>NC_030809.1:1163329-1463329 GCF_001704415.2 Capra hircus | reverse complement strand
CACCCAGGACTGGTCTCCTTTAGGATGGACTGGTTGGACCTCCTCGCAGTCCAAGAGACTCTCAAGAATCTTCTCCAACACCACAGTTCAAAAGCATCAATTCTTCAGTGCTCAGCTTTCTTCACAGGCCGACTCTCACATCCATACATGACCACAGGAAAAACCATAGCCTTGACTAGACGGTACTTTGTTGGCAAAGTAATGTCTCTGCTTTTCAACATGCTGTCTAGGTTGGTCATAACTTTCCTTCCAAGGAGTAAGCGTCTTTTAATTTCATGGCTGCAGTCACCATCTGCAGTGATTTTGGAGCCCCAAAAAATAAAGTCTGACACTGTTTCCCCATCTATTTGCCATGAAGTGATGGGACCGGATGCCATGATCTTCATTTTCTGAATGTTGAGCTTTAAGCCAACTTTTTTCACTCTCCTCTTTCACTTTCATCAAGAAGCTTTGTAGTTCCTCTTCACTTTCTGCCATAAGGGTGGTGTCATCTGCATATCTGAGGTTACTGAGATTTCTCCCGGCAATCTTGATTCTGGCTTGTGCTTCTTCCAGCCCAGCGTTTCTCATGATGTACTATGCATAGAAGTTCAATAAGCAGGGTGACAATATACAGCCTTGACGTACTCCTTTTCCTATTTGGAACCAGTCTGTTGTTCCATGTCCAGTTCTAACTGTTGCTTCCTGACCTGCATACAGATTTCTTAAGAAGCAGGTTAGGTGGTCTGGTAGTCCCATCTCTTTCAGAATTTTCCACAGTTTATTGTGATCCACACAGTCAAAGGCTTTGGCATAGTCAATCAAACAGAAATAGATGTTTTTCTGGAACACTCTCTTGCTTTTTCGATGATCCAGTGGGTGTGGCAATTTGATCTCCAGTTCCTCTGCCTTTTCTAAATTCAGCTTGAACATCAGGGAGTTCACGGTTCACATATTGCTGAAGCCTGGCTTGGAGAATTTTGAGCATTACTTTACTAGCGTGTGAGATAAGTGCAATTGTGTGGTAGTTTGAGCATTCTTTGGCATTGCCTTTCTTTGGGATTGGAATGAAAACTGACGTTTTCCAGTCCTGTGGCCACTGCTGAGTTTTCCAAATTTGCTGGCATATTGAGTGTAGCACTTTCACAGCATCCTCTTTCAGGATTTGAAATAGCTCAACTGGAATTCCATCACCTCCACTAGCTTTGTTCATAGTGATGCTTTCTAAGGCCCACTTGACTTCACATTCCAGGATGTCTGGCTCTAGGTGAGTGATCACACCATTGTGATTATCCGGGTCATGAAGATCCTTTTTGTACAGTTCTTCTGTGTATTCTTGCCACCTCTTCTTAGTATCTTCTGCTTCCGGCCCACCGCCACCGCCTGCACTTAGTCCGCTGGCCCGTCCAAGGAGTGGTGGCTGTGCAGGCACAGGAGGGCCTAGAGGAGCCACCGCACGTTGAAGGTCAGGAAGGGCGGCGGTGAGGAGATACCCCTCATCCAAGGTAAGGAGTAGCGGCTGTGCTTTGCTGGAGTAGCCGTGAAAAGATACCCACGCCCAAGGTAAAAGAAACCCAAGTAAGATGGTAGGTGTTGCAAGAGGGCACCAGAGGGCAGACACACTGAAACCATACTCACAGAAAACTAGTCAGTCTAATCACACTAGGACCACAGCCTTGTCTAACTCAATGAAACTAAGCCATGCCTGTGGGTTAACCCAAGACAGGCGGGTCATGGTGGAGAGGCCTGACAGAATGTGGTCCACTGGAGAAGGGAATGGCAAACCACTTCAGTATTCTTAACTTGAGAACCCCATGAACAGTATGAAAAGGCAAAATGATAGGATACTGAAAGAGGAACTCCACAGGTCAGTAGGTGCTCAATATGCTACTGGAGATCAGTGGAGAAATAACTCCAGAAAGAATGAAGGGATGGAGCCAAAGCAAAAACAATACCCAGCTGTGGATGTGACTGGTGATAGAAGCAAGGTCTGATGCTGTAAAGAGCAATATTGCATAGGAACCTGGAATGTCAGGTCCATGAATCAAGGCAAATTGGAAGTGGTCAAACAGGAGATGGCAAGAGTGAATGTTGACATTCTAGGAATCAGCGAACTAAGATGGACCAGAATGGGTGAATTTAACTCAGAAGGCAATTATATCTACTACTGCAGGCAGAATCCTTTAGAAGAAATCGAGTAGCCATTATGGTCAACAGAAGAGTCCGAAATGCAGTACTTAGATGCAATCTCAAAAATGACAGAATGATCTCTGTTCATCTCCAAGGCAAACCATTCAATATCACAGTTATCCAAGTCTATGCCCCAACCAGTAACGCTGAAGAAGCTGAAGTTGAACGGTTCTATGAAGACCTACAAGACCTTTTAGAACTAACACCCAAAAAAGATGTCCTTTTCATTACAGGGGATTGGAATGCAAAAGTAGGAAGTCAAGAAACACCTGGAGTAACAGGCAAATTTGGCCTTGGAATGTGGAATGAAGCAGGGAAAAGACTAATAGAGTTTTGCTAAGAAAATGCACTGGTCATAGCAAACACCCTCTTCCAACAACACAAGAGAAGACTCTACACATGGACATCACCAGATGGTCAACACCGAAATCAGGTTGATTATATTCTTTGCAGCCAAAGATGGAGAAGCTCTATACAGTCAACAAAAACAAGACTGGGAGCTGACTGTGGCTCAGATCATGAACTCCTTATTGCCAAATTCAGACTCAAATGGAAGAAAACAGGGAACACCGCTAGACCATTCAGATATGACCTAAATCAAATCCCTTATGATTATACAGTGGAAGTGAGAAATAGATTTAAGGGCCTAGATCTGATACACAGAGTGCCTGATGAACTATGCAATGAGGTTCGTGACATTGTACAGGAGACAGGGATCAAGACCATCCCCATGGAAAAGAAATGCAAAAAGCAAAATGGCTGTCTAGGGAGGCCTTACAAATAGCTGTGAAAAGAAGAGAAGCGAAAAGCCAAGGAGGAAAGGAGAGATATAAGCATCTGAAGGCAGAGTTCTAGAATAGCAAGAAGAGATAAGAAAGCCTTCTTCAGCAATCAATGCAAAGAAATAGAGGAAAAGAACAGAAGGGGAAAGACTAGAGATCTCTTCAAGAAAAATTAGAGAAACCAAGGGAACATTTCATGCAAAGGAATATATATATATATATACATATATATATATATATATGGGTGTGAGTACATATATATACCCACATACACACACACAGCTATGTATATGTATAACAATATTCATTGGAAGGACTGATGCTGAAGCTGAAACTCCAATACTTTGGCCACCTGATGTGTAGACCTGACTCTTTGGAAAAGACCCTGATGCTGGGAAAGATTGAAGGCAGGAGAAGGGGACAAGACGGTTGGATGGCATCACTGACTCGATGAAGATGAGTTGGAGTAAGCTCCAGAAGTCGGTAATGGACAGGGAGACCTGGCGTGCTGCAGTCCATGAGGTCACAAAGAGTCAGACGTGACTGAGCAACTGAACTGAAGTGAACTGAATCAATTTGCTGTACACCAGAAACTAACATATTATAAAAAATAAAGTTTAATAAACAATATAATCTCCATAATAAGAGGGTAATAATAATAAGAGGGTAACCCCCCAAATAAGAGGGTAACGAGGGCTACGGAACAAGCTGAAGTCTATCTAGTACAAGGGGCTAGAGAAAAATAGGTGGTTATCAAGGTCAGTGACCTCGTGCCCCTAAGGGGCAGGAACTGTAACTCTATCTTTACTTTACAAAGGAGAAAACAGGCTCAGAAAGCTTACATAATTAACTCATCACTGCCTCTTCAAGTGGGATTAAAATATTGGTGGGGGAAGGGGGACCCCAAAGCCCAGATTCTCATCACTCCCCACCACATTTGGTCTTAAACTGGGCTTTTTCCAGAAGAAGACCCTAAGACAAGAATTTGCAGGCACAGAGTTCATCTTGAAGGGGATCCTAAGCACACTCACAGGAGCATGAGGGAGGGAGACAGGGAAAGAAAGAGAAGAAAGCCAGCGGAGCAGATTTCTGCTCTGGGCAACCAGGACTCCTCCCCACTGGGGCACATTGGATGAGAGTGTAAAGCAGATCTGTGAGTTCGTCCAACCAGGGGGCGATGGAGCTGGGCTACTTACGCCCACATCAGACTGTGCATGAGAGCTGCCCCACCCCGCCTGCCCCTCTGGCAGGTACACGGGCTCTGGCCCCGCAGGCTGGCTGGTTTGAAGCTGTTGGTTTGGCTTGCACAGGAATGGTGGGCACCACTAGCGATGTCCCTCCCAACTCAATGATACAAACACAGTGGGAGGGTAATTTCTGAAGGAAGGAAGATCAATCAAGACCACAGAGTTGAGGACCTTAAGAGCCAAACCAGGGAATTTTAACCTTATCCTAAGTTACTCTTGGAGTGACACAGGGGGAGAGACAGGCGACAGAGGAGAATGGAAGCAACCACCAACACATAGCACCTACTATGAACAAAGACTTTCTTATACACTAAATCAATTAAGTCTGCAACCGCTCTGTGAGAAAAATGACCTCTTTTCACCTGAAAAAAAAATGAGGCTCAGTTGGTGATTACTTTTCCCTAAAGTTCACAGCTCCCTGTTACTGAACCTGGATTTGAAACCCAGACCAGTGGAGCTCCTGTGCTTTCTGCCACATGGGGGCCCAAGTTAAGGAAACTGAGTCCTGGGGCGGCCTGGGTGGGAGCCAGCATCTTGCTGACTTAGCTCCTGCATTCCCGTCACAGTGTGAATGTCAGCTACCTAAATAGCTTCGGTTATTTGGCTAAATTAATCCTCTGAGGAACTGCATAAATATAACCGGGAAGGCACACTCACACACACACAGATGCATATATATTTAACATGTACGAGGGGTGCGTCTCTGCATGCCGATAAACAGCCTGATGACAAGCAACGGAAAGAAGATATAAATACAAAAAATTATCAGCAGAAGCTGTGTGTCGACAGCGTGGGAGGACTTGAGAGCTCATCTAGGAATGGGCCACAGGGCGTCCGTGAAGGATTTGTGTGTCCCATTGCAGAGAGAAATGGTCACCTTTCCCAAGCAGCTACCCCACCCCAGGCCAGGCACAACTATGCTCTGCACTGTGAGCCCAGCCCCTACCATCCGCTTCACTACTGGGCTTTGAGGAAGCCACATCCCTCCTCCATTTCCATATCTGTTAAATGGAGACACTAATACATTTGCAAGAATGAAATAAAATAGCAATGCATAAAGCACCCAGCATCTGTAGAATAAACTGGGGTCAGTGAATGAATCCTTAAACTGTGGTCCTACCAGGGTTTCTAGGAGGTTGGATTGTAGTAATGAGACCCAAAGGCTTTGAACTCACCCGTATTTTCACTCCCTCTGTCCAGAATAAAAGGGTCCCCAAGGAAAAGGATCGTCCTCCAAACAGGAATTCACAGCCGCCACAGTTATTGACTCTAGTATCTGCTAGCCCTGGGCTAACCAACGTGTGTGCGTTGTTCCGTTTAATCTCACAGCGTCTGCAAGAGGGCTCGGCTATTTCCACTCTCACGTTCAAAATGGGCCTTTCCAAGTCTTCGAGAGGTGACGACTTGCCCTTGGCCACAGAGCTAGTGCTGCAGGTTGGGTCATATCTCTCCAGGGCTCAAGTGTGGAAGTTCTAACCCCAAGAACCTCAGAATGTGACCTCACCTGGTAATCGGTTAAGATGTAATTAGTTAAGATGCGATCATATCGGAGGAGGGTGGGCCCCTCATCCATTATGACTGGCGTCCTTATAAAAGAGGGGAAATTTGGACCGACACATCCGCAAGGAGGGCATCATGTACCTAGTCTGTGGTACTTGTTCTGGCAGCTCTGACCAACTAATGTACCTGGGACGTGCGGAGCTAGGATTCGAACCCGAGTCCTTTGATCTCGGTGCCTGCCACCTCTCCAATCACCAAGACATCTCACCCAGACGCAGCTGGGGGGAGTGGAGAGGGGTTTTGCTGAGCCGGTGGTTGGAGGAGACAGGCCATAGCAGGAAGAGGTTGGGGGTGGGGGCTGCTGCAGGGAAGAGTTCTCCAAACACTAGCCGCAGCCCGGCCTGTCTTCCTAATGAGAGAGCAAAGAGGGTCCAGAGGGTCCTGGGGAGCCGGGACACAGCAGGGCAAGCCCCTGCTGGCAGGGGAGCAGGAGGCCTGTACTGGCTGAGAGAGGCCCACAGAGTCCACTGAGCTCTAAACCCCTTGAAACCTCTTGGCAACAGAGGGTTGGCTCAGAGGATGGGGCTGCTGGAGCCCAGTGCAATCTGGCTGCCTTGGCAGCTCTGCGAGCTGGGCTGGGCTGGGCTGGGTGCAGGAATGGAGAGGGGCAAGTCTGGGGGAACAGGGACCCCGAGCTGCACAAGCCATGAGTTGCCATGGTAACCATGCTCTACCAAGTGTGAGCCAACGGCGGCCGAGGTCTGGGGGGATTTGGCAAGGACAGGGGTGCCTGTGCAGAGGGCTGGGACGGGGAAGGCCAGGTCTTTCGAGCAGAGACCACGCGCCAGACCTCAGACTCTCCCCCACCTGTTTTGTCTGGAACCCGGATGCAGCCCTGTGACTGGGATATTTTTATCACTCTTTTGCAGATGAGGAAACTGAGACCAAGGGGAGGGAGAGTTCTGAGTCAGCTCTCACCACTGGTGAGAGAAACAGCCAGAAAACCGGATCTGCATTTTGTCTCTGGAGCCCCTGCTTTTTCTTCCTGCTTGGTCAGGCTGCCTCCACGGCTCAGGGAGGGTTGACTCTGAGGGCCAGGAAAAGGACCCCGGAGCTTCCAGCCTGGCTCAGGGGTGACGGGAGCCAAGAGTCAGCAAGCCCTTCCATGAGTGCGTGCTTGGTTACTTCACTCGTGTCTGACTCTTTGCGACCCTCTGGACCATAGCTCACCAGGCTCCTCTCAGTCTGTGGGAGTCTCCAGGCAAGAGTACTGAAGTGGGTTAATGCTTGGGTTTGGGAGTAAACCCAAGAGTTAACTTGATGGTAAAACTTCCCTGGATCCCAAGGCTGCCAGCTAGCACCCTGGACAGCTCCCATGCGCCGACTTAGGCAGATGGATGAGGATGAAGATGTGGTTGAAACAAAGCACTCAGCACCTCACACAGGCCACGCTGGGGCTTCTCTCGATGCGCAGGGGGGTTCTAGGGAATGGACACAGCTGGAGTCAGGCCCGTCCCATCCGATGGTGGTGACCAAAGGCAGTGAATGAGCAGGCTGGAGACCGGGATCTAGCCCCAACTCCGGGTTAGGTCTCAGACAGACGCTGTGCATGACAGACCTTGGGTGCTGATGAGGAAAGCAAGACACTGTCAAGTTGCTCAGAGGTGCAATGACTGCAGCCCCAGGTAACGTAAGGCGGGGGTGGCAGCAGGAATTCCGAGAGTCCCTTCCAGCTCTGGTATCCTGCCTGGGATGGCCACGCAGCTGAAGTGGACGGGAAGGATTAGCCTCACTCTTGTTGCTCCTGAAAGCTGAACTAGGACGTATGGATAGCAATCGCAGAATTGTCAATTTGGTCTCCATAGAAAGAAAACTGTATGAGAGCCAGGCTTCTCAGGAATGGGCTTGCTCTTTGGGTAGTGAGTTCCCGGTCTTTGCAGGCATTCAAGTGAGGCAGAAAGAGGCAAGCCCTTCTAGTAATTTTCAACTCCACACGCAGCCAGTAGGATGCTTGGTGATGGATTCTTCCTCCCAAATATGACCAGAACAGAGCAGCCAAATCCCTGCCAGTATTCGTTCACAGCCCCTGTCGTAACCCCTAAGCCTCCTCTACCCTGCCAGGTGGGAGAGGGTAGCCTAGGGGTCACCCCAGAGAAGTCCCTGAACATGTCAGGTTGACCTTCAGTTGTAAGCTCTAGAAAGGCAGATCCTTTGGACCTGCTCATGGTGCAGATGGATGTGTTTGCAAAAAGCACCTTGCTTTTTGTTATGAAAACAATCTGATAATTAACACACCAGTTGCTTCTGTTTGGGCGGCACTTGTGTTTATACCACGAGTGACCCTGAAAGAGAATAAGAGGGATTTTACTGTCCTGAAAAGGCAGGCAAACATGTTCACAACGAAGACCTGAAGATCTGATGAGGGCGGCGAGTGTCCAGAGGAGAGAGGAAGGCAGGTCCCCGGGGAGGGGCGAGGGCTCAGGACGTCAGGAAGGGGCGCTGACTCCAGAATGGAGTCCTGACTGGCGTGCAGGAAGCACCCAGCGTCAGGAGCAAGGAGACGCCGATACGATGACGAGGGAGAAGGGGTCAGACCCGGCCTTTCTCCCAGTGTTCCTTCTCACATCTCAGATGTGATGACTCTTTTCTCCTGGCAGCCCCTCCGTCCGTCACCTGGCTGAGGAGACCCCTCTCTCCTCCTTGTACCCACTACCGTGAGCTCATATGTCTCCATGGCTGCGCTGAAAGTGGGCAAACTCCTGTTAACAGCCCTCTACTCTGTAAGACTGCAAGCTCCTTAAGGGCAGACCCTAGCGGCTCAGATGGTAGAGAATCTACCTGCAACGCTGGAGACCCAGTTCAGTCAGTCCCTGGCTCAGGAAGATCCCCTGGAGGAGAGCATGTGAGCCCACTCCAGTGTTCTTGGCTGGAAAATCTCATGGACAGAGGAGCCTGGCAGGTCCATGAGGTCACAAAGCGTCGGACACGACTGAGCAACTAACACTTTCACTCCACACCAACTCTTCATTAGTCCAGCCTCAGCTCCGGCAAAACTGATAGTAATAGCCAAGCAGAAGTGTTGAGGATGATAAGAATGGGGTCTTGGAGGGTGGGTGAGAAGATAGACCTTGGAGCTGACTCAAGTCTACCCCCGCCCCCTGCTGACTCTGCTCTCCAGGGCAAGTTATAAAAGTTCTAGGCACATTTTCCTCACCTGTCAAATGGGATAATAATAGGATGACCTCATATGGTTATTGATAATAATATTCACTGAGTGCTTTTATTAATAATAAAGACCAGGCACAACACGCTGTCTTCATTTCTCATGATAAGCTAAAAGCAGCAGTCAGTAGCATCCCCACTTCACTGATGAGGTCGTGAGAGTCAGTCACAGGACCGGGGTCACAGGGCTGGAAGGGAGGGGCTGAGAGTCAGAGTGAGGCGCTCAAGGTCTGTGTCCCCCGGCCTCTGACCCCAGCATCTGTGAGATGGCATGAAAGCGCACCCTGGAGTCAGCCCCAGGGAGCCTGTGGCTAGCTCTTCTTCCTCTTTGCGCTCATGGCTGACTTCTCTGAAGCCTTATCTTCCTCCTGAGCATTCCTACAATCGATAAAGACGCCATCTAATTGGACGCGGAAGAGGATAGCACCCACCCCATTCTCCTGCGGCTGAATTATCCCAGGACCAAGCGTCGACACGGGGCAGTGCAGACAGTCACAGCTAGCACGCTTGCACAGAAAGATGGATGGACGGCTCAGGAATGACGGAAGGAGAGAATGGTTCAAAGCCCTCACAGGGAATCCTATGAGAGATTGATGGGTGACAGGGAGCTCAGGACACCCTTAGAGCCTCCACCCCACTTCTGGGGGCCTGAGACCCCCGACCCTTCTGATCTCTTGGGTAAGTTACACGTGGTCCCTGAGCCACTTTCCTCAGTAAAATGAGGCCATCTCTGCCACCCACTCTGTGTGGTTACCGCCACAGTGCAGACTGAACAACATTCAGCCACTGCCGTGCGGGAGCGTGGCCTCTTCACTCCCAGACAAAACAGAACCACCAAGACCGCTCTGCCGTGTTCTTGTCAAAAGAACAGCCACCAAGTTCCAGCGACCCCGGGCGGGGCCTCTGCTGCCATCTGGCACGGAGGCAGAAACACGGTTCCCACATCCACAAGCTCGCGTCCTCAAAGAGCGGAACAAATCCCACGGGGGTGTTGACTGAAACCATCATGGGTCCGTGGAGACAGCACGCCGGCTGGAGATGGGAGTCAGCTGCCACTGTCTGTTTCCATAAGGTGATAATAACGCACGCCTCTGCTTTATGAAGTAGAATTTGTTACGGCCGATGAGCCGTAAAAATTGCCGAGTGGGGGAGAAAAAAGAAAGGAAAAAAAAACTATAAATAAATTTGTAATTTTAACAGGGATTACCATGTAATTGAGAGGGGAAGACTGCTAATGACGGAGGCAAAGGCCAAATCAGTCCCCATGGTCTTAGCTCCACAGCAAAGCTACGAAGCCGAAGCAGAGCCGTTTAGGGGAGACTCTGGGAGAGAAAGTTAACAGACACAAAGCCAGGGAGCAGACGCGAGGAAAAGGGCCGAGAATTCGTTTGGTAGCTGCTTACTGAGCGCCTGCCACACGTGCCTGGCACGAGGCGGGAGGACACAATGGGGGATGCCCAGTGACCATCAGTGGGCACCCTGGTGGGCCTCAGACGGACGAGCGACACGGTTGGTTTTCTGCTCGAGGAGTCTCACCCTGGGCTCATATGCAGCATGGGCCGGAGTGGCAAGAGTGGGGACTGGGAGATGAGTCAGGCAACCGCCGCTGTGACTTAGGTCAGAATGAGCAGCAGCCTGAAATAAAGCGGAACAAGAGGCGAGAGAAAGGAGATGGCCCCGAGGCAGTCAGACAAGGAAGACACGGGGGCTGGGAAGGGACGGCTGTGCTAACGCGGAAGGACTCAGGTGTGAGGGCCACAGTTTCTGGCACGAGCAGCCTGTGCGGGAGATGGTACCTCCCAGATGGGACGTGGAGCTCAGTCTTGGCTAGACTACATTTGAGGGGATTGCAAGGGATCCCAGCAGAGACGTCCGATGGAGAGATAGTCAGGAGAGTGATCTGAACTGGAAGGGGGACTGGAAAGTCACCAAGAGAAAAGCGGTCACTGAAGCTGGAAGTTGGGGGGTAAGTGAGAGGCCAGGAAGAGTTAAAGGAAGAAGAGAAGAGGTCCCAGTTCAGAGTGGAGGGAATACTGACGTTGGAAGAACAGGGAAAGGATAGAGGCCAGTATAGGCTGAGGAGGAGGGCCAGGGAGAGCAGAGACGGGCGTCTGCAGAACACTCAGCCAGGCCTGGTTGCTGTCAGTGGACAGCCATGGGGCTAATCTTCTGGACTGGAAAACTAATCTGCATCTTGAAAAACGGACCCACCAAATCCAGCCCCATCAGCTTTAGGAAGTGTCAGAGGGAATGGAGCCTTTGGAGATTTGAATCAAGGCTCTTCTTAAAAGCTCAAGACCTTAAATGGGTAGCTTGACTTTTTTGAGCCTCAGTTTTCTCCTCTGTAAAATGGGAGAATGAAACCCAACCCATAAAGACAGTTGTCTGGGCTAAATGAGATGGGCTCCCAGAACTTGCCTGATGTACCATAAATGCTCAACAAATGTCGATTTGGTTTCCTCCAACTCACTGAGCTACCTGGCCCAGGACAATGTGATCTTAAAAGCAGCCCAAAGAGAAATCATTTTTAAAATGGGAAGAGAATGGAGGGTTCCACAGAGAGTGGGATGCTGGAGTGCTGAGATGCAGCTCTGAGCAATCCTGGATGCTCCCTGGAAGAGTGAGTTGCTAGTTGGTTCCAGGAATGACCAGGGTTGGCTCAGAGGGCTGGGAGCAGGTCAACATCCTAAAGGGATCCTGAGCTCCCTCGCAGGCAGTCAAGTGAGCAGAGAGGAGGATGCTCTGGCTGGACCTAGAACTCAGCCCCAGGAACGTGTGATGCTGATCTGGAAAGGGCATGAAGGTGGCCCTGCAGCGGCCGTGGGTAGAGCCGACCTCACAGGATCTCAGTCTATCCCGGAGTCAGTTGAAGGATTCCTGCCTCCAGGGAACTCACTCCAGGAGGAAGGCTACATTTTTCACTCCTTGTTTATACTTTAGAGTTATAAAAATTCACTTCTTCCTCCCTCCGAAAGCCCATGGTGCCTATAAGCAAACATCTCGATACACAAAGATAAATGGAAATCATAACTTCCCAAGCTTCAGAATCCAAACAAAGACGAAGAGAGAGGGCGGGGAGCCGGGAGGAGGCAGACTCTGGTGAAATCCAGCCCATGCCAGCCCCGGCCTCTGGTCATGATCAATATGTTCTCCAAAGTGCCTTTTAAATTACTGTCGGAGGCAATGTGCCATATTTATGTATACACAAGCTTAGAGGTGACATGGGGGAGAGATGCAATTTCTATTATGAAATCATAATGTGCATTTATCTTCAGGAATAACACATCGAAATGTTGGAGTGAGGAAAGTTGAAAAGCAATCTGTCTATAAATAAAGACCGCAGACATCCTGACATTTTACGATGCAGGGAATCGCAGCGAGAACTTCTCCATTGGACGCATCACCCAAGGGATCGTGTTCAAACTCCGACTTCTTGGAAGACGGTATTTGGAAGCCCAGAAACCTTCTTGCTGATGCCCAGAGCAAAGCGAGCAGAACTTTGCTTCTCTGACAGAGAGACTGGAGTGGAACCGGGCCAGGGTCAGGGAGTGTTCACCAATCCATGATAAATCTAGCTCTTCCCCTGACAACAGTGTTTTCAGGGATGGATGCTTGAAAGGAGCATGTGCTCTTCTGAGGTCAGGAACTGGGGTTCACGTGTTCTCATTTCTCACAGAAGAGCCAAGCGGTATGAAAATGCAGGCGAATTCAGGGAAGGCTTGGCCTCTCAGGGAGACTCAACCCTGATACTTCATGTCACACTGACCCCATGACCTCCAAACTGGCCAGTGGCTGCAGGGTCCAGAGGTCATTGTGGTCTTGACCTTCTATACTCATGACCAGGTGGCATCTTCTGCAGGGACAACAAGCAAATTCACAGGCTAAGCAGAGGAGCCTTGGCAGGGGAGAGGGTGGAGTGCCTGGGGCCGGGGGCCTGTCATCCACGTCTCTGACCGCAAATAAGGCGGGGCTGCCAGCCGTGCAGATTGCTCGTCACCCGTGTGCTCCTTGTTCACCCTTCCGCTTGCTTGCTCACTTGCTCTACAACCTACTAAGCGCTTTTAAAGTGCTGTACTGCGCTGGGGACTTGCCGTGAATACAACACCCTCCCTGCCCTCAGGGACCTCACCTTACTCCAGACTGACCTGTAATTGGCAATTATCAGGAAGAAAGAACTGTTAAATGTACTCTGCAGCCCAGAAAGGGAGGAGACATGTCTAACTCAGCCTAGGGGATCAAACAGGTTTCCTGAGGAACCGTTTGGAAGGAGGAGTAGAAAAAGGCCAACTGGAAAAAGAGGCAGTCCCAAGAGGAAAGGAAGGCCAAAAAATGCAAACGGGTTCTGGTTAAATGCAAGGGATTCCCAAGGCCACAGTACACAGTCAACACTTACCCTGTGTCAGGAGTGAGTTGGGGATTGCACCAGTCTCTTAATCAACCAGCTAACCACTTACACACGTGCCCACGAGCATCCTTGGCTATCATGTACAGAGCACTCTGTATCATTGACGTGGCGTCAGAATTTGAACCCAGGTCTGCCCAGCCCCAGTGCTCATGGCGACGCCCATCAAAGTGTGCCCAGGTCTGTGCCAAGCCTGGAAGTGGACACAGAATCATGAGAAAAATGAATGATGGGTCCTGTATGAGGGTGGTCTAGCTGAGAGTCAGATTCAAATTCAAAACCAGATCTGCCACCCACTAGGGGTTGAGCCTGGGAGAACCTGAGTCTGCGTGCCCGTCCCCTGTACCGTGAGGCTGGTGAGACGAGGCCCTCCCGGGGGCTGCTGTGGGGGTGTAAGATGCCAGCAGGCATCTGGCATAGAGAAGGGGCTGGGGGGCTCACCGTGAGATCCGTGTGACATCGTTACTGCTAACCGCTGCAGGCCCTGAGGGAGGGGGCAAGGCACAGATGGTGACGGGGCGGGCTGGAGGTCAGGAGCTCCGCCGTCCCTCTCCCGTGTCGGGCGTCCCACCTGCAAAGTCCAAGGTTGCAAATGGGTTGTGTTTGCTGGACTTGGAGCCCCTGACCCTGTTGTCCCTTCGTCCCCACCCTCCCAAGCACCTCTGAGGTGCCCCAGTGGAGGAGAGAAACCAGGCGGGCACCACCTGAGTCTCCGGGTGCTTGTCATCTGCCTGGCTAACGTGCTGGTCACTCCTAAGTGGAGCGATACTGGAGCCAAAGGGTCAGGGTGTGTCTGCCCTCAAGAGTCAGGATGGACCCTCTGGGGAGAGGACCCAGCCCCTGAACAAGTCCAGGCAGCCCCCGGGGCTCTGGCATTTCAATTCTCTGCAGGCAGGTCAGGCTTAGCAGCTCCTGGCCTCCTCGGCAGATCTTAACCAGAGCACAGTTGAGTTCAGTTCATTTCAGTTGCTCAGTCATGTCCGACTCTTTGCGACCCCATGAATTGTAGCACACCAGGCCTCCCAGTCCATCATCAACTCCCGGAGTTCACTCAGACTCGCGTCCATCGAGTCAGTGATGCCATCTAGCCATCTCATCCTTTGTCGTCCCCTTCTCCTCCTGCCCCCAATCCCTCCCAGCATCAGAGTCTTTTCCAGTGAGTCAACTCTTCGCATGAGGTGGCCAAAGTACTGGAGTTTCAGCATTAGCATCATTGCTTCCAAAGAAATCCCAGGGCTGATCTCCTTTAGGATGGACTGGTTGGATCTCCTTGCAGTCCAAGGGACTCTCAAGAGTCTTCTCCAACACCACAGTTCAAGGCATCAATTCTTCAGCGCTTAGCCTTCTTCACAGTCTAACTCTCACATCCATACATGACCACTGGAAAAACCATAGCCTTGACTACATGGACCTTTGTTGACAAAGTAATATCTCTGCTTTTGAATATGCTGTCTAGGTTGCTCATAACTTTTCTTCCAAGGAGTAAGCGTCTTTTAATTTCATGGCTGCAGTCACCATCTGCAGTGATTTTGGAGCCCAAAAAAATAAAGTCTGACACTGTTTCCACTGTTTCCCCATCTATTTGCCATGAAGTGATGGGACCGGATGCCATGATCTTTGTTTTCTGAATGTTGAGCTTTAAGCCAACTTTTTCACTCTCCTCTTTCACTTTCATCAAGAGGCTTTTTAGCTCCTCTTCACTCTCTGCCGTAAGGGTGGTGTCCGGTCTTCATCAAATCCCAGACATGCAGGCACGGGCACCCATGTTACCGATGAGAAAGCCAAGGCCCAGAAAGGGCAAGTGGCTTGCCCAGTGCCGCCCGATGACTCAGCGCTGTGGATTCAGACCAGTGCTCTGACCCCGGGGGCTCCGTGGGCTTGGGAGAGCTGCCCGCCAATCTGGGCCTGCCGTGCGGGAGGAGTGAGCACGCGGGCTGCTTTATCGGCTCTGCCAAAGGTTACACGAGCCCATCCGTGGGAGGCGCGCAGTAGCCGCTCAGTGAACACCAGCAGCACCATTGCAGTCATTGATACCGCTATTACCAGCTCAGCTCTTCAAAGAGAACCGCTTCTGCCCGTGAGGACTCTGCTGTTTCTTGCACCCGGAGCTCATTTCCCTCCCCAGGGTTGGAAAGAAGCAGCTAAGGCTGGAAGTGCGGCTGGAGGCAGAACGGAGCCTGGGGCATTGTGGCCACCGCCAGCCACAGCAGCGGCAAACACGACTCTGTGTGTGTGTCTACCAGATGCCAGGCACGGACGCAAGGGCCCCCACTTGTTCACTCGCGTGGTTCCCCCAACAGCCGAGCAAGTAGCTACTGTTACCTCGTTTATAGGTTATTGGAGCAGGGGGCCAGGATCCTCCCCTCTCCAGGAGTTTTTGAGTCGGGGGTGGAGGGTTACAGGCTCATGGCTTGCACTGGCTGAGCAGGAGCTGAGCGTGGGGGTGGTGAGTTTGGGAGCCGGGGACCTGTTCTCTAATGAGGAGGTCGCCTGAGTCAGGGAGACCATTCCCTGCTTGCTTTGCTTGTATGCTTCCTGTTAGTCCCTCAGTCATGTCCGACTCTTTGCGGGCTATAACCCCTCACGCTCCTCTGTCTGTGAAATTCTCCAGGCAAAAATACTGGAGTGGATTGCCACTCCCTTCTCCAGGGAATCTTCCCTACCCAGGGATCGAACCCGGGTCTCCCACATTGCAGGCAGACTTTACGGTTTGAGCCACCGGGGAATCTGACTCACAGCGCGCTCAGCCTGCCCTGCAGGCCCTGGACCCTGGGCGGCAGAAGCCGACATGCGGGGCGTCCTTCCCTGCTGTCCTGGGGGACAGATGCTCTGGACAGCTGCGCGGGGCGGGGTGCTGCCTTGCTGAAATGTCCTGGGGTGGGGTGGCGGGGTTGGGGAAGGGGACGGGGAGGGGAACTTCAGTTCCCTGAAGGATAGACTCTTCTCTGGGGCTGTGGGCTAGGAGCAAAGTCAGGCTTCCCCAAGGGATGAAGGCTGGGACGGGACTTGGGACAGAGGCTGGGTCCTGGAGGGGCCCCCGGAGGGTCCAAGGGGAGGCCGGGCTATGTCATCTTGACTAGAGGAAGACAGAGCCTGCTCCCCCCAGCAGGAGGACAGTAGCCCCCAGGCCTGGAGGGAGAGAGCAAAGGAGATTGTCAGCGCAGCAGGAAGATGGGGAAGCCGAACCTGGCAGACAAAAGCCAGCCAAGGGAAGGCTGCCGAGGAAGGAGAGCGCCTTGGGCAAGAGATAAGGCTGGGAATGAAAAGGCTGGGAAGGAGAGAAGAGCAGGAGCTGTCAGGGTGGGGAGGCTCGGAGCTGAGCGGGGCAGCTTTGTCTGGGGCTGGGTTGGTGCGGAAGAGAGCTAAAGGCGGTTTATGCCAGTCTAAGCTGGTGACGTGTGTGTGTGTGTGTGCACGCGCGCACACACGCTCATTCATGTCCAACTCTGCGGCCCCTCGCCAGGCTCCTCTGTCCACGGAATTCTCCAGGCAGGAACACTGGAGTGGGCTGCCATTTTGTCCTCAAAAGGATCTTCCAGACCCACGCATCGAACCCACGCCTCTTGCGTCTCCCACACTGGCAGGCAGACTCTTCGCCCCTGCATCACCTGGGAAGCCCTTCTGTCCCCACCGCTAAGCGTGATGTTGGCCCCGGGCCTGGAGGCGTCGCTTTGCCGGGATGCTAAGTTGGCCCACCCGGGTTCCCAGAGCCCCCACGTACACCTGAGCGGGCACCAGAGCCTGTGAGTGCCCCCACGGGCACCTGAGCGGGCACCAGAGCCTGTGAGCGCCCCCACGGGCACCTGAGCGGGCACCAGAGCCTGTGAGTGCCCCCATACCAGAGCCTGTGAGTGCCCCCACGGGCTCCTGAGTGGGCACCAGAGCCTGTGAGTGGCTCCTGAGTGGGCACCAGAGCCTGTGAGTGTCCCCACAGGCTCCTGAGCGGGCACCAGAGCCTGTGCGTGCCCCCACAGGCTCCTGAGTGGGCACCAGAGCCTGTGAGTGGCTCCTGAGCGGGCACCAGAGCCTGTGAGTGCCTCTCTTACATCATCTCACCCCCAGGTGAGGTAAGAACGATCATTTTCCATGAGTAATCGGTGACAAGCAGAAGCACCCACCTGGGATCCCACAGCTGTGTTTACCTCCCAAGCCTCGGCATGCCTTTTGCGGGGTGGAGTCAGGCCCCCATCTATTCCAGGGACTTAGGCTGACAGGAGCAGCAGTGTGGAGCCCTGCAGGGGGCTGCAGGCCAGAGCCCTGGCTGAGAGTCCTTACTTTTCCTTGACCTCGGTTTCTGCATCTGTGCGATGGGTATCCCAGCCCTGGAAACCTTGATACTGTTGGCAGCCCCAGTGAGGGGATGGATGTGAACATCCTTCTCACAGAAGCCATTTCAGGGCTACCATCATCATCGGAACACCACCAGTCTTCAACACCTCCATCTCCCGTCCCCAGCCACACCACCCCTCCCCTCTGCCAGCTTGGACCATGGTCCCCAAGGCTCCCTGAGCTTGGGGCCTTTCAGGTGGGGCCTCTGGGGCCAGGGCCCCCTGCTCCCCTCACCATCCAGTCATGGAAGCTTAGCCTCTTCCTACTTATCTCCTAGAGACTGTTACTGTTTTTAGTGCTGTTTTTTACTTTTGGGTTTTTTTTCCTTTCTTTCTTTTTTTTTTTTATGGGGATTACTTTACGACTAGAGATTTTGCTTTTTTGCAGCAGCGGACTTGGAGCCAGCCAGGCTCTGTGTTTATGAGTGCTTTCAGGAAGGTTTATGAGGCTGTAGCCCGGACCAGTCCGGGAGGTGGGAAGTGGGGGCAGAAGGAGCTGGAGAAGCTGTTGGTAGGTCTCCATCCCCTCCTCCTGGAGTGCTGGGCTCTTTCTGAGTCAAGGGCCCCTTGTGACTTGTCTAGGAAGAGGACACGGCGCGTGGCGTGGGTGCCCAGCGCGCTACGGTCCTGGGTGTCTCCCCTTCCCTCTGGCACTCAGTCTCCCCGTCTGTCAAGTGGCTGCTTGGAGCACTGACCTGAGGGTGGCTGGGAGGAGTCATGCTCAGCACAGGACACAGGACAGATCCCGGTCCCCGAGCTCTTCCCATCTCCCTGGGAAATGCAGGCAGGCAACCAGCCTCACTTGGGGACTTTCCATGATTCCATCACAGGAACGACCAACTGGTATTCAGCCCAAAGTCAGACCCTGTGCTGAGCCCTGAAGGTCCTCCATCGCACCTGGGGGACACTGCGCGGGAGGTCCAGACACACAGGGCCTGGTCCTTTCCTGCTGTCCTGGGGGAGGGCGTCTGGACAGGTGCTCGGGGCAGGGGAGCTTCCTTACTCAGCTCACGTCCCAGGGTACAGAACTCCCTGTGATCACCTCATGAGGTGGGTATCGTTGCCATCATCCTCACTCTCAGATGAGCAAACTGAGGCTCAGAGAGGGTCTGCCACTTACCTGAAGTCACCCAGCTACAAGAGGTGAGACAGGGGTCAGTCAGCACCTGGGATGTCTGACTGCAGAAACCACATCCTTGGACCTGAACCCCAGTCTCGGAATTGAGACAAGAAAGGGGAGGAAGAGATGGGGTGCCCTGTCTGTACGGGGAGGTTCATCCCAGTTTATAGCAGAGTGCGTCTGGTCCCCAGTCGAACACCCAGTCCCCACCCCGAGGACTCCTTTCCAGATAACAGAGGGCTGGTGTCCCAGGCCCCAGACACTTTAGCTCCAAGGCTGGACCTCATGGGATGGCTCTGCTTGGGAGGGGACACCCCAATTCATGGTGATGTTGGTCCCGTTTTGGCCAAAGACTTCACCACAGCAAAGCACCTATGCAAAGACAGGTCACTTTGGTTCAGACCTCAGGAAGGTCTTCTGCATAAACTGAGCAGCGGAAGAAACACAGAGATGCTTCTAAATCCTCTCTGGGAAGTTTCTAAAGGAAGTGTTGGATTTCAGGGGTGCCACGTGGAGGCAGGGGCCTGGAAGAGAGCCCCTTCGAGCCCTTCCTCCTGGGTGGAGAACAGGAAACTCCCCGGTGCCCAGGAGCTGGGAGACAGCGGAGCGCCGGCGTCCAGGGCCTCGTCTGCTCTGCCCGCCCCGTGGCCCTGGCTCCCCTCGCAGCCCTCTGGGCCCTGAGACAGCTATTTAATGGGTGGTGATGCCACGCTGATCACAGTCGGGCTTGTCTGCCAGCAGGAAGACTCTGGGAGCGGGATGTAGCAACGCTGTTTGTGTTTCCTGCTAAGAGATATTTAATAAATATGCAAATCGCTGCCTCTACCTCCTCAGGCAGGTGAGGAGCGGGACGAAGCCGGAGTTAAGCATTAAATCTTTGCGCAGCGAGAATGGCTCAGCACAGAGGCAGAGACTGGAGCTGAACTGCCTGGGAAGACGTCCATCTGGCACCTTGGAGCCCCCACTCAGAGGGTGGAAGGGAGCAGGAGAGGCAGGGAGACCGGGGGGGACCTGGGGGTGGGAAAGGAGCGCGGCAGGCTGTTTTACTTAAGGCGGCTGAGTGTGCTCTCGGGAGATGGGCAGACGTCTTTTCCATCTCTGCAGCCATCACCCCACCAACCAGTCACCCCCCCATACCACAGACCTATCCAGCCTTCACCACCCAGTTACTCACCCTCCAAGCCATTATTCCACTCACCCAAATTTTCATCCATCCGCCCACTCACTGACCCGCTCACTCTCCCACATCCCAGCTCCCCACCATCCACTCCTTCCATCTGTCCAGCTACCATCCGTGAATTCACCATCCATGTACCCACTCACTTAACCATTAAACCACCATCCAAACATACGCCCATCATATAATGTCCGTCTACCTTCTTCCCTTTTCATCACCCATCCCTCCATCCCTCCTCTCGTCCACCCATCCACGCATCCGCCGATTCTTCTGTGTTCTGTTTCCTGTATGCAAGACCCTGTTCTAGGCACTGAGGCTGCAGAAGCAGCTGGACTTGAGGAGTCATCAGCAGGCTCGCGGAGATCACCCACGCATGGTGAAATGTGGTCGGGAATATCGGTGCCTCTTGCCACACGTGACTTAGAGCAAAGATCACATCTGAAGGTCTCTCCCTTCTGGGAAAATCAGGAAGCTTCCCGAACGAGGTAGTATTCCACTGCAATGATGTGGATTGGTCCCTCTCCTGTTCCCAGTCAAAAATCAGCTCAAATTTTACCACATTTATTTCTTGAGCACTAGAGAGAGAGATGAGCCAATTATGTTCTCTGCTCCTAAGACGTTTCTGGTCTAGAGCAGCGGAGAGAGACAGAGAAGAAATAGATTATATGCGATGGTAGAGGATCGCAAGGCACGGGGTCAGCCAAGTGGAGAGTGTGAGCAACCTTGGGTACCTGGAGATGGGTGTGAGGAGAGCAGGGAATTCACCGGTTAAGCCTCGGCCCGCGTGGCACATACACTTTGCAAGTCAGCGACAGCTCACCAAGGGGTTGGGAAGAAGACTGGTTTTCAAATCTGGCAGGGTTTTGTTTCAAGTCAAGCTCTGTTCTGGACTAATGGTGAGACCCAGGAGCCTCTGTTTCCTCCTCTGATATACATAGTTAGGACTGATTCGCTTGGTTGTCTGGCAGAAACAACACAACAATGTAAAGCAATTATCCTCCAACAAAAAATAAATAAAAGAGGAAGGTAACTTTGCCTTGAGGGGGGCAGACTATGGGCTTAACAGCCCCACGTTGGGAAAGCGCCTGGGAAGCACACAGTAGGCTGTCAGCAGGGCTGGTGGGCGGCTGAGCTCCTGGGGTCAGGGACCGGGTCTCTGCCCTGCTCTGGAGACCATCGACGCCACTCTCTCCTCCCCTCTGTCTGCCTCCTCTGGGACCAGCAGTCCCCTCCTGAGGGTCACAGGGAGCCCCGCTCATTTGCTGTGTGACTCACGCATTTGTCCACCAAATACCCAGGCCCAGGGCAGACAGCCCTTCCTGCCCAGTAACCAGCACAACATTCGCTTTGCGTCCCCTCTTCAAGTGCACAAGGCATTGCAATTTCCTGTGAGTCCCCTCCCTTCCTGAAACATGCCTCCTTTCCCCCTCCTCCCCTGCAAGCTGAAATGAAATTATATATATTTCTTGCCATCGTCTGCTATCAACTGTGTCTCCCAGAGAACCATGGGTAATCTCAGATGCAAATATCCTATGCAAATCCAGCTGCTGGTTAAAATTAGGAGGAAGCCCAAGGCAGATGCGGTTATGGGCTGTAACTGGAATCTCCAGAGCCGTGATTCAGACGTGCAAGCAAAGCTGGCAGCTTTCAAGATGGAGCTCCAGACCCTGAGCTTCTGCGTGTGTGCGTGTCTGTGTGTGTGTGTATAAGCCAAGTGTGACCCACGTACTTGGAAGATTTGGACAGGTTTCCAGGCTTAATTCTCCCCCAGTGGTTCCCACCCAGGAGCGGCTCCCCCAGGGACATCTGGCGAAGTCTAGAGACGCTTTGGTTGTTGCAACTCAGTGGGTGCTGCCAGCAGCTGGTGGGGAGAGTTGGTTGCTGCCAAACATCCCACAAGGGGCAGGAAGGTTCCCCCGGCAAAATGTCGATAGTGCTGAACTTGAGAAACCCTGTCCAAATCTGTTCTAACCCCACAGGAATCCACAGGAGGAAGAGGAGATGGAAGGCTGATGAGTCAGTGGTTACCTCTTCCTTGAAAGGAGAGTACATCAAGCCCTCCACACCGCTCACTCACCGGGTATCATCTCCCGCTTTCGCAGCCTCACCCCTTCTTGCTTTGCTTGGTTGGGTGTTCTCCCTGGCCCCCCTCTCTCCCCTCTCCCCACCGCAGAACCCCACTCTAACCCCTCCAATGTATGTCCTTACACATGGAGGCTTCCCGTAAAACACGTGGTGTCGTCGATCAGGTGAATGGGCTTTCATTTACGTGAGTGGTATTGGACTACAGATTTCATTCGGCTGCTTAATTTTTCCTCTTAATGCTGTGTTTTTAAGATCTGTCCTCTGCTGCTGTGTGTAAACCTTGTTCGATGCCTCTGACTGCTGCAGAGCTTTCCAGAGAGACAGCTGCTCCCCAGAGAGTGGATACCCCGATCCCCCCATGGACTTGTGAGAGGGTTTCCCTGGGGTGCCCAGGCGTGGGCTGAAGGGGGCACAGGGGTGCGACACTTCCTTTCCCTTCACACCGCCAGGTTCCTTCCAGAGCGCAGCTCTCCTCACACTGCTGCCAATACACAGCGTTACCAACTCAAAGCTTTTTCCAATCCGGTTGCTAGAAGCGCTCCAATATTGTTGTTTTTATAGAAGTAGAGTTGATTAACAATGCTGTGTTAGTTGCTTCTGTGCAGCAAAGTGACTCAGTTGTGCACATAAATACACTCTTTTCCGTATTCTTTCCCATGGTTGATCACAGGCCACTGCACATAGCTCTCTACGCGGCACCGCGGGACCGTGTCGTCCTACTACGCCTGCGAGGGCTTGCTTCCGCCAGCCCCGCCCTCCCATCGGCCCCGCCCTCCCATCGGCCCCGCCCTCCCATCGGCCCCGCCCTCCCATCGGCCCCGCCTCCATCGCCCCGCCTCCCATCGGCCCCGCCCTCCCATCGGCCCCGCCCCCATCGGCCCCGCCCCCATCGGCCCCGCCCCCATCGGCCCCGCCCCCATCCGCCCCGCCCTCCCAAGCCGCCCCGCCCCCAAGCCGCCCCGCCCCCAGCTGCCCCGCCCTCCCCCCTTCCCCCCGCCGCCGCTCTGCCCGGGCTACTGTTCTCTACGTTCGGGGGTCTGTTCCTGTTTCCCAGACACGTTTGCTTGTGTCGTATTTCAGGTCTGCATGCACTGCTCTCGCGCGGTGTCTGTCTCCGCCTGACCTAGTGGGCTAGTCTCTGACTGCACCCGTGCTGCTGGGAACGGCCCTGCTTCGCGCTTTTTTATGCCTGCGTAGTCTTCCGTTGTGTATGCCCGCCACATCTTTATCCATCCACGTGTCGGTGGGCATTGAGGTTGTTTGCTTGTCTATTCTGACGAGTGCTGCTGTGACTATATGGGTGCAAGCATCGTTTTGAATCATAGTTTTGTCGAGAAATACGTGTAGGAGTGGGATTGCTAGATGGCGTGGGGACTCCACTGTTCGTCTTCTGAGGGGCCTCCACACTGTTCTCTGTAGTAGCCACGCCAACTTAGGTCCCCACCAGCAGTGTAGCAGGGTTCCCTTTTCTTCACACCCTCTCTAGCCTTTGTTATTTGTAGCTTTTTAAATGAATATTGTCGTTTTAATTGGAGGAAAGAAAGTGGATTTTTTAAAAGTATTTTCTAGGGCCTAGGAATAGAAAGCTTCGCAGCAAGCTGATGCTGGGGACCTATTTCCCACCTACCTACACGTGAGGCATTTGAAAGTCCAGAGAGCTCGAGGTGCACAAAATCAGGAAGCCATTCACTCCTCAAAGAGCAAACATTTCCTGGGGTCTTCTCGGAACTGGCGTCCATGCTGAGCATTCAGGACAGAGGTCAGCAATGTAGTTATGCACCCTTCCCACAGACGAGTAGGGAGAGAGAACCAGCAAAGAAATGATTCTTTCAATGCCCAGTGATTGGTGCTACCAGGACTCTGTGTGTGGGGGTGGGTGGTGGAGTCAGAAAGAACTGCCCTAAGGAAGGGCCATTTAGACTGGAACCCAAGAGATAACAGGAATTACCCAGGCAACAGGGCAGCAAGCTCCCAGGCTTCTCAGAGCCCCAGTTTCCCATCTGTGGGTGAAATGGCACACATGGGCCTGGCACAGAGCACACGTTTAGTAACAGAGACGAACTTCATGCCTAGCGCTGTGTGAAGTGCTGATAGGAATATCAGAACTCAGGAGCCCTGCCCTGGGCGGGGCATAGACACACAGGTGGGGTCTCTGTTACAGGAAGCCCGGAGCAAGGTGAAAACCTTATGGGCTGATGGGGCAGGAGGAATTGGAGATGGATGGGAAGATGGGGGTGGTTAATGAGGAAACGAGATGGGGTCAGAGGGACCAGGGGCAACCAGAGGATCAAGAAAGGATTTGCGTGTGTGCGTGCCTGCTCTGTCGCTGAGATGCGCCTGATTCTTGGTGACACCCTGGACTGTAGACAGTCTCCTCTGTCCACGGGAT
Organism: Capra hircus; assembly: GCF_001704415.2. Taxonomy (NCBI): domain Eukaryota; kingdom Metazoa; phylum Chordata; class Mammalia; order Artiodactyla; family Bovidae; genus Capra; species Capra hircus. The sequence goes on along the minus strand of NC_030809.1, from coordinate 1,438,908 downwards.
TTCTCAGCAAGCACAATGGAGCGGGTGGCCATTTCCTGGACCAGGGGACCCTCCAGACCCAGGGATCGAACCTGCATCTCCTGCATTGGAAGAGGGATTCTTTGCCACTGAGCCACCTGGGAAGCCCAAGGGTGGATTTGAGGGAGACCAAATCTGGAGCTCTGGAGGCCACGTCGGAGCAGCTCCATGGATTTGGCAAGTAGACCAGGCATCTCTTTCCCAGGAGGACCCTCCACGGAAACTTGGGAGCTAGGTTGTAAATGCCCAGTTTGGAGGATGAGGAGTTGAGGCTGCAGAGGGAGTCTCCTGGGTCAGTGATGGTCATGCTTAGGCGGGTCCTCCGTGGGCTGGAACTTCCTCCATCAGCCTGGACCTCTTTTGCTATACCTACAAGGCTTCATGGCCCCAGTGCTCTGGCTGAGTGGTGCTGTCCCTACTTCAGCAGCTCTCTAGGAAGGGGCTGATGGAGTCAACGTCTGCCACACCACCACCGTCCCCCACCGACACACATGTACCTGAACTTCCCAAGTCCCTGTGAACACAGGACCTCAGCACCTCTGCTTCTGATTCTTCTCCTGGATACAAACACACCCTCTGAAGCCTTGTGTGCGTGCGCTCAGTCGTGTCCGACTCTTTGTGACCCCGTGACTGTAGCCCGCCGGGCTCCTCTGTCCGTGGGATTCTCCAGGGGAGAATACTGCAGCAGGTTGCCATTTCCTGCTCCGGGGGGTCTTCCCGACCCAGGGATCGAACCCGCACCTCCTGCATCTCCTGCACTGGCAGGAGGGTTCTTTAGCCACTGCACCACCCTGGCAGCCTTGGGGTGCACAAAACTTTCTTTTCCCCCTTTCTGTCTGGATAAATTTGGAAAACTCAGCAGTGGCCACAGGACTGGAAAAGGTCAGTTTTCATTCCAGTCACAAAGAAAGGCAATGCCAAGGAATGTTCAAACTACTGCACAATTGCTCTTATCTCACATGCTAGCAAAGTAATGCTCAAAATTCTCCAAGCCAGGCTTCAGCAATATGTGAACCATGAACCTGCAGATGTTCAAGCTGGATTTAGAAAAGGCAGAGGAACCAGGGATCAAATTGCCAACATCCATTGGATCATAGAAAAAGCAAGAGAGTTCCAGAAAAACATCTACTTCTGCTTTATTGACTATGCCAAAGCCTTTGACTGTGTGGATCACAACAAACTGTGGAAAATTCTGAAAGAGATGGGACTACCAGGCCACCTGACCTGCCTCTTGAGAAACCTATATGCAGGTCAGGAAGCAACAGTTAAGGAACAACAGACTGATTCCAAATAGGAAAAGGAGTACGTCAAGGCTATATATTGTCACACTGCTTATTTAACTTATATGCAGAGTACATCATGAGAAACACCGGGCTGGAAGAAGCACAAGCTGGAATCAAGATTTCTGGGAGAAATATCAATAACCTCAGATATGCAGATGACACCACCCTTATGGCAGAAAGTGAAGAAGAACTAAAGAGTGAAAAATTTGGCTTAAAGCTCAACATTCAGAAAACTAAGATCATGGTATCTGGTCCCATCACTTCATGGGAAATAGATGGGGAAACAGTGGAAACAGTGTCAGACTTTTTTTTTTTGGCTCCACAATCATTGCATATGGTGACTGCAGCCATGAAATTAAAAGACTCTTGCTCCTATGACCAACCTAGACAGCATATTAAAAAGCAGAGACATTACTTTGCCAACAAAGGTCCGTCTAGTCAGAGCTATGGTTTTTCCAGTGGTCATGTATGGATGTGAGAGTTGGACTCTGAAAAAAGCTGAGTGCCGAAGAGTTGATGCTTTTGAACTGTGGTGTTGGAGAAGACTCTTGAGAGTCCCTTAGACTACAAGGAGATCCAACCAATCCATTTTAAAGGAAATCAGTCCTGAATATTCATCAGAAGGACTGATGCTAAAGCTGAAACTCCAATACTTTGGCCATGTGATGTGAAGAACTGGCTAATTGGAAAAGACCCTGATGCTAGGAAAGATTGAAGGTAGGAGGAGAAGGGGATGACAGAGGATGAGATGGTTGGATGGCATCACCGACTCACTGGACATGAGTTAAGCAAGCTTCGCGAGTTGGTGATGGACAGGGAGGCCTGGGGTGCTGCAGTCCATGGCGTTGCAAACAGTTGGACACAACGGAACGACTGAACTGCCTGACTGTCTGGAGAAAGAAGCCCCAGTTACCCAGCCTCTGAGAGATCAAATCCTCTTTCAGAGGGCCCTGTGGGGACCACCTCCCTCCGGACCCTGCGCACATCCGCCCCGCATCGCCCCTCCCTGTTGGGACTCAGCCCCACTCCCAGGGGCCCAGGCTCCCCACGGGCCCTCCCCCTGCCCCGGGCTGCAGGGAGCGCCGCTGCAACCCCTCTTCCCGGCTCGCCTGGGTCTGCACTCCAACTGCACCCTTTTCAGTCTGGAAGCCGGAGGCCATTAGGCTTCAAAGACGATGTAAAACGTGTTTAGTGATTGTGTGTTCCTCTTTAATATCGGCTAACTGTATTTTCAGGGAAAGAGGACCAGAGCTACAGAGAGAAATAAAGGAAAACCCAGCCAGGAAAATAAAGACACAAGACTGTAGCTGCGAGGGAGGGAGTGGGGAGACTTCCTTTTGAGAGCGGCCGTGGGCTGCTTTCGAAGCAAATCTGGGTGCCTCTGGGGGCCCGGGGTGAGTGGCTGCTAGGGACTGCGGTCTATTCCCAGGATGAAAGGGAGACAAAAAATGGCAGTTTGAAACCTGTGCTCTCGGAGCCACAATCCACCCTCAGCCTCTTCAGAGGCCCGGGGTGACGATCCCAGCTCTGGAATCAAACGGCTCAGCCTGGTGACCATGGTGACCGGAGGCTCTGGTGACATCAGATTTGTGAGCTTTGATCCCTCTTCTGTAAAATGAGGGCACAGCCGTGGTGCCAGCCTTCGTGCTGTTCCGAAAGTGCAGCGGCTGGAAAGAATCTGGTGAGTGACAGGCCGTTTTTGGAGGATGGAAGCGGCGCCTGGGTTTTCTGGCGTTGCTGAGACTGGCCGGGGCAGAGTGGGCCACCCAGCAGAGGTGTCAGGCCCGCAGGTGTCTCCAGGATGCGGCAAGGGCGTTGGAGGCAGGGTCTCATACCTTCGCATCAGCTGAGCCTCAGACAGCTGCTGAGCGCCTGCTCAGCATGGCTTCAGCTTCACGCCATCTTGATGAAAGCCAGCCTTGGAAGGAGGCTGCCAAGGTGCCCCCTCTAAGCTGTGTGTTAAGGAAAGGAACGTGAAAGTTTATTGAAGGTAGACTGCCAGGAACACTTCCCACAGACCATCACGATGTCCCCCCACCACCCTGAGAAGCAGGACTCCATTTTTCCAGATGAGCTGACACTCAGAGGTTGGTCCCCGGGGGGGTTGGTCCCCAAGGGGGATCTTGGATCCATCCCAGCAAACTGCGCCCTGCCTCTGCCCCTTTCCTGAAGGCCTCCCTCTCTCTGCCTCTTCGGGCCCTACCTCTCCTTGACGTGCTCTCAGCCCTGTGCTTTCCAAACCCCCAAGGCAGCCTGGGGGTGTCTGGTAGGGAGAGAATGCTCTCCAAAGAGGCTGCGTGCCACCCCCGCACCAGGTCAAGGGTTACGGCCGCTGACCTGCTGCAGAGGCTTCATCTCCGATAAGGCTCTTTACAACCCCTCCAAGACTAGAGAAAAGCTAATTGCAGTTTTAGTGTCTGGAAAGGTAGAGAAAAGGGTTCTGTGGGCTTCCATCTGTGTGGGCACATGGCTTGAATCTGAGCAGGATACTACTGTAGGCATGAAACATCAAGACTCCGTGACCGGTGATTTGTGACTTTATCCGGGAGAATCGACTAATGTGAATTACAAACCAAAACATACTCCGTCTCTTCCCCCGGCTGCCTGCAGGCATTTAAGCGGCCAGGCCAGGTCTGAGCAGGGGAGGGTTACCTAGCAGTGGTCAGGCATCCACCCTAGGCAGGGCGCGGGGGGCAGGGTCAGATGCTGGGGGTTTGTTTTTCCTGATCTCATAGGTGATGAAAACCCTCTGAAAGCCTCTGAGTACTGGAATGACTTTTTTTTTTTTAAAGAGGTTAGAATTTAGACTTGTTGTCTGGAATGGTCAAGTAGGGTCATCAGAATTAACAAATAAAAATTACAAGATGAATAATTTTTTAGCATCCAAATATCCCATGTAATATTTCACCATGCAACATTTGAGACATACTAGACAATTATTTTATTTTTCAAGTCTGAAATCCAGTTTTAAATGTATATCTTGTTGTTTACCTGGCAACCCTAATTGGAAAGGAAGAGAAAGAAAAAGAAGGGGGAGATTAAAAATTCATATCTATGTGTTCTAATATTTTATTCACCACTTTTTCTAGCAATTTTATTTGCTGGGAACTTATATTAAATGTGGTATTGTCCCTTGAGTTACTGTTATAACTGCATAGAAACACATTCACATCCTCTCTCTCACAGACACATACACGAATCATGGATTCTTAAGTGTATCCATTCATCAACTATGCAGTCAGTTTCTGTTATATAACAAAGGCTTTTCCAGGCATCCCCGATGGCTCAGCAGGTAAAGAATCTGCCCGCAGTGCAGGGGACACAGGAGATGCAGCTTCAATCCCTGGGTCAGGAAGAGCCCCTGGGGGAGGAAAATGGGAACCCACTCCAGTATTCTTGCCTGAAAAATCCCATGAACAGAGGGCCCTGGCGGGCTACAGTCCAAAGGGTTGCAAAGGTCATGACTGAGCTACTAAGCACGCATGCAGAATCTAAAAGTGACTTCAGGATAGACTCTAGAAACACATTGTCTCTAGATCTCCAGTTGACTTCCACATCTCTGTCTTTGTAAAAGACACATTCATTTATTGTGCGTGTGTGTTTATACTGAGTTATGTAGACAAGCACACACACGTATGTATCGCGTAGCATTTTTGGGCTGGATGAGATGGCACATTCTGACAAATAGCAGTAAATTAAAATGAGGTGTCCACTTCCCAGTGACTGGGCGCTGGCATTCTACACCAGCCGTTGCCACTCTGAAATCCCCAGCAGGTCTTCGGATTGCTGGGGTTTTCCCCATTACGTTCATTGCCCTTGCACCGCCTACCTCAGGCCTCTCTCTCTCTCTCAGCTGCAGCTTCTTGTCTTGGACCGCTTTTTTTATTATTACAATTTTTTGACTTTGAAGTGAGTGTGATGCCGGGTCAGGTTGACGCTATCCTCCCGCACGTGCCCTGTGAGAAGTGCGCCTGTTTATTTGGTCTGCAGGCGAGCAAGCGCTAAAGCAGCCAGATCAGTATATGCAGAAGGGTTTTAGGATGCATGGAAAACTGTTGTCTTGGCCACGATGGTGACATCATCTTTTAAGAGGTCCTATCTGGTCAATGTTAAGTGACTTTAAAAAATAATAACCTGCTTTTCTGAGTACCTTAAATATGGACTTGGAAATGGTTTACGATGCAATTAGCTTATGCTATCTGGACAATGTAATCTTGACCCAAAATAATAATAAGAATAAAACTACAGTGGAGACGCAGCCGTGGAGAGTAGACGTGTGGACACAGAAGGGGAAGGAGAGGGTGGGACGAGTGGAGAGAAGAGCTTGGAAACATACACATCACCGTCTGCAGGACAGCCAGCCAGCGGGGTGTGTTGGGTGACACAGGGAGTGCAAAGCCGCGTGCTGGGACAACCTAGAGGGGTGGCGGGGGGCGGAGGGGAGGTGCAAGAGGGAGGCGACCTGTGCATATCTATGGCCGATTCATGTTGACAAATAGCAGAAATCAACACTATATTGTAAAGTGATTGTCCTCAAGATAAAAATAAACAAAATTTTAAAAATAATAAAACTAAACAAGCCATTACACCAGCACTCTCCAATCTCTTGCAGTTCGCCACATGCGAGCATAGATACACACATAGCTTTGCCACATGCGGGCATGGATATATACACATAGCTTTGCCACACGCGAGCATAGATACACACATAGCTTTGCCACATGTGGGCATGGATATATACACATAGCTTTGCCACACGCGAGCATAGATACACACATAGCTTTGTTTAATTTTCAGAGATACCAAGAATCGGACCGACTCAAGGGGACTGTGTGGCTTGTTCAAGGTCATACAGCTAAGAGACGGGAAAGCCTGCATGGGAGCCAGTCCTGGGTCTGTGCAGATGCCTGGTGGCTGACCGACAGATCCGGACAATCTGACTCCCGAGGTCACTGCCTATCTGCTGTGCTACCTAATCCTAGGTGGCTGTCTGTCTTCCTCCCTGAAGTCCTCCTTTGGGCCACCCCATCTCCATGCCTATCAAGGTCAGGTGTGACTTGTTCAAGCGTCTGAAAGACAGGCTGGCTTTGCCCATTGCTTGAAGCTTAGTGGGTACCAGTGGGTTTCTGATTTCTGGTAGGATTTCTGGTAGGACTTAGAAGAGCAGCTGTGAACAGAGGCTGGATCTGCAACGTGAAGCCCGAGCAAGGTTAGTAAATCCAGGGGAGTGGATCGTCCGGGCGAGGGCTTCCAGCCTCCCAGTTCTTGGGAGAGATGGAGGGGGATAAGCCATGCAGACAGAGTGGAGGGCGTCCCTGAACAGCCAATTAAACCACTCTTAATGGTTTCGGAGAATATATGTTCAAGTTCCAAACCAATCTCAAGACTTAGTGAAGCAGAGATAACTGGGGCTTTGGCCGTGCAAGATAAACTAGAATTCCGGAATGCAGGCAATCCTGTTTTATATTAAGGCAAGCGGAAATCAACACGAATCCCGGTCCCCTCTCTCCTCGCAGTTTGATGCGTGGTTACCCACAAGAAAATGCTGCGGCATCTAAACGCCATCCTGGCACGGTAGAGATACGGCCTGAAGTAATGAGTGAATGAGCGCTTTGCCCTAGGGCGCTGATCATTGCAGTCAGAAGGGTAGAAGGTAAGCTGATTAGAGGATACAATAAGGAAAGTGGATATTTGGGATTAAGGAGGAAAATGTGAACAGTACGCTGATGTACTCATTGGCTTGTAAAATGCAATATCAAGCAATTAATTTCATAAATGCTTATTTAACTTGTGTAAACTGGGCTATGTCACAAAAGAAAGTATTTTGTTTTTGTTTTATATCAGGCCCCCCGATGGGCTGCTGCCCAGTCTGTGAGGCGTTTGTCCTTGAGTTGAACACTTGCCCCAAGTCCAAACTTTTCTCATCCAAGGGCTAGGCGACGGGCACAGAAAGGTGTCCCTCTTACTCTAGAAACAGCCCAGGATGGGATCTCTCTGTGAGCAGGGTCTTTTCTTTTAGGAGGAGTTTGTGCTGACAGCACCAGCCTTGTTGCCTTTAGCCTCTGCAGGTGCTTCCTGACCCTGCCTCCACTTCCTTCTTTTCCCAGAATGCCCCTTGTTACCTCTTCATTCTGGGTGCTCTGGGGTTCACCCCAGGTACTGGAGTCAAGCTGCCTCGGTGCAGATTCTGACTGCACCTCTTCCTCACCGTGTGGCCTGAGCCAGACTATTTAACCTTTCTGAACACCTGCTTTCTCATCTGCAAGATGGGCACATTAATACCAACCACCTGCTGGAGCCACTGGAAGGGTTAGATGAGATGAGCATGAAAAGCAAGGCTCCCCTCCTTGGCTAGACACGAGAGCTTTAAAAAATGCCCGTGTCCAATTAATCCAAAGAAAGCGGGCTCTGTGGGGAATGAGACTCAGACGTTCAATCTGAGGTTGCATCCATGTGAAACGCTTAGCAGAGGGTCCAGGTCCTAGTAAGGACCCAGTGAGCGCAACCTACTGTCATCACAGAGCACCTGTTTGTCGGCAACCCCAGCTATGCTCCAGGCCGTCTGCTAGACCCACGGTCCGGGAGACTCACTGGTGAAACAGACGCAGGCCCTGCCCTCCTGGAAAGACAGCCCCATCAGATGGCCTCTCCTACGAGCTGGCTCGGCCGTGTACAACCACAGACGCTTCCCCTCCCTCTCCAGGGAGTGTCGCCCAGATCGCATTTGGTCACACTCCACTAGAACAACTCAGTGTCCCCAAAGGTGGTACATCTCCTCCCAGAGCTGACACCCCAGCAGTCCCTAGAGTGCCTTAGAATTTCATTAAGAAGTTTGGGATTCCCAGACCCACGGCCACCTTGGTTGTGAATGAATGTGACCATATCTCAGAAGGTTCCAGCATGAAAGAACCTGGCCAGTTAGTAATTGTGGCAAACACGGGCAGTCTGGGGCTACATCAAGCTTCGCAGCCTGAGCTCAGCATCACCTGGACCTAGTAATAGATCTGGGGTGAGGGTGGGGCTTTGGGGCCTGAACTCTACCTTAGCACCCTGCCTCCTGCTTGGGTGACCACTGGTAAACTGCCCGATATTGACAAGCGCCACGTTCTTACATTAAGGGTGGCCTTTGCACACCTCTCAGTTACTATGGGGGACTTCCCTGAGAGTTCAGTTGGTAAAGAAGCCGCCTGCAATGCAGGAGACCCCAGTTTGATTCCTGGGGTGGGAAGATCTGCTGGAGAAGGGATAGGCTACCCACTCCAGTATTCCTGGGCTTCCCTTGTGGCTCAGCTGGTAAAGAATCCGCCTGCAATGCGGGAGACCTGGGTTCGATCCCTGGAGGAGGGAATGGCTACTCACTCCAGTATTCTGGCCTGGGGAATTCCATGAACTGTATAGTTCATGGGGTCACAAAGAGTCAGACGTGACTGACACTTTCACAGTGACTATGAGGATTAAATGATGCCTGAAGGCACAGTACTCGGCACATGAAGGGGGCTCCATGAACACCCCATCCCACCAACTGCAGGCCTCACTTCCTTTCTCCTCTGTGTATGAGCCCATACTGCAATTTCAAATCGCCTTGCACGGCTGGTTTAATGCCCAGAGCTGCTGATCGGAGGTGCCTTTGACATGTTCGTTAAGGAGGGTTCACTGGGCCTCTCTTCAGCAGCATTGTGAGAGTGGCTGGTTTGAGCCTCCCGGAGACCCTGGCTGCCTTTCTCATAGTACACTCCCTAATTCAGAGTCAACAGAAACCCACACTGACCTTACGCAAGTTGGGCTGCCTTCCTGGGGGCCTGTGCTCCCTCTTAGGAGCAGTCTGGGGCCTTCCTTAGGGACACAGGCTCCAGAGTCAGACAATACCAGCTGTGAACCCGTGGGCAGACCTCCGCTCCTCTCTGGGCTTCCTTTTCCACATCCCCAAGATGCTCCAAATCCCCTGGAGAGATTTGGAGAAGGTTATGCTCTTCTCCAGGCTTCCCCGGTGGCTCAGACAGTTAAGAATCCGCCTGCAACGCAGGAGACCCAGGTTTGTCCCCTGGGTCAGGAAGATCCCTGGAGAAGGGAATGGCAACCCACTCTAGTGTTCTTGCCTGGAGAATCCCACAGACAGAGGAGCCTGGCGGGCTACAGTCCACGGAGTCGCAGAGAGTCGGACACGCGTGAGCCACTGATACCTTCACTTTCCACGCTGCTCTCCAGCCACGGGGATCTTCTTTCTCTTCCTCTCACACCTCAAGCTGCCTCCCACCTCACGGCCTTTGTGCTTGCCTTTTCCATGGCCTGGGGTTCTTTCCTGCACTCCTTTTTCACATTTTACGTTTCAGCTTAAAGGTCAGCTCCTCAAGTAGACCTTCCCTGGCGTGACCACCTGAGTAACGGCCTTCCTCTCTAACCCGTCAGCCTTTCATCCTCTCCCCGCCCTTTACCACAATCTGATCTGGTTTGTTCATCGATTTTTTCACAGTTTGTTGTCTGTGAGCCAGTGGAGGTTCCCTGCAGGCAGCACCCTCTTTGAGTTCATCGTTCACTCCACAGTACCTGCCCCATAATGCGTGCGTGCTAAGTCACTTCAGTCGACTCTTTGCAACCGTGTGGACTGTAGCCCACCAGGCTCCTCCGTCCATGGGGTTCTCCAGGCCAGAATGCTGGAGTGGGGTGCCATGACCTCCTCCCGCCGATCTTCCCGGCCCGGGGATGGAATCTGCATCTCTTATGTCTCTGCATTGGCAGGCGGGTTCTTTACCACTGTGCCGGCTGGGACACTCAGCAAATGTTTCTCAAAAGACGTCTGGTGATGATGACAATAATAATAGTATTTGTTGAGCTCTAAGAACATGCTTTACTGACTGTGCCAAAGCCTTTGCCTGTGTGGATCACAATAAACTGTGGAAAATTCTGAGAGAGATGGGAATACCAGACCACCTGACCTGCCTCTTGAGAAACCTATATGCAGGTCAGGAAGCAACAGCTAGAACTGGACATGGAACAACAGACTGGTTCCAAATAGGAAAAGGAGTGTGTCAAGGCTGTATATTGTCACCCTGCTTATTTAACTTCTATGCAGAGTACTGCAGGGGGCACTCCGCAGAAAGAGAGAGGCAGTGGAACTTCCCTCAGCAGAGCTGAGGGGTCCCGAGGAAAAGTGAGCCTGCTGTCCACCAACCCAGCCCCTTGGTGAGCGAGAGACAATCAGACGCAACAGGGGTTCTGTCTAAGCAGTTCCGTTTATTATCGTAAGCTCCTGATTTATATAGGCAAGCAGGGGGGTTTTGCGAGGGACTTTCCATAGTTCTACCAATCGAGTTAAAGGTCAGATTACCACATGCTTACATGATGACAGGGGTCTATGGTGATCACGCCACGTGCACGGAAATCAAGAGAGCCAATCAAAAATTTTGACAAACAACTTAAGCCATGCCCTCATCTCTTACGCCAGGCGCCATCTTAGCTCTAAACTGCAAAGCTAGCCCTTCTTTTTAAGGTTTCCCATTTAGGGCCCCACAGAGTACATCATGAGAAATGCTGGGCTGGAAGAAGCACAAGCTGGAATCAAGATTGCCGGGAGAAATATCAATAACCTCAGATATGCAGATGACACCACCCTTATGGCAGAAAGTGAAGAAGAACGAAAGGGCCTCTTGATGAAAGTGAAAGAGGAGAGTGAAAAAGTTGGCTTAAAGCTCAACATTCAGAAAACAAAGATCATGGCATCCGGTCCCATCACTTCATGGCAAATAGATGGGGAAACAGTGGAAACAGTGACTTTATTTTTCTGGGCTCCAAAATCACTGCAGATGGTGATTGCAGCCTTGAAATTAAAAGATGCTTACTCCTTGGAAGGACAGTTATGACCAACCTAGAGAGCATATTATAAAGCAGAGACATTAGTTTGTCAACAAAGGTCCATGTAGTCAAGGCTATGGTTTTTCCAGTGGTCATGTATGGATGTGAGAGTTGGACCATAAAGAAGTCTGAGCGCAGAACAATTAATGCTTTTGAACTGTGGTGTTGGAGAAGACTCTTGAGGGTCCCTTGGACTGCAAGGAGATCCAACCAGTCCATGCTAAAGGAGATCAGTCCTGGGATTTCTTTGGAAGGAATGATGTTGAAGCTGAAACTCCAGTACTTTGGCCACCTCATGCAAAGAGCTGACTCATTGGAAAAGACCCTGATGCTGGGAGGGGTTGGGGGCAGGAGGAGAAGGGGACGACCGAGGATGAGATGGCTGGATGGCATCTCCAACTCAATGGACATGCGTTTGGGTGAACTCCAGTAGTTGGTGATGGACAGGGAGGCCCGGCGTGCTGCGATTCATGGGGTCGCAAAGAGTCGGACACGACTGAGCGACTGAGCTGAACTGAACTGAGGAGCACGCCAAGACACTGTTCCCGGAACTGTGACATGTATTCATTTACTTACTTCTCCCCTTCACCCTGTTTCACAGAGGAGGACACTGAAGCATCAGGAAGGTTTAGCAGCATGCCCAGGTCACAAAGCCAGAATTTAAACTCTAGCTGTCCAGCTCCAGAGCCTGGAGGCCGGACGAGTGGACGGATGAGCGAGTTAGTGGCTGAGGCAGTTAGTGCAGCACGCAGCGCGCAGGAAGCATGCAATATATGACGGCCCTTGGGCTTCCTGGGTGGCACCGGTGGTAACGTGATGCCTGCCAGGGCACGAGACAGGGGTTCCATTCCTGGGCCCAGAAGATGCCCTGGAGGAGGGCATGGCAGCCCCCTGCATTATTCTTGCCTGAAGAATCCCACTGGCAGAGGAGCCTGGTGGGCCGCCGTCCACGGGGCTTCAAAGTCGCTGAAGCGACTGAGGACACTCGCCCATGTGACGGAGATCATTAGCGTGTTTCAACACCACAGCAAATTGGAAAAGAAGAAGTAAAACTCTCACTGTTTGCAGATGACGTGATCCTCTACATGGAAAACCCTAAAGACTCCACCAGAAAATTACTAGAGCTAATCAATGAATATAGTAAAGTTGCAGGATATAAAATCAACACACAGAATTCCCTTGCATTCCTATACACGAATAATGAGAAAGTAGAAAAAGAAATTAAGGAAACAATTCCATTCACCATTGCAATGAAAAGAATAAAATACTTAGGAATATATCTACCTAAAGAAACTAAAGACCTATATATAGAAAACTATAAAACACTGATGAAAGAAATCAAAGAGGACACTAATACATGGAGAAATATACCATGTTCATGGATCAGAAGAATCAATATAGTGAAAATGAGTATACTACCCAAAGCAATTTACAAATTCAATGCAATCCCTGTCAAGCTACCAGCCACATTTTTCACAGAACTAGAACAAATAATTTCAAGATTTGTATGGAAATACAAAAAACCTCGAATAGCCAAAGCAATCTTGAGAAAGAAGAATGGAACTGGAGGAATCAACTTGCCTGACTTCAGGCTCTACTACAAAGCCACAGTCATCAAGACAGTATGGTACTGGCACAAAGACAGACATATAGATCAATGGAACAAAATAGAAAGCCCAGAGATAAATCCACACACATATGGACACCTTATCTTTGACAAAGGAGGCAAGAATATACAATGGAGTAAAGACAATCTCTTTAACAAGTGGTGCTGGGAAAACTGGTCAACCACTTGTAAAAGAATGAAACTAGATCACTTTCTATCACCGTACACAAAAATAAACTCAAAATGGATTAAAGATCTAAATGTAAGATCAGAAACTATAAAACTCCTAGAGGAGAACATAGGCAAAACACTCTCAGACATAAATCACAGCAGGATCCTCTATGATCCACCTCCCAGAATTCTGGAAATAAAAGCAAAAATAAACAAATGGGATCTAATTAAAATTAAAAGCTTCTGTACAACAAAGGAAAATATAAGCAAGGTGAAAAGACAGCCTTCTGAATGGGAGAAAATAATAGCAAATGAAACAACTGACAAACAACTAATCTCAAAAATATACAAGCAACTTCTGCAGCTCAATTCCAGAAAAATAAACGACCCAATCAAAAAATGGGCCAAAGAACTAAATAGACATTTCTCCAAAGAAGACATACGGATGGCTAACAAACACATGAAAAGATGCTCAACATCACTCATTATTAGAGAAATGCAAATCAAAACCACAATGAGGTACCACTTCACACCAGTCAGAATGGCTGCGATCCAAAAATCTGCAAGCAATAAATGCTGGAGAGGGTGTGGAGAAAAGGGAACCCTCCTACACTGTTGGTGGGAATGCAAACTAGTACAGCCACTATGGAGAACAGTGTGGAGATTCCTTAAAAAATTGCAAATAGAACTACCTTATGACCCAGCAATCCCACTTCTGGGCATACACACCGAGGAAACCAGAATTGAAAGAGACACATGTACCCCAATGTTCATCACAGCACTGTTTATAATAGCCAGGACATGGAAACAACCTAGATGTCCATCAGCAGATGAATGGATAAGAAAGCTGTGGTACATATACACAATGGAGTATTACTCAGCCGTTAAAAAGAATTCATTTGAATCAGTTCTGATGAGATGGGTGAAACTGGAGCCAATTATACAGAGTGAAGTAAGCCAGAAAGAAAAACACCAATACAGTATACTAACACATATATATGGAATTTAGGAAGATGGCAATGACGACCCTGTATGCAAGACAGGAAAAAAGACACAGATGTGTATACCAGACTTTTGGACTCAGAGGGAGAGGGAGAGGGTGGGATGATTTGGGAGAATGGGAATTCTAACATGTATACTGTCATGTAAGAATTGAATCGCCAGTCCATGTCTGACGTAGGGTGCAGCTTGCTTGGGGCTGGTGCATGGGGATGACCCAGAGAGATGTTGTGGGGAGGGAGGTGGGAGGGGGGTTCATGTTTGGGAACGCATGTAAGAATTAAAGATTTTAAAATTTAAAAAATAAAAAAAATAAAAAATAATAATAAAAAAATAAAAAATAAAAAAATACCCAAAGAGTCAACGTGGAGAAAAAAAAAAACACCACAGCACTCTCGCCTCCTACGCAAAAAGGATGCTGCCTGTCCCCAGGGTCCTAGCGCCCCACCACACGCTCCACTCCCATCTTTCCGTCTCCGGTGTCCAAGTTTCCGTAAACAAACTACAAAAAAAAAAGTGTATTCAAAGATGCTGCTCTCCACATTAAGGAGCCAGAAAGCTGGATATTCACAGGGTGAATGAGGACGTGAGTCTGAGTGAACTCCGGGAGTTGGGGACTGACAGGGAGGCCTGGCGTGCTGCAGTCCATGGGGTCACAAAGAGTCAGACACGACTGAGCGGCTGAAATAACTAACTAACTAACTTCCTATGTGTAAATAGGAAACTTCCTATGTGTAAATCACCATCACCAGAAATTTCCAAGACTTTACAGAAAACTTTCTATTCTTCGTGTACATTAAATCCCAGACCTTCCTCTCGCTTGGCAGTTCAACACCTTGTAAGTTACATGTCCTCTTTAGGTCTCACTTGCCTCAAGTGTAAATTGGGTCGAATACTTGAATTCCTTCACAAGATTGTTGTAAGGGGTCAAATGAGTTGTCCCCCTTTAAAAAATCGCTGTGTTGAACTCTGATCGTCCTTGTCCTGCGCTACTTTTCTCCCCCATTTACCGTAGCTCTTATGACTTTCTAAGAGACTACAAACTTTACTTATTTGGTTATGTTTGGGCTTCCCTACTGGCTCAGACAGTAAAGAAACTGCCTGCAGTTCAGGAGACCCAGGTCGGATCCCTGGGTCGGGAAGATCCCGTGGAGGAGGAATGGCAATCTACTCCACTATTTCTGCCTGGACATTCGCATGGACAGAGGAGTCTAGTGGGCTGCAGTCCACAGGGCTGCAGAGAGTCGGACATGACTGAGCACCGAGGCTTCTCAAGTGTCATTTCGGCCAGGGCAGGACGGGAATGAGAAAGTGATTGGTGATCCTCATCCTTGGATGAGGATGACCTCGTGCTGACCTGGGACGGGAGCAGGACACGGAAGAAGGAGAGATCAGACACCAGGGAGAGGTGGAGATTGGACTTGGGGCCGGCTGCCGGCAGGGACGGAGAGTGAGAGGCAACCACGCTGCCTCCCGGAGCCAGGCGCCTCGGTCCCTGCAGCAGGATGACGAAAGGGCCACTCGTCTCAGAAATCACAGAGGTCACCTCCAGCCTGGCCTCCCCACTGGCTGCTGCCAGGTGATGATTCATTGCAAATAAGAAAGAGGGGAAGGAGACAGCAATGACGAGGAGCCCGACGCGGGAAAGAATTCCAAATAAATGGGTCCTTTGATCATTGGACCGATTTCCGCAAAGGCCTGTTAGCTCCGAGAAGATCAAATGGGGGAGATAATGAGCAATTTTCAGGTAGTAGGTGCAGCCTCTGAGGTGACAACCCAATTTAGTCAGATTCTTAATCAAGTCGGAATCCCTGACTTGACGCTATTTGCGGAGTCTATTACTCCATTATGCTGAGTGCTTTGCTGTCTACGGTCCCCAGATTTCCAGTCGTTAGAGGTATTTATCTCCATGCGATTTAATTAAAGTCTAGTGTTTAATGACACAATGTGCACTAATTATTTCTTGTTGGTTGTTGAGAGTGTGTTGGGTTTTTTTTTCTTTCCTTTTTCCTCTCCCCGCTCTTTGCAGCAAAGCAAAAATCCCCTTATGTCACTTGGTGAAGGAAAGGTGGCAGAAGCGGGCTGGATGGAGTGAGTTGATCTGCTGACGGATTGGATGTCGAGGCTTCTAAGAGCAGAGAAGCTTCTCCCTTGGATCCTTGAAGCCAGTGTGACGTCCACATCACTGAGGGAACACGCTCTCTCTGGAGCCTGTGGAAAGCGGCACAGACCAGGCGCCCAGGAGACGCTCGTGAAGCGCCGCCCTGTGCTTCGAAGCACATGGTCGGCAGCTGGTCTACAGAATGGAAGGAGCCTAGGGTCCCACAGGAGCATAGCGATTTTCAGGTGAAATCCTCGCTCCGTTGCTGGGACCACTGGTGGCTTTATTCTGAGCTTTTATCAGAGCAGGCCAAGTAGGAGAGGAGACTCTACACTGGAGAGCAGTTTAGCCCCTTCCTGGAGCACCAAAGTCCGCCGTCACCCGGCCTTAGAGACAGCTGAGACACCTTTTATTCCTTAATTAATTTATTTATTTTAATTGGAGGATAATTACTTAACAATATTGTGAGGATTTTTGCCATACATCGGAGTGAATCAGCCATGGGTACAAATGCGTCCCCCCCATCCTGAACGCCCCTCCCATCTCCCTCCCCGCTCCATCCCTCTGGGCCGTCCCAGAGCACCGGCTTTGGGTGCCCTGCTTCATGCACTGAACTTGCCCTGGTCGCTATTTCACACACGGCAATGTATATGTCTCGATCCTATTCTCCCGACTCACGCCACCCTCACCTTCTCCCACAGAGTCGAAAGTCTGTTCTTTACCTCTGTGTTTCTTTTGCTGCCCTGTATGTAGGATCGTCATTGCCATCTTTCTTAATGCCGTATACATGTGCTAATATACAGTATTTGTGTTTCTCTTTCTGACTTACTTCATTCTGTATAATAGACTCCAGTTTCACCCACCTCATTAGAACTGACTTAGATGCATTCCTTTTTATAGCCAAGTAGTATTCCATTGGCAGACTTTATTTCCTTGGGCTCCAAAATCACTGCAGATGGTGACTGCAGCCATGAAATCAAAAGACTCTTGCTCCTTGGAAGAAAAGCTATGACCAACCTAGACAGCATATTCAAAAGCAGAGACATTATTTTGTCCACAAAGGTCCATCTAGTCAAGGCTATGGTTTTTCCAGTGGTCATGTATAGATGTGAGAGTTGGACTGTAAAGAAAGCTGAGCACCAAAGAATTGATGCTTTTCAACTGTGGTGTTGGAGAAGACTCTTGAGAGGCCCTTGGACATCAAGGAAATCCAACCAGTCCATCCTAAAGGAAGTCAGTCCTGAATGTTCATTGGAAGGACTGATGTTGAAGCTAAAACTCCAATACTTTGGCCACCTGATGGGAAGAACTGACTAATTGGAAAAGACCCTGATGCTGGGAAAGATTGAAGGCGGGAGGAGAAGGGGACGACAGAGGATGAGATGGTTGGATGGGCTCACCAACTCAATGGACATGGGTTTGATCAAGCTCTGGGAGCTGGTGATGGACAGGGAGGCCTGGTGTGCTGCAGTCCATGGGGTTGCAAAGAGTTATACATGACTGAGCGACTGAACTGAATATTCCATTGTGTATATGTACCACAACTTGCTGCTGCTGCTAAGTTGCTTCTGTCGTGTCTGACTCTGTGCGACCCCATGGACTGTAACCCACCAGGTTCCTCCATCCATGGGTTTCCAGGCAAGAGTACTGGAGTAGGGTGCCATTGCCTTCTCTGGTACCACAACTTCCTTACCCATTTATCTGCCGACGGACATCTAGGTTGCTTCCGTGTCTTCAGCTGAGACATCTTTAAGCAGATGGTCCACTCACTGTGTCCAGGGGTTGGAGAGAGAGGCTGGGCTCCAAGAGAGCCTACAATATCATCCCTGCCACCTTAGGAGAGTCATCCATTTCCACCGAGCCTCAGTTTCCTCACCTGTACAAGGGCACCATGAAACCCAGTGAGGATTAGAAAAGATGAACCATGAAGACCCCTGCCTTTGCTCGGCACATACACCTGATTCAATGATAAACGACTTGGATTATTAGTATTACCACTGCTCACAGCAGTACGTGGCCAAAGGGCAGAGCCCAGAAGTCCATGCATTCAGTGTTTGCGGGTCAGGGGGCTTCTCTAGAGTGAGGACAAGCGCTACCATGGAGGGTAGAAGTACTCCCACCAATGTCTGGGGTTGATGGCGGCCAGGTTCACTCTAGACAGGTGATAACTGGTGAAGCCAGTGGTGAGCAGAGTTCAGATCTAGAGAAAGGATGAAGGTAGCTCCAGGAAGACAGCTGGGATGAAAGAACACCCACGGGTCGGTGAGCCTGGCTGGGGGTACACTGAGGCTGGCAGGGAATGTGTGGGTGACCAGGGCGGCCCCAGGGCGGCCCCAGGCCTCCCAGGCAGCAGAGCACTGAAGAGCTGCTGGAAGGGATTGGGGCTCACGTCTGGACACCAGCAGGCAGACGGGATCGGATGTTCCCCTCCTGGCACAGGGGCAAGGTGCAGCTTTCAGGAGCTGGGGGAGGCTGAGCTGACCCTGGCGAGGGGTGAGTCTTGGAGACAAGGGCTGCTGCGGCATGCCGGTTGGGCCCCCGAGAACAGAGGTCCAGAGCACGGGCTTCGGAGTCTGACTGGCCTCGAGACCTGATCCCTCCGTGAACTCAATCCGCTCATGCCACCAACCTGAGTGCCGTTTTGACATCTGTCAAGTGGGACAGGCCTAGAGCCTGACTGCACCAAACTGGAAGGGAGGTGGGATGGAATAATACTTGCCTGATACCAATGAAGTGCTTAGTATATTCTTAGCTGCTTTTGTTGCTAGGGGACCAAGGCACTCTGGATGCTAAGATCTCACCTGCAGGAACACTGAAGTGGGACAAAAAGACACGTTCTGTTGAATACCTGCAGGTTTTGAGGTCCCATGGGGACTTGAAATTTATCTGTCTCATTTCCTTTAGTGAGGTCAGGTGTCTTCCCATCACAGAGTGAGACCCCTTGTGAGATCCTTTCTGGTGCTCACGGTGAACAGCATATGGCCCTGGAGAGGGGCCCAGGAGTCGCTGTGTCTGCTGTCCCCTTGAGGAAGGAGGCCCTGAGACAGTCTTTCTGAAGAGTGGCTGTGGCCCTGAGCACTGAGGCCCTGCTAACCCCAGTCACCTCAGGTGCGGGCAAGACCAGTGCCCAAGCCTGCAACAGAAGCCTGGGGCCTCTGCAGAGACTCGGGAGGGAGGGAAGGACAGCCAGGAACGAGGCTTTATTCCAAGTGGAAATAAACAGGACCATCTGGTTCTCTCTTCTAGGGCTCTAGATGCAGGGGCCCCAGAGAAGGTGGATCATTGCAGGCACTGGGGGCTACTGCGGAACATTTGCTTCTGTCTTTCATGAGCCCAAACTCCGGAAGCCAGTGTGACGGTGTGACCCTGCGAGCTCACGGCCCTTCCCGTTTGCAGGACCCCCTGTCCCCACAGCGCCAGGGCAGCCTGGATAGGAAGCGTAAAGTGAAAGTGTTAGTTGCTCAGTCATGTCTGACCCCCTGGACTGTAGCCCCCCAGGCTGCTCTGTCCATGGGATTCTCCAGGCAAGAACACTGGAGTGGGTTACCATGCCCTCCTCCAGGGGGTCTTTCCAAACCAGGGATCCAATCCAGTCTCCTGTGCTGCAGACAGGTATTTCACTGTCTGAGCCATCAGGGAAGCCCCAGCCTGGATGGGGCTCATACCTAAAGCCTTAGAAAGTCGAACTGATACAGTGTCTGTGAAGCGCCAGGCACTGTGTGTGAGACCAGCTCCTGGCCACCAAGGAGCTCTCGCCTGGTGGGAGGTGAACATCCAGGGGTGGATTAGTCGCTAAGTCGTGTCCGACTCTTTGCAACCCTGTGGACTGTAGCCCACCAGGCTCCTCCGTCCACGGGTTCTTCAGGCAAGAACACTGGACTGCGTTCCCATTCCCTTCTCCAGGGGATCTTTCTGACCCAGGGATTGAACCGGGTCTCCTGCACTGCAGGCAGATTCTTTACTGACTGAGCAATGAGGGAACATCCAGGCAGATCGTTAAAAGAGCGTGTGGAAGTCCTAAAATAAAAGCAGGCACAAAGAGAGAGCTTTGGGCTTCCCAGGTGGTGCTAGTGGTAAAGAACTCTGCTGGCCACTGCGAGAGACTAAGAGACCTGGGCTCAACTCCTGGGTCAAGAAGATCCCCTGGAGGAGGGCCTGGCAACCCACCCCAGTATGTTTGCCTGGAGAATCCCATGGACAGAGGAGCCTGGTGGGCTACAATCCATAGGGTCTCAAAGAGTCGGACACGACTGAATCGATTTAGCAGGCGTGAGGAAGAGCAGGCGGCTGGCCTCCTGGGTGGTCAGAAAAGGATGCCTGAGAAGGTGATGCTGGAACTGCGTTCACAGGAGGAAGAGGAGCATCCTGGGGCAGGAACCCTTGTGTGTAAAGGCGGAGGGGTGTGCGATGGACGAAGCCTGAGCCCAGGGGAGGAGCAGTGGGCAAGGAAACCAGAGCAAAAGATGAGGCTGTCTCTCAATGTCTTTGCGAGGATCGAGGCCTGCAGCCCCCAGTCAGAGAAGCTGCTGGCCTCACCCTCTGCTGAGCTCGGGTAACTCCCAGATGCTAGAAACTTAATGAACACCCAGGGGGGCCTTGAGAAATCTTCCGAAGGAGGTAACGACAGGCAAATGTTCCCTAACGACCCCTCCTGAGACAGATCCCCTCCTTTCTCTGGCCCAGCACGGAAGCCTTGGCCTGGAGTCAACCAGCAAAGCACACTGATGGAGGCGAGCTCGCCGGGTGCCCCAGCGGTTCTAGGAGTCGGGCTCAGCCTTCTTGCTGCAAAGGAGAGTCTTGGAAAATCACCCAACAAGGGCTGAAAAAGGTAAGGGAATAAAGAGAGGCCTTTGGAACCAGAGGGCTCTGGGACTCCAAAGCTGCAGTTTGAAAGGTTTTATGGGAGTTTCTTCAAGGAAACACATATCTCCACTGACGCTTGCCAAGGCATTTTCTCTGGTAACAAGCTTCTTTATTCAAGCAAACAAAGAAACCATCATACACAGAGGAGCGAGGAGAGCTGTCAGATGCTGTTCTGGGGAGAAATGAAAGAGGCTCCTGCAGAAACTAAAGCACAGAAAAGTTGAAGGTCAAGACAGAGGCCCCCCTTGCAGCTGTCTTGCAGCATGCAGGACATTGAAGACGGCCAGCCCAGCAAGCGACACCACTCCCGGGGCTGCAGGACGCACGGGCCACCTGGGAGGAATCTGACCAGCCAAGGGCGGTCCTCCCTGGAGCCCCAGCAGCTCACCAGCCATCCCTCCGCTCTTCAAGGTTCTCTCTCTGGGTAATGAAATGAGGATGCTTCCCTCCCAAACTCAAGTCTTTCCAGCTTGGGTGAGAAGGCAGAGGAACCACCATCAGTCAACCCAAAGGCTGTCCTGAGACCTGAGTGATCTTTGCACTTCTCACGGTTTTTAACATTCCCAGTTCTCCTTCTTATGTAGAACAACCCTGTCGCTGCTCGGCAACATCAGTGTCTTTGCTCGGTGACAATGGAGACCCATGCTGCAAGCATAACAATAAAAAATGACAACCACAGACGTGTCAGAGGGCTTTGCTGTTTGCAAATTCTGCCCATCCCTGGTAGCACTGTCCCTGACAGTAAATTGGGTCAAAGTTTCCAGGGGAAAAAAAAAATGTATCTCCTTATTTATAGATGAGGGAATGGAGCTTTGAGTGACCGAGTCACATGCTCGAGGAAACGCCACCGGTAGGGAGTCAGACCAGCCCAGACCTGTTTCTAGTCTGTTTCCCTCTCAACACTGTAAGGACTGTGCGGTGGCCTTGTGGCCAGACTCTAGCATCAGGGAGACAGTCCAAGGGCCAGCCTGAGCCGCCAGTGAGGAGGGTGCTCCTTAAAAGGACCTGCTTTCTGGCTCTTTCTCTGTCTATTTCAGTCTGGCCATTTGAGTGTGTGTGAGCCCTCGGTCTTCTGATGCCTTAGTAAGACCTCCGCCTGCCGCTTTCCTAGCTGGTGACAAACTCTTGAATCAGAGAGAACTCAATATAAGTTTTGGTGCCTCCTCTTCCTAATTCTGTGACTTTGGGCCAGTCCCTTAACCTCTGTGAGCCTCAGATTCCCACTGCAAAGTGGAGAGAATATGGTATTTTCTACAGAGGGGTGGTGTGGGGATTCCACAGGGTAATGCATATGGAGTTCTTAGCACAGAGCCTGGCGCATAATAAGTGCTCGATGGTAGCTATCATTAAGGGAATCATTGTTAACCACTGCCCCATATCAGACAACCACAAAATCTCAGTGACGTAAAGCAACAGCCTTTAGTTAGTTCATCGATTAGCTGGTTGGGACTTGGCTGATAGATGCTGGGTTCAGCTGGGACTGCTGGACCTCATGTGGCTCTCACACCTCTCCTGTGGTGGTAGTTGATTCACTCAGCCATGTCCGATTATTGTGACCCCATGGACTATAGCCCACCAGGCTCCTCTGTCCCTGAGATTTGCCAGGCAAGAATACCGGAGTGGGTTGCCATTTCCTTCTCCAAGGGATCTTTGCAACCCAGGGATTGGACCCACATCTCCTGCACTGCAGGCAGACTCTTCACTGCTGAGCCGCCAGGGAGAGCTATACTTTTCCTGGGTCCATGGAAATAGCAGAGTCAACAGAAAGAGCGCTAGCTGAAGCGCACAAGGGCTTCACCTTGCATCTGCTCACTCTCCGCGGGCCTGTGGCTCAGCCCCACTCGAGAGACAGGAATAAGCCCACGCCCAGGCGCACGCGAGAGTGTGGATAAGCCTACTATCACCCAGAGACTGAAGAGGCAGCCCTGTGGCCCCGTCTCCCGCAATGAACAGCGAATGCTCTCGTCTCTGCACACACCTTACTGTTGGGTAAGCATGTGTGAGTAGCTATAAGCGCGTACCCCCTCTGAAGAGGAATGCACTGTGAATGTGTACATGGATACCAAATCACCAGGACAAAGGCCGCTTGAAACTAAGCCATGTAAAGAGCTGTTAGAAGAACAACAGACATCCCCGAAAACTATTAGTAGGTAGACGAATTATGTTCCAACACTTTGGAGACCAGCTGGGAATTATACAAGTGGAAGATGCCTGTATCCCATGATTCGAAAGGAACTCAGGTCTATGATCAAAGCACGCGTGTCGGGACCTGTACAGCAGTGTCGTGCACCACAACCAGAGCCCACACACGCTCTGAACGAGCACCTGCAATAGAGCCGATAAGCAAACTGCAGTGCATTCAGAGTGGAATACTGTATCCACAAGGGAAAGAAAAGAAGTCTAGCTGCACGTAACAGCAGCTGAATCTCACACACAAATGTGAATTAACAGAAACAGAGCACAGAAGACGACTTCCACGCTCGCTTCCATGAAGCCCACAGACAGGTGAGACTAGGCTGTGTCGTCTAGGAATGCACACACAGCTAATAAAGCGATAAAGGAAAGCCAGGAGATTGTCACCATAAATGTCAGGATGGTGGCTCCAGCCAGAGGAGGAGCAGAAATAAACAGAGGGACACAGAGGGTCTTCAGGAGATGGCAGGACTCCAGCTCCTGGTCTGGAAAGAGTTTTATGAGGCCCACTTCAGAGTTATTTATTAAACTGTACATTTAGGTTTCATGCACTTTCCTGTATGCAATATTTCACTGAAAAATATGTTTTCTTAAGGACAGCTAAAGACGTGGGGGTGTTTAGTTCAGAGAAGAGAAAGCAGGCAATGAGTGCAAAGCCTGTCTAATGATATTTAGAAGATTAGGCTGCAGCAGGAGAGCTTCAGCTTTCTCCTTACATAGTCCCAGCTGCTGCTGCTGCTGCTGCTAAGTCGCTTCAGTCGTGTCCGACTCTGTGCAACCCCATAGACGGCAGCCCACCAGGCTCCCCCATCTCTGGGACTCTCCAGGCAAGAACACTGGAGTGGGTTGCCATTTCCTTCTCCAATGCATGCAAAGTGAAAGTGAAGTTGCTCAGTCGTGTCCGACTCTTAGCGACCCAATGGACTGCAGACCACCAGGCTCCTCTGTCCATGGGATTTTCCAGGCAAGAATACTGGAGTGGGGTGCATAGTCCCAGAGGAGGAAGCAATCGGGACCAGGGACAGACAGGTTTTGGCTCAAGATAAGGAAGAATTTCCAGTAACCCTAAACGTTCAAGGATGGAATGCACCTTGCGGGGGAGATAAATTTCTTTTAAGTAAAGGACTTGGAGTCACACTGGGAGAAACCTTAGCAAAGACCTTGGCGGATAAGTCAGTGTCACAGAGCCTGGGCCTCGGACGGCTGAGGTTGGCCAACATGAGGAGGTGAGGGCAGTGCGGACGAGGGAGGCTTTTGTAGTCAGCAAGGTCTGAGGGTGACACCCCAGTTCTACAACTAATTGGCTAAGTGACCTTGCTTAAGTCACCTGACCTGTCTGAGCTTCTGTTTTCTCAATTGAAAATGATGCTGCATATGAATTATCTGGCACAGGTGCCTGGCACTTAATAAGTCCTTGATAAGTGACGGTCATGTTGTTAGTTAAGAAAAAGTGTCTCCTGAATTAGAGATTCCGAGATCGCCCGTCTCCGTATTTGTGTTGTAATAGCTTTTTGTAACAATAAAGCTGCATTGTAGTGCCAGTCGTGTCCAGCTCTTTGAGGCCCCATGTATTGTAGCCCACCAGGCTCCTCTGTCCATGGAATTCTACAGGCAAGAATACAAGAATGGGGTGCCATCCCATTCTCTAGGAGATCTTCCCAACCCAGGGATCAAAACCACGTCTCCCGCATTGCAGGTGGATTCTTTACCATCTGAGCCACCAGGGACGCCCATAACAACCCCAGATTGAAATGGCTTACAGAAACAAGCACTGACTTTGTGCTCATGGGTCTGTGGGCCAGTTACAACTCAGCAGGGCTGGGCTCCAGGCTTTGTGAAGGCTACAGCTGTAGGTTGGATTCCGGTCCGTTTCACATCTTTCTCATTCCAAGGCTACACAGCGTGGGGCATGCCCCGCTCATGATGGGGGGCAAAACGTTTGCCGAGGACACTTAGTAACACATGACCACGCTCTATCACTTCCTCTCCCGTTTCATTGGTCCAAGCAGGTCACATGGCCATACCCAAAGTCAGTGCTGCAGGGATGTCTGCAATGCCATTCTGCTTTAAAGTCACATAGCAGAGGGAAATGCAGGTCACTGAAGAACGAGGAGCCAGAGTTCTATCCACCAGACGCATGCATGTGAAATATTTAAGAGTAACTCTGTCCAAAATGGAAGGATGTATTTTTTAAAAATCTTCTTCAAGAACTATAAAATATATAATATAAGGTTCAAGAACCTCAGCCTAATAGCGAACAGTGAAAATTTAATTTTTCCATTTTATTGGCTTATGTAATAAAATCACTGCATAGCTGATTGGTTTTAATGCTCCACGATATCTCATTGAGGAGGTAAATTCAGAGCTCAGGGAGCTTTCTTCTTAATTCTGGTTCTCACCTGTTGACCCAAAGACCCCTAAGACTCTCCTATTCCTGGCTGAAAACTGATTTTACCTTTTCTCCTCCAGGACTCCTTGGCAAGCTGAGATTTCTGTTTAAGGATCTGTTTTGTCTCTTGTCAAGCAGAGAGGCTTGGAAAGGAGTTCACCAGAGTCTGGGCTTAGCTTGGGCAAGAAGCCGGGTGAAACCAAGTTGTGTGTGGTCCTTTTTTCCTTCAAAGAATTTTAACCAGCTCCACCAGGCCCTGAGGGCCCAGAGGGAATCCCCTCCCTCTGCTGGCATTTCTTAACGATGGTGCTAAGGATGCCTCTCTCCTGCGGCTGTGTCTCATCCGAGATTCACCTCCAGACGTGCCAGGGGCAGGACAGATTGTGTGGGCTCCTCTCTTCCCCAGGGCCTGGGTCTCTGGAAAGAACAAGGAAGCCTGGCTTGTGGGTGGAGCAGGAAAGAAAAGAGAGCCAGGCAGCCTTGTAGAAGTCAAAGGCTTCCCCACCGGAGGGAGGTAGGAAGCCTGGAATAGAATTGATGGGAGTGAGCCCGTTAGTGGGTCTGCCACTCACCTCCCATGGGAGTCAGGGAAGGGATTCCAGAAGGGCTGGATTTGAAGACCCCCAAAGTTCCTTTGGTGAAGTACAGAATGCAGCGCTTAAGAGGGAAGACTCCAGGGCTTAGTACACAGAGCTCGGATTCTGTCTCCTATGCATGACCTCGGGCAAGTTCCTGAAATGCCCTGTGCCTCAGTTTCCTCAGTAGAAAAACACCCATGCCACCTCTCTGGGTTGCGGTGAGGAAAAAATGAGCTCACTTGTCTGGAGTGTTTGGAGCGGTCCCTGGCCCAATTCCTGGCACCCTCCATCAGTTTTACCTCCTGTTATTATTATTCCAGCTGAAGATGCTAAACCACTTTGCTCCATTTTTAAATGTGATTTATGCTTCCAGGCTGTGAGGGCTATTAGGCTGACTACGTGAGTGTGTAATATATGGGAAGGGGAAGCAGGAAAAGCGCAATCTGCGCAGAGATGCCGGGCGGGTGGCGACTGGAAAGGATTCAGAAATGCGCTGCGGACATGATTAAAGGTCTGAAGAACAGCACCTCCCGGCAGGAGAGGCGAGGAGTGGGTTATTTACAAGACCAGAGGTGGAGAGGTTACAGGGAAGAATTCCCAGGCGCCAGCTCTTCCCGTACAGCGAGAAACTCTGGGGGTGAGACCCCAGCTGAGCTTCAAGATAATTACACGGGAAGAAGAGAGCTGGTTGAATTTTCACCCACCTGGCAGAAGAGTGTCCATCATTATCTTTCCTGTAAGATTTAAACCCAGGTGTGAGGTTTTCTCTCTCAAAGTTCCCTTCACTCCTTATACCTCCCAAAATATGACATGTAGGTAGTAATCAGGTTCTCTGAGACCGCTTGTCTGGGAGAAATGTAAACAGAAACTTTAGGCAGAGTTTAAAACAACACATTGTAGTGGGCATGACCTTGAACGCAGGGAGCCAAAATTTCCCACCTCGTAATAAGGGGATGGGATGAAAACACGGTTTGTGATAACCACCACTTATGCAACATGCAGGCTCTCACCCCAAAACCACAACGCTCCGACACCTCATGACCTTAACGTAATTGGAAAAGCAAAGTTCAGCCAGTAGGTCACCTGTCTCTCCATGACACTGGACATCGCATCAGATACCCTGAACTGCACAGGGTCTTGTAACTTCTGGACCGAAGGTACAACCAGCAGAATAAAGTGATGAGGAGACAAGACCAGCAGGTGCTTCAAGGTGGAGAGACCCGTCTCCTTGTCTTGGAGGTTTGGCAGCATTTTCCATCTGGCCAGGGGATCCATGTTTGAGGGGCTAGGATTCTGGACAGCTGCACAGCCCCGGGGACTGGGGCTGATGGTCCCAGACTTTGGTCCCAAAGCAGGCTCCTGTGTTGGTCGGGGTGGGACGGGTAACGATGCAGAGACGGGGACCCCGGCCTCGACGGCTCACGCTGGCGGAGCGTGGCTTCTCTCCCCTGCTGTGTGCCCAGCGCAATGGGAACGTGGCGCTGCCTCCTCCTCACTCCGGGACCCCGGCTGACGCAGTTTCCTGTTGACATACGCTTCCACAAACACTGCCGCAGAGGGAAGGCAATTCTGAAGGGTCTCGGCCCAGCCATTCAGGGCTGCCGCCCAGAGGGGACCCGCATCACTTCCCCAGCAACGGCATGGGAGCCAGGGAATGGCTCCCGCTGTGCCCGTGAGATGAGAGCGAGCGTATCTGATGAGCGACAGCCACCACCGCACCCCTCTCCTGAGCTCCCAGCCCCAGCTGCTCCACACTCTGCCACGATCCCCTTCCCCCTCGCTGGAGAGACATCCTGGGTGTGTGTGTGTGTGTGTGTGTGTGTGTGTGTGTGTGTGTGTTAGAGAGAGAGAGAATACAAACCTCAGCTCTTCCCTCAAGAAACAAATGACTCGCTGACATCTGCGACCCATTTCCGAGGTGATTCAGTCCCTATAGACTTTCTCATTACACACAAGCCAATGTTATTATTATTGTTTATCATTTATATGACACGGCAAGTATGTGCCCTTCTCCTTCCTGCTTAAGATCAGTCCTGCTGCGCTCTGGGTTTCCGGGCTCGCTCCTTTCACCTCAGCCCTTGCCCTGGGGCTCCCCTCCCTGCCGCCCCAACCCCTGTGCCCCTCTCTCCAGCCCGGTCTACCTGTCTGCTCGCCACACCCTCATCTGTAGAGCAGCTTCCGGGCAACCTCTCCTCCGTGGGGCTGAGAGGAGAGCAGCCCAGGCAGGAAAGGGGTCAAGTCAAGCCACAGGTGAGCGCCTGCTATTTGCACGGCACTCAGTCAGGTTTTGCGACGGTGAGGTTATCCTTGGACAAAGCAGGTCAAGTGTGGACATTCGTGCACACAGCACAGGCGGGAAAACTGAGCCTCAGAGAGGGAAAGGACCTGCACCCCCTTGTGCAACACACAAATCACACTTGGCAGAAGAGAAAGCTTGGAAATGAAGCTACTCCTCTGAGAGCATAACCGATCCATGTCTATGACCTTGGAGGTGAATGGGGCTTCTGGAAGGAGCTCTGGGCTCGATGACAGAGCCCTGGGCTTGGGGACTGATGCTGCCTGTTCCCAACTGTGTGAACTTGAGAGGCACTTTGCCCTCCCAAACCTCTGTTTCCTGGGCTGGAGAATGGGGTCACTAGTCTTGCCCTGCCGGCTAGGACAGATGAGATAATAGCGCTGATGTAATAGCAGGGAGCATCCTAGCGTCTAGCACCTCACAGGAAGCAGGTGGGGGCGGCTCCTCCTTTGGAACATCACTCGCTCAACATGCGTTACTATCGGTGGGATCAGGTGTCCCCCCAAAAGTCAGCAGCTCAATCTGTGGAAGGCCACGAGCTAGCAGATGAGTGACCCGATCACAAGGCTGCCTGCCCTTGCTGGGTTCACACGGCAGCTTTGTTTACAGCCTCATTCGTGTGTCCAACCGGCAGTAACCCAATGCCCATTCTGGACCAGACCACTTTAAGCACTGAAACCCAGGAGCGGCCCTCCTGGCCTAAGACCTCGTTAGAGGAAAGGCACAATAAACAAGATGGCGTGTAAACACGACAGTTTCAAATAGAGACCGTAAGAATGCCAGCGGGCTGGTGCAGCGGAGCGCGGCTGCCCTTTTTATGCTGGCCTTTTGGAGCTCTGTGCTCATTACCAGGTGTTCTGGCCAGCCGCCCCCCTTCCCAGCATCCCACCTGGTTACCGGCCATCGCCAAGCTTTCACTGGAAACTCAGCTCCTCAAGATAGAGTCTCATGGCCACCGTGGCTGCAAAACATCCCTCCCACCTTGAAATCTGCCCCTCCATTTTCCTTTTCTGGATCTTGAGCTCCCTTTAAAAATCCTCATAGCAGCCCTGAGGAGCAGGCCTCACTCCCGTTCTACAGATGACGAAGCTGAGACGCAGGAGGGTGAGGCAATGCCCGCCTTCAGACTGCTATGGTGACCTCCGCCACCAACCCTCCTCCCTTCCTGGGTGTCAGAGCCTCGGCCACTGTGAGAGCTCCTCCGCAGCACTGCGCGTCCCGACCACGACTCACAGCCATCACTCCGTCACCACTCTAACACCGCAGTTTAACGACCTGTGCCAGCCACAGGCGGAGCCTCCCAGGTTTCTTCCTTTTCCTCCCCACCTCTGGGGACAGGGAGCCCTGTGCTGGAGAGCCTCTGTGCTCGCCCTGTCACATGGGGCAGGGGCCCCCAACCTCCGGGACCTAACGTCTGCTGGTCTGAGGCGGAGCTGTAATAATAGTAGGAGTAAAGTGCAGTGCACTTGGCTCATTCCGAAACCCTCCTCTCCCAGTCTGTGGAAACACTGACTTCCACGAAACCAGTTACTGGTGCCAGAAAGGCGCACTGATCCAGCCACGGGCCTCGGAGGAGCTGGCTAAGTTGGGTGTCATCACAGGGCCGTGGTGCCCCCAGGGTGGTGGTCCCCCCAGGGCCGTGGTGCTCCCAGGGGTGGTGCCCCCAGGGCGGTGGTGCCCTCAGGGCGGTGGTGCTCCCAGGTAACTTGTGCCTTTGCCTTCATCCAGCATGCCGTCCCCATGACCCTTGACCTTTAGCCCCCTTCAGCCAAAGGAGGGGTGGGGTCTCGGGGCCTGTCTGTCTCCATGGCCCTTGTTTGTGCCCTCGTCACCTCCGCACTGACCCCGCGGCCTGATTGCCGCATTCCTCTCCCCTTCCTGACTACCAGCCTCGCGAGGGCCAGGCTCTGTGTCTTGCATCTGCTTTCTCAGCACGAGGCTCAGAGCCTGGGACCCAGCAGTCGTCAGGGAGCATCTATCGACCTGAAAAGTTGAAACAGGAGAGAGCATTTGTTCATCAGACCCCTGCCTGTCCGGCTGGGCATCGGTGCTTTTTTCCAGGAGAAACATCTTGCCTGGCGGAAGCTCCCGCCTGGGGAGGCCCAGGTGCAGCCAGCTCAGCCTAGCCCAGCAGCAGGAGGGCCTTGCGTCAGGGAGGGAGATGAGGTCACTCGCCGCACTGCCTGGAGCCTCACACGAGTTCCTTGTTCCTTGAGATATTGTTCTCAGACGTGCTTCCCAGGGAATCGGTGTGGGGTCTTTTCCCTTCCTCCTTTTTCTCACTCCCCTCTCTGTGTCTGGCTAAGGGGCCTAGTTGCAGCTGCTCTAACAGCAGGCGAGAAACTGGAATCGGGGTTTGTGGGCAGGCCAGCCTTGGAGCTGCCAGCTTCCCTGGGCTTGCCCAGCTCTGCTCAGGACACGGCTGTCACAGCCACGATCCTCGGCAGTCCTGACGCTGCTGCCTCGCGAGTGGGGCCAGGCCCTCTGCCCTGGGGCCCAGAGACCGCGGCTCACATGTGCGTCGATTTTCACAAGCTCCCCCCACCCCCGACAGCTGTGCTCCAGGTTCCCTACCCTGGGGGCATCGTTCCCCAGCCCACCGGGAGGAGCGCTTCCGTCCTACCAGCCGCTGATGCCGCCTGATTCCCCTCGAAGGCCCCCAGCAGCAGGCTAAACTGTCTTGCACGTGGCTACTACAGTCAATGCTGTTTGGAACCTTCTGGGGTTCGGGCTCTGGAGATGTGACGGTAAACAAGACAGACGCCATTCCTTTCCTCACGGAGTTTCTGAGACGTGGAGGAAGCACACGGGTAAGGAAACGACTGTGAATGATGCTCACAGGTACACAGCAGACAGAAAGGAGGGGAACAGAGACTGCAAAGGGCCAGGCGGGGGGTGGCACCCTGCGGTGGGGAGATGTCTGGGAGGGCGTCTCGAAGGCAGCACGCTGGACCTGAAACCCAAAGGACAATGAGAAGCTCGTTGTGGAAACGCTGGAGGAGGGGCTAGGGGCGGTGATTCCGGGCAGTGGCCTGCAGCCTGGGGGAGGACGAGGAGGGGGCGGCCTGGGAGACGCGGCTGCAGGCAGATGAGGAAGGAGCCGCCCAAGAGCCGCGCGGAGGACTCTGGGCAGAGGCCTCCAACAGCGCCCCGCCGTCCCCCACCCACCAGGGCTCACGGCAGGTGCTCAGGAATATTGGTGAATAAATGAGGACCAGGCTTTGTTGGCTATTTGTACCTGTCCGCTCAGTCCTGTCAGCTTTCCTACTCTATTAGAATGGGAATTGTGACACTAGGCAAGGGCCGGGGCTGTCTCTCCATCAGAGCCTCCGCCATCCGGTCCAAGTGGGAGGTGCACGGGTGGACTGATGTGCTGTGGGGCTTCCAACCAGCCTCCTCGCCCCTCCTCCCTCCTCCCCCTCCCCCTTTTACCCACCACCCCTGAAAGCCAGTGATGGCCCCTTCCGCTCCCCCTGCTCCCAGAGCCTGGCAGCTCCCAGTTTCCATGTCAGGCAGGCGCAGGGCCTCCTCTGCACGCACTGCGGTTACAGCTACAACGGCACCACAATCTGAAACAAGGACGTGCACCACATACAGGCTTCAGATTCCATTCCGCTCCCCAGCTGTGTGGCCACCGCAAAGTCACTCAGCCTCTCTGAGCCTCAGTTGCCCTGTCTGAGAAACAGGTCTTCGGGGAATCTTGGCAAGAGCACCTGCCTCTTGGCCAGCGCCCCACCAGTGTCAGAGACGCTAACGACCACCGTGGGCAGCAGAGGCAGTCCCTTAAGGAGGAGCCTGCTGTCGCCACGACACAGGTGTGGACCCTGGAGGCGAAAGATGAAACCGGCTGCCCGGGCAACTCAGGGGTAGAGATGTGGTCTCCACATTAGGTTTTTCTGACTCCGGGACCCACACCCTTCCCACAAGGCCCCAGCTCTCATGGTAGCAGGAAGGTCGTCTCTCTGGGGGGGGGGGGGGCGGCGGGGGATCTGCATCTTCCCAAATGCCACTTATTCGGGAGTGTTCCTTAAGGGAACACCTTTGGCTCGGGCTCCCAGGGGGCCATCTCTTCTTTGATTGTTTTGCAGCCGAGTCCCTAGTACAAGAGATGGAGCAGGCGGGGCCCCGGCGCTGTCTGTTGACAATAACAGCACATTTTCACCAAATTACCAACTCCCAGCATCTCCCATTAGTGAGCGATTCTTGCAAGGCAGACACGCTAACAAGACGCTTCTGAACTCCCGTCCACGTCTTCTGCTGCCAATGCGGGAGGCACAGAAGCTACTGTTGGGGGAAGCTGCTTTCCTAATTACTGAGCGAGGGAGGAGGGTAGCTGGAGAAGGGCTTCTTCATCCTTTGCAGATCTTTAATGAACCTTTTAACGCACTTGAAAAATAAATGAAGAGAAACTTGGTAAAAAGCTCTTTTTTAACGATTTTGGCAGGTTTGATTAGCGGTTTTGAAAGCCCTAGACAGCGACTTAATTGGTGAGCCCCCTTGACAGCTGGTGAATAGAAGGTAGGCAGGCAGTGGACTGCGCTGGCCTTTTCTCGTCTGCGCACCTTTTCCAAGATGGCTCGTTAGCCCTGGACTCGCTGACCCCCATCTGCTGCCCGCGGTGCCCTGCAGATACAGCTGTGCCAAACAGGCAGATGGACACAGAGAACTTTCTGGGTGTGAAAGTTCTTGCAGGATGCTGGAAGCAGTATCTAGGAGGGTAGGCACAGGGGGCGCAGTGGGACGGTTTGGGCAAGGCTTACCCAGAGCGTCCGCAGTGCACAGCCAGACCCTCCCTGGCGCGCTTTGGCTCACATGCCTTCAATTCAGACGCCCGTCTTTAGGAGGAGCTCATGGTGTTGCCAGAAGAGTCTGGGTTGGGGGCCAGGCTACTCGGGGTTTGAATCCTAAGTCTGCCCCCTTTTCAGATGTGCGACTTTTGCAAATGAGGACCTTGTCTGAGCCTCCAGGTTCAAACTCTGTGAACTGGGGGCAGTTGGAGCCACTTCACGGGCTTCATGGCTCTGGGTGAAGAATCCGCCTGCAATGCAATAGATGTGTGTCCATCCCTGGGTCGGGAAGATGCCCTGGAGGGCATGGCAGCCCACTCTATCCAGTATTCTTGCCTGGAGAATTCCATGGACAGAGGTGACTGGTGGGCTGCAGTCCATAGCGCAGCAAAGAATCAGACACGACTGAAGCAACTTAGCACACACACGTGCCTACTTCATAATATTGTTAGCAGTCAATAGCTGAGTGCATTTTCAAGTGAAGTACTTGGGACAAAAGAAGTGCTCCAGAAGATTAATCTTCCCCATCCTCAGCTTCTACATCCAGCAAGAGAGTTCCAGAAAAACATCTATTTCTGCTTCATTGCCTATGCCAAAGCCTTTGACTGTGTGGATCACAACAAACTGTGGAAAATTCTGAAAGAGATGGGAATACCAGACCACCTGACCTGCCTCTTGAGAAACCTATATGCAGGTCAGGAAGCAACAGTCAGAACTGGACATGGAACAACAGACTGGTTCCAAATAGGAAAAGGAGTATGTCAAGGCTGTATATTGTTACCCCGCTTATTTAACTTGAATGCAGAGTACATCATGAGAAATGCTGGGCTGGAGGAAGCACAAGCTGGAATCAAGATTGCTGGGAGAAATATCAATAACACCAGATATGCAGATGACACCACCCTTATGGCAGAAAGTGAAGAAGAACTAAAGAGCCTCTTGATGAAAATGAAAGAAGAGAGTGACAAAGTTGGCTTAAAGCTCAACATTCAGAAAACAAAGATCATGGCATCCGGTCCCATCACTTCATGGCAAATAGATAGGGAAGCAGTGGAAACAGTGACAGACTTTATTTTGGGGGCTCCAAAATCACTGCAGATGGTGACTGCAGCCATGAAATAAAAAGATGCTTAGTCCTTGGAAGGAAAGTTATGACCAACCTAGACAGCATATTAAATAGCAGAGACATTACTTTGTCAACAAAGGTCCATCTAGTCAAAGCTATGTTTTTTCCAGTAGTCATGTATGGATGTGAGAGTTGGACTATAAAGAATGCTGAGCACCAAAGAATTGATGCTTTTGAACTGTGGTGTTGGAGAAGACTCTTGAGAGTCCCTTGGACTACAAGGAGATCCAACCAGTCCATTCATTGGAAGGACTGATGTTGAAGCTGAAACTCCGATATTCTGGCCACCAATGCGAAGAACTGACTCTTTTGAAAAGACCCTGATGCTGGGAAAGATTGAAGGTGGGAGAAGAGGGGGACAACAGAGGATGAGATGGCTGGATGGCATCACCAACTCAATAGAATGTGAGTAAACACAATGAATGTGAGTAAACTCCGGGAGCTGGTGATGAACAGGGAGGCCTGGCGTGCTGCAGTCCATGGGGTCGCAGAGTCGGACACGGCTGAGCAACTGAACTGAACTGAATGGCCAAAGGGATTAGGTCTAGAGAGAGCATGGGGAGAGGGACTCCAAATCAAACCCTGTGGAAGGAGTTAAAAGAACCAACACTGAGCAGCCTGAGAAGAGATTCTTGGTAGCATCAAACGTCTGACATGTAGTCCCCTGAAGATGTTTTTCTGAGTGGTTCTAATCAGAGGGTAGAAATCCTCAAAAGCTAAATTTTGTTTAAATATACAAGTGTTGGACACAACTTAGTGGCTAAACAACAACAAATACATTTATAAGGAGAATTTTCTTTTAAGTCAGAAACAACCAGTTGTGAAACTTATTGATTTATGCAACAAAACACATATTTCCAGGCACTGTCCTTTAGTCCTGGGATTAAAGAAGTAAACAAAAGAAAATCCTCAGCTTGAAGGGGGTCACCGTCTAGTGGACACCAACAGTGTAAACGTGTAACTCCCTGGACATAGAAACTGGTCAACCTCTTGGGCTGCAAAGGGAAGAAGCCTCAGGTGAAGCTTAAACTGAGTAACCCTGGCATTTACGAGTCTGAATTTCAGTTGCCCGTTGCCAAGATCTCTACCCCTACTTGATAAATGCAGCCGTCTTAGTAAGGAGAGCTTTCCCTCATTTGGGGTGGAGGTTGAAAAATAGCCAGCTCTGGATTTGGAAGCCATGAAGGAGATCTGCAGTGTTTGTATATATAAATATCCATCAAGGTTTTGCCTTTCTGGGATATGGACCCCTTACTCTGGGGAAACCCAACACTCCTCTCCGTCTCAGCCCGCTGTGACTTGGAATGGGGTTATCCTCCTTTCGGCTGCTTGCTTGGACATGTGATTCAAGCCTGTCCAATCAGAGCATCTCCTCCTCCTGGCCACAGTGATTGGTTCAGGGATGGGCATGTGACCTAAGCTGGGCCAATGGGAGGCCAAAGAGTCAATGCGGGACTTCAGTAGGGACTGGTTCAAAAAGAGGAAGATGCTGGGGCTAAGAAGGTGGGGTGGAAGCTCGGCCACACTGGCAGGCATCTTGGCGCCATCAGGGGAGTACCTGAGAGTGCAGTCAGCACGAAGGAAAGCAGGACCAAGTGATGGCAAAGGAGAGCGCTAGTATTTTTATATTGGGACTTGCTATGTTTATGTAAATAAACATGTTTGTATTTCTGTATTACTCCGCCAGTGTTTCTAAGAGCCGCCTGGATCCAACCTGACCTGAAGCTTTCTCCCCAATGCCTGTGTTTTCCGGCCTAAAACGTCGTCTGTGGTGGTTGTTTCTTGGGCCCTTTAGACTTAATCTTTTCTGTCACTTGCTCCCAAAAGAGTTCTCTCTGATGCAGAAGATTCTATTAAGTATAATACGGTTAGTCTCTCTCCTGGCCAATCTCAGATGACCTGATGGGAGTGAACCATTTCAAGAGGAACAGGAGAGGATCCGTGCGCACCTCGGGGAGCTCCCCCAAAGGGACTGGTGTGAAATTCTGGAGTCCATGCTCGCTCCTGAAGAAATGTGAAACTGGGCAAGGGGTTCGTTCACCAAGCTGGCATGATTCTAGAAGAGGCTGTTTCGTTGCTCAGTCGTGCCCAGCTCTCTGTGACCCATGCCCGGTAACCTGCAAGTCTCCTCTCTCCGTGGGATTTCCCGCGCAAGTATCTGGGGTGGGTTGCCAGGTCCTTCTGCAGGTCTAGAAGGGAGCAGATTAGATGGAGCCACAAGGTCCATTATCACCAGTTTGCGGCTGCTTTAGGGGGTGTATTTTGCCACCGTGCCCCTCAGACCCACTGGGCACCACGACTCAGGTTGGGGAGGGAATGCTCTTGTCCCCACCCACCACCATCATTATTATAACTTTTTTTTTTTTTAAGCCACCTCCAGACATGATTAAAGTCTCAAGCAAGGACAAGCAGACCCGTAGACTGGGCCCCTGACGGCTCCCTTGTGTAAGCCCTGACAGCGCACTTGAGTTGAATAGTAATGCTAATGGGCCGCTAACGAGCTCTCATCCCCTCTTCAGCTAGCAGGTCAGAGGGGGGTTGGTACCGGCAGGGTTTTCGGAGGCCTGCGGTGCTTGTTTCTGGGGCAGAGAGGATAGCCCAGCCCCTACACCAAGAAGGTTTGGGGCACAGCTCAAGGCCTCTCTTAGCTCAGGGGTGCCATGAAAAAACAGGGATCCCCAGCTAAGCTAAAAAAAATGATCTTGCTGTGCCCACGCCTCCAGCATCTAACAGCAGCAGAGCCTGCTGGCGGGGGGCAAGGCCACAGTGTGGGAGGGGCTCTGCCGCCATCGTGAGCTCCTAGAATCCCTGAGCAGCAGAGGCAGCGTCTGGGGAACCCTCCTCTAAAACAGAGGCCAGGCTTCTCTGACCTAAGCAGAGGAGCCAGGAGGCGGATTTGTGGGAGGAGGGGACGCTGGGGAGCAGAGGGTGTGGGTCCCCCGGAGACGAGGAGGGAGAGGCGGTGGAGATGGGTCTCATCGAGGTGTGCACTGCTCGTGAGCTGGGAGGCTCTTCAAGTGGGTTTGAGCGCACTCTGTGAGCCGGGAGGTGTGGAGGGGTGGGGCTCTTGCCTGTGTTGTGTGCCTGGGGGCTCCACCGAAGGCGTCATCCGAAGGGCAGAGTCCACGGCTCAAGACACAAAAGACTAGTTCCCCTCCCCACTGCTGTCATCGGAGGCCCAGAGGAAAGAGCAACATTCTGCAGAGTCAGTTATCTAGTCCCCAGCAGGATGCAGGAGCAGGTGTCTGAACTTGAAAACTTGCTGAGGGAGGGCCTTGGCAAAGGTGGAAATGGGGTCCCGGGGGATCCCACGGGAAGATGGCAGTGGCTGCAACAGGGAAAGCTGAGCCCCAAGGACCACAGCAGTCTGGAATTGGGACGATCAGAACCCATTTCCATGGGTCTCTGCCAACGCAAGTCCCAGCAGAGGACCTTGGTGGCAGGATGCCACATCCTTGGGGCTGCAGAGAGAGGGTGGGCTCTGGCAGTGGTGTGGGAGGCCCAGCTGGGAGACTCACCATGTCAGGGGAGATACAGGGTATCCCAGGGGCGGTGTGTGAGGTCTTTTGTGTTGCTGACAGACTGCCAGGCTGCTTTCCAAATCTGGCTATCTCTCCCTGGCAGGTTTAACACATCCTGGCTCTGTGCTCCCTGAATGGCTGCAGTCCACCCTTCAGACAGCTGTTGGCACATCTGGGGACAGCTGCAGCCACCAACTTAGCACCTCTGCCATGCCAAGCACATTGCAGAGCCATCTCATCAGCAGCCTGGAGGCAGAGGAACGGTGCCGAGGTTGGGAGAGATGAGACAACTTCCACACTGGAGACGGAGCTGGTGCAGGGCGAGGTTGATAAGCAGATTTTCTCGCTCAGATCTGAGCATCCAGATCCTTCCTCCCCGCCAGCATTCGTGGGAGGATGTCTGAGAAGAGATGTCTGCAGAGGTGCTTCTTGAGTCTGAGAGCACCCTGGAAGAGTCTCCGTGTCATCCTGCTGTCCCAGGAAAGACGTCCCACGGGTGGGAAGGATTGCTGGTCTATACATCTGGGAAGCTTGAAGTAAAGCAACGTAGACAAGTTTTCCCTTCTGTTCTCAGGCCTTCTCAGACCCTTCACAGATAACGTGCCCTGTGACTCTCTAAGAAACAGACCAGGTTTGTAAGTGGGTCCCTCTCTCACTGAATTGTTGTTTTTATCCGTGGGGCTAGACTCAGCTATGTTGCAGTAACAGGAAGCTCCACAATATTCCTGCCTTGTGACAACACGGGCGTATGTCTCACCTGTTCCGCGTGTCCACTGCGGGGTGACAGGGGTGTTGGCTCCTGCTTTTCATTCTCAAGAGGCACTTCCCAGCCGGGGCCCGGAAGGGTCTGCACCGGCATTTAAATGTTCCAGTTCGGGAGTGACGCCCGCCGCTTTCACTCACCGCTCATTGGCCAGGGTGAGTCATGTGACCTCACAGCAGGACGAGGGGTCCCGGAAGCGCACCACTGCCGTGTACCCGGGAAGCACGGAGTTAGGAAATGTGGGAGAGGGCCGGCCGGGGTTCTCTAGTCTGCAGGCCGTCTGCCAGCATCCCACGGGTTCCTGTGCTGGCACGCAAGCTGAGCTCAGTCGTGTCCGACTCTCTGGGACCCTATGCACTGTAGCCCGCCAGGCTCCTCTGTCCGTGGGATTCTCCAGGCGAGAATACTGGAGTGGGCTGCCAGGCCCTCCTCCAGGGGTCTTCCCGACCCAGGGATCAGATCGGCATCGCTCACGTCTCCTGCACTGACAGGCAGGTTCTTTACCAGCAGCGCCGCCTGGGAAGCCCCGTGCTTGGCACAGTCCAATTTGGGAAGGCGAAGCCAGGTGGTCCAGTGCGGCCGGACCAGAGGCAGCCTCTCCTTGGATTTCCGAAGCTCTCATCTCCCTCCTCCCCCAGTGGCCCAAGAGTAGAATGGCCTGTGTCTCCCTTCCTCTGTTCTCTCCTCATTGTCCCCTGTCCTTGTCACTTCCCATTAGACACAGGCTAAGCCCTCTTTGTGAGCCACCTTCTGAGGAGATTTCCCCCACAGGAGTGACTGCCCGCTGACAAAGAAGCCTGTGATTACCAGGACTGCACAATGGGAACTGACCCTCTCCATCACCGACATCAAGGAGCCCCCAAGCGCTCCCGCCTGAGGTGCAAACGCAGCTGACCTGAGCCAGCAGGTTGCACAGAGCCCCAGAGTCAGAGCCTGGGGCCCAGGGCACCGGCAGACCAGTCCAGCAAGCTGGCATGAGAAGCCAGGCTGGTGAGCGGCCAGTGGTGCCCAGCGGCTGGGATCATGGGCGCTGGACTTGAGCAGAAAGCGGACCCTCTCTGATGCGCCATCTACGCAGTATCTGCAAGTGGAGATACTGACAGGGTTACGTCAGGCAGCACCGGATGCGTCCGCTGATAACCGGTCACAGTGAACACAGAGTGGGAAGGCTGCTGCTGTCGTTCAGACGAGATGAAAGGAGGACAGGCACAGGTGGGATCCAGGAAGCCTGGGCTCCACCTCCGCTCTGCCCCTGACCTGCCACGGGCCACTGGCCCCTCACCTCTCTTGGCCTTGGCCTGACCCGGAGTGAAAGGGAGACACCCCCGTCCTCTCTAATGGGGCCTGCAGAGCCCCTGCCTCTTGCATTGCCATCCCGTCTTCCCCCCATCCCAGTCAAACTGAACTGCTTTCTTTCAGGAGCTCAGACTGTGTATCAGTCAGCGATAGCCACACTAGTGCTGTGCAACAAACCACCCCAAACCTCAGTGACTTACAGTAGCAAGCATTTATTCCCAGGTCCATGGGTCCGCAGGTTGGCTGGGGTTTGGCTGATAGAGGCTGGACTCAGGTGAATGGTTCATTTAAACTTCATTTGTTTTCTTTCTGGAATCCAGAAGGGTGCCTCTCATAGTGGACCACCCACGTGCAACAGTCCAAACCAGACGAGGCCTCTGCATATGTCATATCCGGCCAAACCAGTCACAGGCGAAGCTGATGCTGCTGGGCGGGAAAGTGCCTGCCAACCCCTTAGGCGGAGGGGAGGGGTGGAGACTCACAGGACAGTCACCCAAGCCGTCACAGACATGCTCTGCCTGCCTGCACCCCAGTCTCAGGGCCTTTGCACAGGCTCTACCGTTAAGACCTCAGCTTGGAACTCGCTTCCTGAGAGAAGCTGCCTTTGACCCCATAGTCTGGAGGCGTGCCATCGTTATGCACCCACGGCGCCCGGCGAGTCTTCCTTCCCAACCCTCAGCGTGGCTTCTCTGGATGTTATCCGCAGATACTTGATGCCTATTCTCCCCACACTTCATGGTCCAGACGGCTAACAGCCCGGTCCCACAGACTGCTTTGCACCAAGGATGCGGGATAGAATCAGGCTTCCGTCTGCAAGGCGAGCACGGAGTGAGCGCCCCTCTCTGTGCTTTCTGGCCCTCTCCACTGGTTAGAGTGTCTGTGATTTTCTTGCAGCGAGTTCCCAGGTGCTCCTGGCAGCAAGCATCCTGGGTGTCAGGAAACAGAGATGGCCTCGAGAGCTTCTCGAGCTGACTCCCTAATCCCCGGGTCACAGCGCCAGGTGGCCCCAGCCCCTCCTGGGGTGGGGGCTGTGCCGTCAGTGGAGGCGGCTCCAAACCCAGAATGGCAGGGCACCCAGCGTGGCCTCAGGGTCCCAGCCCCGCCTCTGGTGAGGTCTACGTGCTCTGAGACTCATGCCTAGGCCCTGCTTCTTCAGACCTTCTCGCGGTTTGATAAACACACAATCCCCTGTATTAAATCCCTTTCTTCTTAAAATACAGCACTGCACTCTGACAGATATGATGTTTTAATTACTTGGTCAAGTGCCATTTTCCCAACAGAACAGCAAACTTCATGCCAGCAGAAACCGAATGAGTTGTGCTCACAATGGCAACATCCATCAAGCTGCCTGGCGCACCACGGGCACACAGTAAATACTACTTTGAGTGATTGAACACACGAGTCCGTGAACTGGCTACATCCGCTTCTTGCCACGGTAACCAGATGCTATACGGACCTTGAAATGGTAGCCCAGTGAGGGGTCCTGGACTGCCCCAGAGTCCACTCTTACCCAAAGTCCTGGAAAAGGACATCACAGACTTTTGCTTCCAGAGTTACATCCATGAAAGTGCAACGAGGTTCTGCTTCTTTCAGCAGATGGGGAGACAGGCCCCGTGTTCATTGTTGGGAAGCAGGAGGATGAAATGGTCAGGGAGTGGGTTTTGATATCAAGCAGAGTTAGGCTCAAGGCCTTGCTTGACTGCTTACAAGCTGTGTGACTTTGAACAAGTGAATTAACCTGAGACTCAGAGGCAAGAACACTGGAGTGGGCTGCCATGCCCTCCTCCAGGGGACCTTGCTGACCCGGGGCTCGAGCCTGCACCTCCTGTGTCTCCTGCACCAGTAGGCGGGCTCTTTACCACTAGCGCCGCCTGGGAAGCTCTGTGAAATGGATAGGGGGATTATCCCTGTCTTGTAGAAGTAAGTTCTTTGTACACAGCTCAGTTCAGTTCAGTCACTCAGTCGTGTCCGACTCTTTGCCACCCCAAGAACTGCAGCACGCCAGGCCTCCCTGTCCGTCACCAACTCCCAGAGTTCACTCAGACTCACGTCCATTGAGTCAGTGATGCCATCCAGCCATCTCATCCTCTGTCGTCCCCTTCTCCTGCCCCCAATCCCTCCCAGCATCAGGGACTTTTCCAATGAGTCAGCTCTTTGCACCAGGTGGACAAAGTATTCAAGTTTCAGTTTCAACATCAGTCCTTCCAATGAACACCCAGAACTGATCTCCTTTAGGATGGACTGGTGGGATCTCCTTGCAGTCCAAGGCACTCTGAAGAGTCTTCTCCAACACCACAGTTCAAAAGCATCAGTTGTACACAGTAGGTGCTTAATAATTGTTTGCTTTTGTCACAAAGCCTGATGTGAGGTAATAACTTGCCTAGGGGTTCCTGTTTCACCTTGTCAGAGGTCTTAGGGTCCTCCTGAGGCTGTCTAGGCTAAGGTGCCCCCTTGCCCTGACACATGAGGCTTTCAGGGGACCAACAGCCCACCATCCTTTGCTGGGCATGTGTTCACGGGTTCTCTGGACTTCCTGCTGTCTCAAGACACAGCTGTGTTTTAGCCAGTAAAGAGCACTGTTCAAATTCCAGGTGGCAGGCTTATTATAACACGTGTGACCTTGGGACAGAGACAGGATGTGTTAAAAGTAAGATTCCTCACCACCTCAACTTTCACCAGTGAAAATATTGTCTTTGCCAAAAGATCCTGTCCCCAACCTCCACCTCCAGTGATGGCCAGCCCTGTGCTTATAGCCCAGATACTCGATAAAGACGTGAGGAATAGCTGGGGAAAGAATTAGCCTGAATGGCTGCCTAGGCTGTTTTACATAATGAAGAGTTCTAGTG
The DNA here is from genome assembly GCF_001704415.2 of Capra hircus. NCBI lineage: Eukaryota > Metazoa > Chordata > Mammalia > Artiodactyla > Bovidae > Capra > Capra hircus. Next base: position 1,396,223 of record NC_030809.1, on the reverse strand, counting down.
GAGCAGGAGGAGGCTCGGGGCTTGGGCTCAGAGAGAGAGAGTTAGGGAGGCAGGTGAACCCAGCAAGGAGAGAACAGTGGCCTCACTGCCCACCCACCCCACCCCGCCCCTCGCACGCTTCCTCCGTGAGCCGGCTCAGAGGCTGACCTCCCCGGCTTACTGACTTGACATGAGCCAGGAAGCCACAGAAAAGATGCAAAACCTGGGTGTTTTGATGAAGGGAGGGGCTCAGATAAGATTTGGGAAGCAGATCTCACGGGAGAAAGGGGGTTGGGGTCCCTCGGAAAAGGAGGAACAGGGTCCTGTGGAAGACTTGAGTGCTGGAGAGAAGCTTCTTAGGTATCTCAAACTTGCCTTTCCACTCAGGGCATCTTTGGCAGAAACACCCTTGGCAGAAAATTTGGCAGAAATGGTTTAAGTTCTTGATGAACTTAGAGGGCATCATGGCAGCCCTGCTGGCTTTGGGATCTGCCGGAATCTGCCGCCAAGACGTGGCAAGGGGCAAAGAGCACTGAGAGATGGAGAGACTGCAGGGATAGAGCCGGCCTTCGGGGCCAGGAGGCCTGGTGCAAGCCCCTGTTCTGCCCCACCCAGCTGCAAGCGTCGGCAAATTCTCTGAGCTTCCCAAGGCTCGGTGTTTTCAACTGTATAATGGGCAGAGCAAGATTTACATCAGAGGGTTGCTCTGGGTGGAAAAGGACAGGGTGTTTGAACAGGCTTAAGAAGGGCTGGAATGTGAGCAAGATGCAACCCGTGATGTTACTATTCTCAGCGCCAGTGCCACTCATCCTGCCTTGTGCCGCGTTCCCCGGAGCCGTGCCCACGCAATGACCCTGCCTTTCCCACAAACAGCCTCACGGCCCCTCTTCACAGCCCCCCAAGACTTCCTCCCCACGTTCGCTGTTTCCATGACACTCAGCTTGGGGAGCTACTTTTAATGAAGGAGATTGATTAATACCAAATTATTACCTTTCTTTGCTGTCCCTTTTGTCATTTAGAAATGGAAACAAAAGACATTCTTGAGCTCAAGTCAGACATTCACTGAGTTAATTCCCCACAAGAAACTGTTTGAGATTTCAAGGACTGGGGGTTTGTTGTTTCTTCCTCCCTCTCCCTGACTATACTACATCATAAAGGAATTGCCTGATTAAGGGACAGGCAGCGTGGAGAGTGACATATTTTTTAAAACTGGAACACGCCTGCCAACCGACACGGTTATGCAACCGGTTTTCTTTTTCCCGAACAACTTGGTTCTCAAGGAGAAATGACAGAGAAAACAAGGGCATGTGGGGGAAAAGCCCTGCATGATGCAGGAACCAGGGGATGGGGAGAGCGTGTCTCTGGAGACCCGGTTCTGCTCCATCCCCCAGGGCCCGCCCTCCTGACTCCCTTCTGGGTTCTGCAGCTGCCTCTCACCCCACCCTCGTTTATGTAAACCTGCTCTCAGAAAGGCCTGTGATGGGGATTCCTGCTAAGACATCACTTCAAACAACGCTGACCCAAATCACGGTGGGAACCATGCCTCAGGCTGGGTACCAGGCGTAAAGAGATCTCTAGCGTTTGAACCCTGCCATCCAGACCAGGAAAGAAAAGGCCAGCATGAGCAAACAAGGGCACTGCAGTGAATAAATAGCCCAGGAAGATCAAGGAGAAGGCAAGCCCCACCTCCTGCCTCTGTCCCCAGCCCGATGCTGTAGCCGCTCTGGCCTTTTCTGCACCCCGGGCCACCGCAGACTCAGTCCTTAGACTCAGCCCATCTTCCTGGAAGGCCCTTCCTCTAGACTTTCACTTCGGGGCCTGCCTTGCTGCAAATACCCCCCCTACCAGAGCCTCCTCTGACCACCAGGCGAAGCAGCATTCCTCCCTGGGGCCAGCCCCGCATTCCCTTCTTTCGCTGGGTTCGCAGCCCTGGTTGCAGCCTGACAGCCCCCGTTTTGCTTGTGTTTTGTGTTTGCTGACTGTGGCCTCACACCCCAGACTTCTCTGTCTCGTCCACCTGCGTCTCTGTGTTTCCTGGACCAGAGCCTGGCATGTTACTGGTATCCAATAAATGTTTTCTGCTGAATGAATGGATCCATGGATAAATGACTGAATGAATGAATGGGTCAACTGCTTAACTGCGGCCCCACTGAAGGATGAAGGATGGCCTGAAATCTGACGGGTGATCTGGGAGATCCTTCCTAACTCTTTCTGTGCAGGAGTCTATAAATAAATCTGGAGAAGCCAGTCACAAAAGACCTCATAGCGTAGGATTTCATTTATAAGCAATGTCCAGGACAGGCAAATCTATAAAGACAGAAAGCAGATTCATGATTGCCAGCGCCTGGGGGGAATGGAGGTTAGGTGGGAGGGTGATGGTTAAATGGTATGGAATTTCTTTCTAGAGTGATAAAGTGTTCTGCAATTGATTGTGGTGATGGTTTTACAACCTTGTGAATACACAAAAACCCACTGAGTTGTTAAAAACAAAAAGCGGGGAGGGGGGGAAACAAATAAGTCTGACTTAAGTATTTCTCAGGAAACTGGGAATGAATGATCAAGACGATGGTCCTGGGAACTGTATCCCGAGGCAGCCACCTGTATCATCGTGTGAGCCACCAGGACCCTTTGGAGGGCAGAGGAGGGTCAGGGTCAAGGGTGGGCTTCCTGGACTCTGCTCCCAGAGGACCGAGCTGAAGACGGGGGAGAGGTGTTTGCCTGGCCCCTTTCTGGATGAAAGCCACCATTTCCTGGCATTTCATTTCGAGACTCGTTTGCAGTTCCTTGTGGTGGGGTTGGGTGTCAACGCGGCTCTCGTCAGGAGGGGAGGCCCTCTTCATCAGTCTGCAGCCACACGCTAACGATCCTTGGAACAAGCTCTGTCCTGAGTGCTTTGCATAGACTCGACCTTGCCTCCAACCCTACGTGGTAAAACCCCACTTAACAGATAAGGAATTTGCCCCAGTCCACGTGGCGCTGGCAGAACCAGGACTGGAGCCCAGCAGCCTGGGTCCCGAGTCTGTCCTCTGACCCTGATGCCCGCTGTCCCTCCAGTGAGAGGGAGGGCCAAGAGACTAGGCGGACCGTGAGCCCCCCCCTCCCCGCCTGGGGCTCTGGTGTGAGGGGGTGGTGAGCTGCGCTGCGCTCAGTTGTGGCCGACTCTGCGGCCCCACGGACTGTAGCCCCCCAGGCTCCTCTGTCCATGGCATTCTCCCGGCCAGAATACTGGAGTGGGTTGCCATGCCTTCCTCCAGGGGATCTTCCCAACCCAGGGATCGAACCCAGGTCTCCCGCATTGCAGACAGACTCTTTACTGTCTGAGCCACTAGGGAAGCCCAGTGCAAGATGGGGAGTGCAGGCTTTTTGATTCTCACTTGGTCCTTGCACCCTGAAGTGACATCAGCAGCTCCACACTGGCGGCCAGAAGCCTGGGTCCCGCCCGGAGCAGCCCGATGGCCCTGACTTCACAGGGATCGTGAGCATGTCTGTGAAGAAGGTGGCTCTGACCTGGCACCCGTGATGAGCCAGGAGCTGAGCACACATGCTACCCCAGGTATGTCTCCAGCGGTCCTCGCAGGGAAACCACACCAGCTCCGAAAACCGAGGTATGCAGAGGATGGGGTCTCCTTCTTGGATTCAAATCCAGCTCTGTTCCACTCCTTCCCGGGGCCACGGTCCCCCACCAGGCTCCCGCACAGCACGGCCTGCCCGCTCACCAGCTGCGAGCTCTTAACCCGTTACTTATCTCTCTGACCCTGTCCTCTCAGCTACAAAATGAAGATAATATCTCCCTGGCAGGGTCATTATGAGGGTTAAATGGGAAGAGCATGATATGATATGAAACAGAACATAACTTTTACATAACATAAATTGTATATAATACATTTTAATAAAATTAAATTTATATAATAAAAATAAATACATGATGACAGTATTTATGACTCCCCTCAACTAGATGGCTCACCTGCAGTGCAGCAGACCCCGACTCGATTCCAGTATTCTTGGGCTTCCCTTGTGGCCCAGCTGGTAAAGAATCTGCCCACAATGAAGGAGACCTGGGTTCGATCCCTGGGTTGGAAAGATGCCCTGGAGAAGGGACAGGCTCCCCACTCCCGTACTCTGGCCTGGAGAATCCCATGGACTGTGCAGTCCATGAGTTCGCAATGGGCTGGACACAACTGAGTGACTTTCACTTTCACTTTCCTCTAGAATAAAATAGAATATGCTACCCCCTTTTAGAATGTGAGCTTCATGACACCCGAGCAATCCCCAGCACTACTACATGAACTGAAGTCGCTCAGTCGTGTCCGACCCTCTGCGACCCCCTGGACTGGAGCCCACCAGGCTCCCCCGTCCAGGGGATTTTCCAGGCGAAGATCCTGGAGTGGGTTGCCATTTCCTTCTCCAGAGGATCTTCCCGACCCAGTGATCGAACCTGGGTCTTCTGCATGGCAGGCAGGCGCTTTACCGTCTGAGCCACCACTACTGACACACAGCCTAGCAAATAGTAGCCCTTCGAATGAGATGTGCTGGGAGAATAGGTGGAGAAGCCCAGGGGAAGGGTTGGCACACAGTAGGCGCTCATCCATGGCAGCTCCGACCGCTGTTGAAAGTAAACCTTCCCCCACCACCGCCAGCAGCAAGGCCAGCACCACGACCTCCCTGGGAAGGGCTGGGCGCAGGTGAAGCAGCTCCCTCTGTGGGCAGCAACCTGACTCAGTCATGCCTGTTGGCACTGGGACAGCCACCCCTCGGCTCCGTCAGGGGGCCCGCTGGATTCCCTGAAAGTCTTCCACCAGCTCCTCAGTCTGTTCAGCTGAGTCATGCAGATGGGGAAACACTCAGCCCAGCTGATCCACGGTCAGGGTCAGGGACAGTCCACCCGAGATCGCCTGGCTGGTGGCATCACTGAAGGCGGGGACCCGGGCAGTGAGCGTAATTTAAATCCATTTGGCAGGTGTGTTTGACGCCCTGCGTGTGTCAGGCTCTGTGCCGGGGGTGTACCGGCAGATACAGCCCCTGGCTTGGTGGAGTTTACCCTCCGTCCACGAATAAAGGCTGGATCAACTTTCCCGAGGAGACCAGTACATGCAGGAGGGCCCCATACAGGCTAGGGGCCTCGTCCCCAGCTGCTCCTTTCTCTGCCTTCCACACTCCCAGCCTCCCCTGCCCTGAGGATGTCGAGCCTCCGGGTCTGTAGAACGGAGGGCGAGGATGGGATCCATCATTGTCGGGCTGAGGTGACGCGGGTTAAGACCTGCCTCTGGACTTCCCGGTGGTCCAGTGGTTTGGAACCTGCCTGCCCTGCCAACGCAGGGAGCACGGGCTGGATCCCTGGTCTGAGAAGATGCCTCGAGCCGTGGGGCGACCAGGCCCTTGTGCCACGACTACTGAATCTCCTGCGGCCAGAGAAGCCAGCACCCCCAGAGCCCACAGCAAGCGACACCCCCGCAGTGAGCGCGCACGCCGCAGCTAGAGAGCAGCCCCTTCTGGCTGCACCTAGAGAACACCCGTGCACAGCAACGGAGACCCAGCGCCACCAAAACACACAAGTTTCAAAATACGTATTTAAAAAGACCTGCCTCCACCCCCGGCAGATCTAGCTGACGCATTTCGGCTAGCAGGATGCTCAGTGCTGAACATCCTGCTTCTTGCCCTCCCAGCCCCCAGGTCCAGAGTGTCCTGGAGACACACAGGTGAATGGAGTGCTGCTCAGGCCCCACCTGGGCTGCAGGAAGATGTGAGCACCTCAGAAGCCCGAGCAGCTGTCTCGGGTCCCTGGAGCACGGTGGAAGCCTCACTCCCAGAGCTGAGGAAGTCGCCACGTCTGGGGAGTCTGCGGCGCTGGCTGCTGGGTGAGAGCCAGAGGAGGCAACCTGCAGGGACCAGCACACCCAGAGTCTGTGCGCGGACAAGGAGGAAACGTGCTTGTGGAGGCAGGGGCAGAGCAGGCTAGAGCAGAAGCCGGGCCTGGCTCGCCGGAAAACTCGATTTTGTGGAAACCTGGGTCTGAAATGGAATGAGCCTTCGGGGATGGAATTTAATATTGTCTCGGAGCCTTTGTCTTCATTTAGGGCAACAGGATTGCATTCATTGTGGCTTCTCCCTTCGTCCCGGTTACATTTATTTTGGATTTATTCACTTATGAGTCTTGCAACAAGAAGTTGAAATGAGTAAATGTACTTTTTCTTTTTTCGTGAGCTACATTAATTTTAGAGTGAGATTTATCCTGCCTGCTGTTCCTTTTATGGTTACTGAGGAGAGGCTGAGGCCCCGCTAGAAGCTGCAACCAGACAGGAGAGGCTGGAGGTCGGCTGGGAGATCCCAGCCAGCGTGAGACCCAGGGATTCTTCAGCTTCGCGGAGTCATCAGTCCTAGGAAAGCAGTTCCCCAATACTCCATCCAATGAGTATTTTCCTCCAGTGACCATCACCTCGCCTGACACATAGTCGGTGCCATGGGTAAAACTGTGCCCCCTTCAAATGGTTACTTGAAGATGAACGTGGATGTGAACCTCCCTGTCCTTCACTGGCTCCCAGAGCTTGCTCAGACTCATGCCCACTGAGTCGGGGATGCCATCCAGCCCTCTCATCCTCTGCCGCCCCCTTCTCCTCCTGCCCTCCATCTTTCCCGGCATCAGGGTCTCTTCCAGTGGATGTGAAGGTATCTGCGAATGTGAACTTAGCTGGAAAGAGGGTCTTTTCTTTGTACCGAAGTGAAGATGAGAGCATTAGGGCCGGCCCTCGTCCAGCACACTGGCGTCCTTATTAGAAGAGGGGACGTGGGCGCAGACACCCGGGGAAAGTGTCCTGTGCCGACGGAGCGGAGTGACACAGCTGTGACCGGATGCTGGGGCAGCCAGGGAAAGACCCTTCCCAGAGCGCCAGAGAGGACGCGGTTGGGCACCTTGACTCAGGGCTTCCGGCCTCCAGAACTGAGGGAATGCACGCTCTGTTATTTTCAGCGTCTCGGTTCATGGCACTTTGTGACGGTAGTCCCGAGAACCTGATGGCGCAGGGATGTGTGTCTGGTGAGTGAATGAGTGAATGGGAAAATCTTCACTCTCAGCCCTTGCAGTAGGTGCGAGGAGTGGAGAAGCCTAGGGTGCTGCTCTTCTCCCAAGAAACCTAACTTACAGATACGAGGACCCCTTCCCCATGGCTGAGGCCCTTTAGGGCCTGGTGTAGCTTGAAAGAAGTTCAAAGTGCCCCTGGTTTGCAGGAGCTCAGGAGATGCTTGTATTCACATGAGACGCCAGGAGAGGAGACACCAAACCTCCGTCTGTCAGACATGTGAATTTTTACTTTGGTTTTTTTTTTTTTAAGAATATTTATTTATTTATTTGGCTGCGCTGGGCCTCGCTTCGCGTGGGGGCTTCTGTCGGGGTGCACACACTCTCTAGTTATTTGGCTGCGCTGGGCCTCGCATCGCGTTGGGGCTTCTGTCGGGGTGCACACTCTCTCTAGCTGTGGCACGAGGGCTTAGCTGCTCCACGGCACTTTTTGTTGTTGCTGATCAGGCGCTCAGTCGTATCTGACGCTCTGAGACTACAGCACGCCAGGCTACCCTGTCCTTCAGTCTCTCCCTGAGTTTGCTCAAACTCATGTCATTGAGTCAGTTATGCCATCCAGCCATCTCATCCTCTGCTGCCCCCTTCTCCTCCTGCCCTCTATCTTTCCTAGCATCAGTGTCTTTTCCAAGGAGTCAGCTCTTCACATCAGGTGGCCAAAGTATTGGAGCTCCACAGCAGGGGAGATCTTAATTCCCTGGCCAGGAATCAAACCCAAGTCCTCTGTGTTACAAGGCGAAGCCTTAACCACTGGACATCAGGGAGGTCCCCAAGCATGTGCTTTCAACCAACAGGCACGCAGCTCTGAGAAGCCTTTCTCCCAGGACTGCCTTCTGATCCTCCCTCCTGCATCCTCTCCTGGTTCTCCATGGCCCTAACCTCCTGCATAACCTGGAGGAAATGACAAAGCCTTGAAATACTCAGAGACGGCGAATATCCAGACCTGGTAAGACGGAGGGTGAGAACGCGGTTTAGTCTGGAGCCGCAATCCCAGGCGGCTGACGCTTAGGAGTCGGGAGCCCAGGCGTCTCCCTGACGCTGCTTCAGGCTGCCTATACGTAGCCCAGTGGCTGCCCTGGCTTGGCCTGCTCTCCACGCCTGCTCTCTGTCTCCTCCTGGCCCAGCTGCCTGAGGGGCAGCCCCAGGGAGGCCTCGGGCCACCCCACAGCCACAGGCAGCCCCGTCCGCTCACAGTGACCTCAGCCGTGGCACCACTGCCTCCCACATCCAATCACAATGCCTGGTACCCAGGCGACAAGAAAGCTTTCATGAAGGTGTAAGTGAGGACGCGTGCGTGGGAAAAGAAGAAAAGAAAAGAGTGATCCGAAGGCTGGATTCGGGAACCAAGGAGTGAGTGAGGACGGCGGTCAGTGAGGGCAGAGCAGGTCAGTGAGAGGGGCGGGGAGGGGGAGAAAGGCAGGGAGACGCTCTTTTTCCCGAGGAGCCAGTGGTACCTTTGTGCAGACTGGCCAAGGTGACCTCAGGTGACCCAGGAAGTCGGGGTGCAAAGGATTCGGACAGAGTTCCTGAGCCGACAGCTCGCCCCCTAGAGAACCGCAATCTTCAAGGCTAGATGCAGAAGAGGGGTCGCGTGCAGGGCGGGAGGGCGCTGGCCTCCCGAGGACTCCCTCTTCCGCTGCTCCAGGAGCTCGCAGGAGTAAACATCATTCTCCCCGTGATCAGAAGCAAAATTAACTGTGACATTGCCTCCTGTGACTTTTCCCTTGTTTCTCCCGGAGGCTGGGCTCCAAGGGCGCCTCTGTGCCCAGGTGGACCTGCTTCCGTGTTTGCATAACAGCGTCTCCTGGCACGCACGTTGTACGCCAGGTGCCTGCCTGCCTCCGCCAGACAGTTGGCCTGACTAGGTTTCTTGTACTGATTTTCCTTGCTGAACTGCCCAGTAACTTAGCCAGATCGAGCAAATCAACTTCTGGGTTAGCTGGCTGCAGACTCTTCTTCTAAAGAAGAGACGCGGCCTTGCTGCTCATAGCAACGAGCTAGGTGTTTACAGGCTGGCCCGCACCCTGATGGCTGATGCCTGTCCTGCCCGCTTCCCTGCCGCCAGCGGTGGGGAGGGGGAGCTCTACTGGGTGGACCCCTCACTCTGTCCCTCCTCTGCACCGTCACCCAGTCCCACTACCCAGGACCCTTCCTTCTTTTCCACAAACCTGAATCCAGCAACCTAACCCCTTCATGAGTGTCTGCCTCTTAGGGTCCTCTTTTTGCTGTTCCTGCACCCACCCTCAGTGAGATAATAATAATACAATAGACATATCTTGTCTAAACATTTGCTCTGGTCCCTGTACTGATCACTAAGTCACTATGCCTAGGTTATCATACTTAATCCTCTCAATAAACCCTTGAGGTAGATGCCCATTTTACAGGTGAGGAGACTGAGGCACATGGACATTAACTAACTTGCCCAGTGGTACCGAGCGAGCAGGGGGCTGTACGGGAGTTAAGCCCAGGACTGTTGCAGGACCTGAGCCATTAACCCCAATGTCCCTTCAAGTGTTGTCTTAAATGCTTTCTCTGGGCATGTGGCTCATCTTCCTTGTTTTTGCTTCCCTCTGAGTTCCCAGAGTCTTGGGTACATTTCCACAATATACATCACGCTGTGGACACGACTTGCTGTATATGGTGATTCAGTGTTAACTGGCTGTGAATTCTCCAGAGACAGACTGGGCTGGATCTATCTCTGTACCCCAGCATTGTGACATGTTGTCAAGGCTTGCATTTCATGCTGGTGGTAGCAAATCCCCTCGTGGCCCCTGGCCCTGGGCTGGCACACAGCAGCCAGAGAGGGCCCAACAGTCCTGGAGTCACAGTCAGTCCCTATCAGAACTCGTTGGTTGTCTAAAAACCAGCTCACCCAGCTTCAGAAGCCCAGGATGTATGTAGGCTTGACAGCTGAGCGGTCCAGCACAGCTGACTTCTGGGCTTGACAAGGCCTCTCTGCGCTGCGTCTCCCTCTTGCATCTTCTACAGACAGGCCTCTTCTTCCCATGAAGGCTCAAGGTTCTACTCCTGGGTTCAAGTCTGTGGAAAAGAGCAATTCCTATCCAAATCCCAGGCCTGCCTCTCCACGGCCCAGGCTGGGTCGTGCCCCTGAAGCTGACCCAACATGTGAGCAGACAGATGAGGTATGTTGACCAGCTCGGCTTAGGTCATGTGTCCGTGCAAGCGTCAGGCCAAGGACTCAGAACGAGGGAGACATGGCTTCCCCACAGCCCAGGAGAGGAGAGGGTGGCCTCCATCCTGTGATGCCCCTTCTCAGAGGGAGCCTGCAGAGCAGCCTCCAGGAGGCAGCTCTGAGTCATGAGTCCAAGGCCAGGGCTCGGACCCTCTGGGTGTCTGGACTGGCAGGCTGAGCTGTGTGCACAGTTACCCTTGGGTTTTTATCTGCTTTCACCTGCTTGCCCCTGGGGTATACACAGAACTTCAGCAGAGAAACTGACCACCTAGAAGATGAGATTCACCAGCTGGCCACCTCCTCCTCTCTTCCCCCTCTGAGGATCCTTGTCCAGGTATGACAGGTACAAGCCTGGAGTTGGGAAGAGAGGCCTGTCCAGCAAATTCATCCCTCACATCTCAGCTGGATGATAATGAAACACCCTGCCTTAGGAGGTGGCCAAGGCTTGGTCAGATGAGGTGTGTCCACAAGGCCGGATGGCCGCGTGACCAGAATGCTTTAGAACAAAAATGCAAATGGGCTTCGTTTCATATGCCGATCCAATCAATCGGCAGTGGACTCTCTGAGCATTAGATGTTTTCAAAAGTGGATTTTGAGATGAAGTCTAGCTCAGCAGGAAGAGAGTTCCGTCAATGATGGTGGTGTCTGCCATAGACACAGGATTAGACATTTAATCCTCCTGTAGAAGCGGCATGGATCGGAAGGCTGGAGCCCAGATCTGACAGGTCTTGGAAAGCCTGTGACTTTGTGATTGCATTTTTCATGCCCATTGCAGAGCAAGTTGGCTCAGAATTAACACTTTTGGCAAGCAGATTAAACATCTAAGGGGCTTCCCCGGTGGTTCAGTGGCAAATAATCCACCTGCAATAGAGGAGACAATGGGGATACGAGCTCGATCCCTGGGTCAGGAAGAACCCCTGGAGGAGAAAACGGCAACCCACTCCAGTATGCCTGCCTGGACAATCCCATGGACAGAGGAGCCTGGCGGGCCACAGTCCACAGGGCCGCAGAGAGTCGGACGCGACTCTGCACGCTAGAGCAGGAACACACAGTCACCACGCCCACCACGTGTAGTGAGCACGCAAGCTACAGTCAGACGTCTAAAGCTCACACAGGTTGCTCTGGATCTAGAGTGCCAGTGCCTAGCCAGCAAGACTGGGGGAGAGTCTCCGGTCTGGCCAATCCCAGACCCTAGATGCGTGCGGACTCAGAAATCTCAGCAGCAAGTGGGACTCGAGTCGGCGGGCACCCCGGGCCTCTGCCCCGATGTTACCATTTATGCGCTGTGGGATCCAAGACGAGTCCCTTCACCTCGCTGAACTCTATTTCCTCAGCTGAGAGCTGGGTGACACTATGAGGAAAATGATGCTTGCCTTAAAAAAGGACTGGGGGCTTCAGACCAGGATGGAGCCATGGGCGCCGGATTTACCCTCCTGCCCAAAACTGCAGTAGCAATAACAAAAGGCACATAAAATGTAATATATGATGGTCTTCAAAACACTGAGCTTAACCTCCAAGAAACCAGAAATGCGGGGGCAGGTCCTTCACCAGCCAGGATGATGGTCTTCAAAACACTGAGCTTAACCCCCAAGGAACCAGAAATGCAGGGGGCCGGTCCTTCACCAGCCAGGACAATGGTCTTCAACACACTCAGCTTAATCCCCAAGAAACCACAAATGCGGGGGCAGGTCCTTCACCAGCCAGGCTCACTGCCATGAAAGAACTTCCAGACGACGGGTGAGGCAAAGGTTTCATTAGATACAAACCAGTAACATGACCCACCAAACAGCCAACTGGAAACCGGGCTCCATCAGCACGGAAACTCGCACGCTTTGAAAAAGTCTGTTATGTGAGACAAGACCGAGACAGAGAAAAAATATTCACAAATCATTTATTACTAAAAGGTATGTCTGGAATAAAGAATTCTCAAAACGCAATAGAAAATCAACACGCCAGTTAAAAATGGGCAAATGATTCAAACAGACACTTCACCCAAGAAGATATCTGATGACACACACATGCACACGCACACGCACGCACGCACGCACGCTCAGCATTAGCAGGCATTAGGTAAACGCCAGTTAAAGCCAGTGTACGTATTAGAATGGCTAACCATGGACGAGTGAACATACTGAGCGCTGGTGAGGATGCGGGGCAACGGGAAACCTCGTCTGCTGCTGAGGGCCACGTGGGATGGCACAGACGTTTCAGAGAACAGTCTGGGGCTCCTTCAGTTACTCATGCCCCCACCACATGGCCCAGCCCTTCCTCGGTGTTTAACCCGAGAGCAAAGGAGGCCTGTGTTCCTTTTCTCTCCTGGCTTCCCAGGTGGCTCAGTGGCAAAGAATCTGCCTGCCAAGCAGGAGACGCAGGTCCGATCCCTGGGTCGGGAAGATCCCCTGGAGAAGGAAATGGCAACTCACTCCAGTCTTCTGGCCTGGAGAATCCCATGGATAAAGGAGCTTGGAGGGCTACAGTTCATGGGGCCGCAAAGAGTCGGACAGAACTTAGCCACGCAACAGCCGTGCTCACACCAAGATGTTCACATAAACGTTCATAACATCTTTATTCACAATCATGAAAAACCGGAAGATCCCGTGACTATCAACAGGGGACGGGATACACAGAGTGTAGAATGGCCGTGAGATGTAATATTAGCCATCAACCAAAAGAACAAACTGCTGATACGAGACACAATGTGGCTGAAGCTCAAAACGCTTACACTGAGTGAAAGAAGCCACACCAAAAGCTAGCCTGTGCTGTGTGGTTTCATTCTATAAAACTCTAGAGGATACAAACTCCTTTATAGCGACAGACAGCAGATCAGCGAATTGCCTGGGGGTGGGAGGGATGGGGAGGAGGGGAAGAGAGGAATCACAGAGGTGGGCAAGGAAGCTTCTGAAGAGGGGCGTATATTTTCATTGTCTTCATCATGGGGATGGTTTCACAGGTGTATACGTGTCAAAATACAGCCCATGCATCAGTTTAAGGATACACAGTTTCTTGTGGGTGAATTACGATTCAATAAAGCTATTACCAAAAGCAGGGAAGAACAAAAGTTTATTGAGGTTATTAGATGATGTAATACGCAGTGTGCCCCCGCTGGTCTCTGCTGCATTGATGGGACTCCACTAAGGGTCGAGGCGGGTGGTGGCACAGTCCTCACACCGCTGTCCCTTACTGACTTCACCCGAGCACCCACGAGGGCCAGACGAGTCTCTCCGCTTTACTGCTCTGCTCCCAAGCAGGAGCCCCCACAGGGTGCTGGCCCTCGTCGAGCAAAGGGCTATTAAGAGGGAAGACGGCCAGGGACAGGGAGGCCGGGAGTCCTTGGAGCAGCAGTGACTGAAAGGACCCCGGGGTGAGGCCATCTGCTCCCTGTCTCCAGAGGAGGCTGGTCCTGGGCCTCTCTCCATCCAGCGTCCCCGGATGCGTGAAAGACGGATTCCCCTGAAAAGGCTGCTGGTGCCTCGCATCAGCCAGGTAGGATGCCCCCTGATCACCGTCTGCAGGGCTGGTCCAGGGGGCATCTCTGGGCACTCCTTGGTGTAGGAGGTCCTCGGAGCCCAGACGGGCAGGCAGGGTTCCAGAAGCAAGTTTAAACATGAGAGCAGGAGCTTTAACACCAGAGACAGATTCTGACCCATTGGTGACTCTTCCAGGAGAGCCTCAGTGCTCCATGAGCAACGCCGAGTGAAATGCACCCCCTTGGAACGAAGGCAAAATATAAATAACGCCTGTGGAAGAGCAGGCCAAGTCCACATTCAAGAAGAAGTCTTGTAGGCAGCTGAAAAATATCCCTTCACACAAACGATATCCGCATTAAATCCCCCAAACCTGTGATGTTACCTTATTTGGAAAAATGGCCTTGCAGGTGAGATTATGTTAAGGGATTGTGAGATGATCCAAGGGTATTTAAAGTGTTTGCCACTCAGTCATGTCCAGACTCTTTGTGACCCCATGGACTGTAGCCCACCAGGTTCCTCTGTCCATGAGATTCTCCAGGCAAGAATATTGGAGTGGGTTGTCATTTCCTTCTCCAGGGGAATCTTCCCAACCCAGGGATCGAACCCGGGTCTCCTGCATTGCAGGGGGATTCTTTGCCATCTGAGCCACCGTCTTTTACGAGAAAAAATAGAGGGATTTAAGACAGAGGAGGGGAGGTGGGGTGGAGGGGACGTGGGGTGGAGGGGAGGTGGGGTGGAGGGGAGACAGAGGCTGGAGCGATACAGACTGGAGCCAAGGGGCGCTGCGATCACAGGACGCCAGCAGAGGCAGGAAGATGCTCTCCCAGAGCCTCCAGGGGAGTGCAGTCGCGCAGACGCCTCGGTGGTGGACTCCACCCTGCAGAGCTGAGAAAACTGACTTCCAAGCTTCAGGTCCTTCGGTTTGTCCAGTTGTTATGGCAGCCGTGGGCGTGCTCAGTCACTCAGTCGCGTCCGGCTCTTTGTGACCCCCTGGGCTGCAGTCCTCCAGGCTCCTCTGTCCACGAAACTTTCCAGGCAAGAGTACTGGAGTGGGTTGCCATTTCCTCCTCCAGGGGATCATCCCCACCCAGGGACTGGCTCTTGAGTCTCCAGCCTTGGCAGGCAGGTTCTTTACCATGGTGCCACCTGGGAGGCCCCAAGGGGCCCTCATAGCCAGACTCCCCTAACAGCCAAGCTGGAGTCCCCCACATTCAGCACCACTGACGTTTTAGGTCAGATTATTCTTCTCTGCGAGACTGCCCTGTAGGATGTGAGCAGCGTCTCCGGCCTCTGCCCTCTACACACCAATAGCTACATTATGCCCTCCACTCACAACCAAAACCATCCCCAGGTGCTGCCTAACGTCCCCTGGGGAAGCAACATCACCCCCAACCGAGACGATAGACCCACTGCTTAGGCCAGCTCACCTGCCTCAATTTCAGCAGCTGTAGAAAGGAAGCTGGTGGCCGGGGGTGGGGGGTTAACACCGGCACAAACCTCTATCTCATAGGACTTTCTCTTCAGCAACAACTGCTTGAGTACCCATGAGCCAGGCATGCACAAGGCCCTGGGGCCACAGCAGTGAGCTAAACAGATGTGATGTCTGCTCCACGAGCCGCGGTCTAGTGGATTGTGCTAAGGGTAAATTGAAACAAGACACTGAAATAACCTGATGCAAGCCTGTCCCATAGTACGTATGCGACAAACGCCTCTTAAGCTATTAATCATTTGAGCATCAGCTTCATCTTTAGCATAATCCTGATTAGCCTTATAAATACTTAGTGCCATGCGTGACACAGAGAAAGGTCAAGGTAAGACAGAAACGGCGATGACAGAATGAAAGGACGTGTGGGGTGCGCGGAGCACATGCCTGGCCCTCCGGAGGGGATTTGGCTTCTTTCCTTCTCCTCCAGAGACGCGTAGGATTTAGCAGAGATGTATGCAAGAGAGGCCAGGTCTCCTGTCTCACAGACTAGAATAATCTTCTTTGCTGTATCATTCACTGGGGTCCCACCCTACCCTCTGCATCAGCCAGGCTTTTATAGCAATAATGTTCTGTAACAAATAGCATACACTCTCAGTAACTCCCAACCGTAAACATTTGTCTTCATGCTCGCGGGGCTCAGCTTGGCTGTGGTTCAGCAGCTCTGGGCTGGACTAGGGTGGCTGCTGTACCCCAGATGCAGGTTGGGTTCAGATCTGACCTTGGGTGGTTGTTCTGGAGCCTCGGGCATCTTCTGCTTGGTCACAAGAGCATAAGAGAGTAAGCCAACCCACACATGCATGCTTAAGGCTCCCGCCTGGATCATGCCTGCCGACTTTGCGTTCATCAAAGCTGTTCATCAGTGGGTGAGGACGCTCTGCCACGGTGGGAGGTGAACAGTTTCTGAATGTCTGCTGAACGGTAACCCCAAGTGTCCCACCTCCCTCCAGGAAGGACCTTCATTAAAACGCCTGAATGAATGGATGTGAAAGTCACTCAGTCATGTCTGACTCTCTTTGACCCCGTGGATTGTAGCCCGCCAGGTTCCTCTGTCCATGGTATTCTCCAGGCAAGAATGCTGGAGTGGGGTGCCATTTCCTTCTCCAGGGGATCTTCCCCACCCAGGGATCGAACCCAGGTCTCCTGCACCGCAGGCAGATTCTTCTGTCTGAGCCACCGGGGAAGCCCAAAATGCTTGAGACTTAGAGAAATAAAACGATTCAGCTGGCGTGGAGGACCAGCAGGTCCAGGCATGGGCGGGACCCTGAAGGAAAACAGAGGTGGAGGCCAAAGGAGCAGGAAGTGGTGGGGGATGAAAAAGCACAAGCTGGCACTGTCACCCGGGGCCCCAGGGCCTGGACCCTTTGTCTCGACACAAAGCTTGTCCGTCCCCTGCTTCCAGCATCCTCTTTCTACAGCTGCCCCCCATCCAGCTCGGGACCACGGAGTTTCACTCCACCTGCATCTGTTATCGATATCCAATTAAATCCAACGGAGGGACAGAAAAGGAGAGGGGAAGAAAATGCAGCCAAAATAATAAATCGGGTTTAACTGTGATTGATCACCCCTTGACCACAAGCTGGGCAGGGCTCCAGGGCCAGGAGCTGAAACCCCCAGGAAATTGTTCCATTGCTGGAATGAATCTATGCAGGTTTCAGAAATCACTGGAGCAGGCTCTGTATCATTGCTGTGTGTTGTAATGCAGAGGCCATAGACCCCCTTTCCTCCAAATATCACCACACACCCCCCCCATCCACCCTGCTTTAGTCTAAAATGCCACCACCCCTGGAGCAGTCCCTTGGGTTCAGCATCGCCCTCTGTAGATAAGACGTGGAATTACAACACCTCACACCTGTGAAAGGGTCCTTTGCAGTTAGCGGTCTTTCCATCTCTATTATCTCAGATTCCTCACTGGTGAAGCTTAGCTGATATATATCATGTACATACTCTGTATCCGACGCCTTGAAGTCCACTGAGATGCCACAGTGAACAAGGTGGCTACATGCTCAGGTCTCAGGTCTAGAATGGGATACAGCCCTTGAAATGGCCAAAGAGCCCATTCTGTGCCCCGTGCTATGCCAGGACGCACACACTGTGTGGGGACACAAAGGTGGGGCATCGGTCATCAGAGCGTGCTTCCTGGAGGAGGTGACATCTCGCCGAGACCGTAGTGCTGAGTGGCTGCTGGGCTAAAGAAGAAGTCAGAGGAAGGGACGGAGGGAGGGGAAGTCAGGAGGCATTCCAGGCAGATGGCGTAGTTGTGATTGCCTCCTAGTCGCCGCATATGCCAAGGGCCCAGCCCAGGGTCTGGCACACAGTAGGGACTCTCTCTATCCTTACGCTCACAGCTGACTATCGTATGACTTCCCAACTGCCAGAGCAGGGACTCGTCCCCCGCATCCATCCATGTAGGGAAACACCGGCTCAGAGGAGGGGCTCCTGCCCACAGTCAGAGTGAGCCAGTGGGGGCTGGCCCCCCAGGAGCTGATCACAAGGGTCAGAAGGCTTGAGCAGTGGTCTCGGCTCTTCCAGGAAACAACCATCTCCCCTTGGCAGGCTGCTTCCTGTGACTGACCTCGGGCTTGCTGGCTGGACCGTGGATGGGGGCTAAACTGTGCCTGACCTCGGGCTTGCTCGTTGGACCGTGGATGGGGGCTGAACTGAAGAAACAAGATCCCTCGCAGCCCTGCCGTCTGGGATGCTATGGTCCACTGTCGGGCACGATGATGCTGAGGCTGCTGCAAAGAGCTGGGGCTGGCCCTTGCTCTCTTCCGCCCACCACGGCTGGGTGGTGGCCACGCCCTCCACTTCCCCCCACTTCCTTTGGTCCTTGAGAAGAGAGAGTCAGGTCAATGTCTCTGGAAGGAAAAGTCACACCATTGCAGCCAGATTCTTAGCATGGAATATTGGAAGAAAACCACCCTCCACAAACCATGTTGCCCATCCTCACACTGCCCAGTATTCCTGGATGGCCCAATACCATCCCTTAATATCCCCAAGCCTCAGTATAAGAAAAGTCATTCCAGCTTCTCCCCCTCCCAAGATTCTTTTGAGAACCGGCCTAGGAATGAGGTGGCCAAGAGGCCAACACACCCCTAGGCAACCAGAAGTCTGCCCCTTCCTCCTGGAACCACAAGCTGGGCTCCGTTCCCGTGACTGCTTCAAGAGACACACCACCAGCGGCTTCTTGGACAGAACCCTCTGCCAGAGCCTGCGTCCTCAGGAGGCTGGCATTCATTCTCACTCGACGGCTACACTGGAGAGAGGTGGAGAGGGCAGCTTAACTCGGTTTGGAGAGCGGAACCGGATCGACCACATCTCTGTGGGTCCCCAGGACCAGGAGACTTGAGCATCCCGCAGTCATCGCAATGCCTGACACATCTGGATGAAAAGATTCGGCTGGAGGCCTCCCTCGTGGTCCAGTGGTTAAGAACCCGCCTTGCAATGCAGCAGACGTGGGTTTGATCCCTGCGTGCACGTGTGCTTAACTGCTTCAGTCATGTCCGATTCTTTGCGACCCCATGGACTGTAACCCACCAGGCTCCTCTGTCCATGGGATTCTCCAGGCAAGAATACTGAAGTGGGTTGCCAGGCTCTCCTCCAGGGGATCTTCCCAACTCAGGGATTGAACTCACGTCTCCTGCAGCTCCTGAATTCACCACTGAGCCACCGGGGAAACCTTCAATCCCCAGACAAGAGATTACATTCAGCAAGCTGCGAATCAACTACTGAGCCTCCTCCACGCCACAGCTGGAGAGTCCGTGTGCCTCTACGGAAGACCCCATGTGGCATGCAACCAAGATCCTGTTTGCCACAGCTGAGACCTAATGCAGCCAAATAAATCAGCAAATAACTCCATAAAATAAAATTTAAAAGAAAAGATTCAGCAGGTCTTGCAGATGTGCCAACCATCCACCCCTGGCCATCCGGCTCTCGGAACACTCCTGAACAGCACAGGGGAACGAAAGTTCACTTTCCCTAGCATTTTGTCCTCCAGACGTGTAGCCGTCTCCACAGAGCATGCTTCTGGAGGGCCAGGAGCGTCTCCTGCTGAAGTCGATGAGCAAATGTGCAAGCTCTGGAGGGTGGAAGATGGCAGCCACCAGCCACCTTGCTCTGATGAGCTGTGAGCCGCTTCATCACCCTCCCTGATCCTTCCAGCCCCTCTCCTGTTCTTCTCTGTACTCGCTTTCAGTGCCAACTCCCTTGTGCCAGGGGTGGTTGAGAAATGTCAGTGGGAAAACAAGAAAGGGAAACACAAAAGCTGATGGCTTGTGATGCCCACTAACATAAATTCACATGTTACGCTTGTTTTTCTTTTCCTGGATGGAAGCATCCCTTGAATCATTTTTTACTAGACCTTGCCCTTTTTTGTTAGCCAAGTGCTGGGTGCTGTACCTGCTTTATTTAGTTTAATTCTCAAGGCTGCATGACAATGTTGGTTCTACTAGAGGCATCCTTGATGGGAGAGGAAATTGAGGCCCAGGGAGGTTAAGCAACTTGCCGGGGTCCCGCCCTGGTGGATCCAGGGTAATTCGGAGGGGAGACGGAATCAGCATCCTAGGAAAAAACTATTTAATTAGAAGTATAAAGAGAGATTAGAAAAGAATCGTGTAGTAGGAAAATTAGTGGAGAAAAAGATGCTGAATAACTTGGTTTACGTGGAATACCAATAAAACTCCAAGACAAGGAGTTTGCACCACCTACGTAGGCCACAGGCGTCTTTCCGTTCTCCCGAAGGAGAGGAGACACTGAGGCCTCCCCGGTCAGATCTTAGAAGCCCAGGCAAAATTAGCAGGCTTGGCGAGTATCCACGCTCCAGATGGGAATTCAGCCAGAAGAGGAAAGAAAGAACAACACGGGGGAATCAGTCTTTCCAGAAACTGATCCGTTTTCTTTATTTTCAGGTTTGCTTATATACTTTTTGTTACACATAGGGATGAATACAGAGTCATGTGGGGTCAGCTGACCTGACCTTTATAAAAATCAGGTGCTTCATATAAAAGTATACAAAGGTCTTAGGAGTTTTACATCATCTTCTGGCCATGAGGCCTGCTGACATTTTATGGCCCTTTCTGATAACGGTCAGTCAACCAGAAAACTTATTTTCTCCCTGGGTGATTTTTTCTTAAACCAGGCGCCACCGTCCGAAGACACCAGATAAAGTTGCATTCCTATAGGGTGAGGGTGTAGTGGGTTACAATCAAGAAAAGGAATTTACTTAGCCTAAGGTTTAACATAATTAGTATCAAAGGTTAATACTTATTTCTCCCATATGCTAGTTATATTCATTATAAGGGCAGGGAATATGGAGATTTAGCAGCAAATATTGGCTCAACAAATGAAAAACCCTTCACCAAGATAATTCCTAATCAATCCATTATACTATACTAATAATTTTCTAACTTCTCAAAAGAATCTGTATTTAGAAAGTTTACAGCGTCTCGCGCCTCTCACGGTTGGGAGGCTGTAAACAATCACATGTGGCCGGACGAACCTGCTCAGGCAGGCTAGAGAACCTTCAGAGGAGTTTGTAAGTTGAAATACTCTTCCATGCCCAGAAATTTTTATTGACTGGAGCTGCAAGTTAACTCCTTCTCTGAGAGAGGCGGTGGGGGTCGGCCCCCCGTAAAGTCAGAGGTGTAGTTGAGAGCATAAAACAGTAAGGTAGGCAGACTCTGGTTTTGGGGGTAGATGCTCGGGAACAGGGGGTCTCCTGAGGCTCGATCCCGCCTTTGCGTAATGCCGAGCCTCCTTCCTCAGGACCTTTGCCACAGGCGGAGTTCCTCACGCTGGCTCCCGGCAGCAACTTGCCAAGGGTCACACAGCTATGGAGGCCAAGACACTCCAGGTCTGCGTGCTCCTGCCCCTGAGCACACCGTCTCTGCCAAATGGGTCAGTGAAGAGAAGAATGCTGCTTATGCGATGGGATCAGTGACACGCCCACACATGCCAGAGGAGGGCCCCGCTTTAACTAACCCCACAGGCGAAGCTACAGCAGGACTGGGATGAGAGAGAGGAAGGCGAGGCGGAATGGTGTAGGATCAGAGCTCGTCTGTACTTGATTTTGATATTCCGTTCACCATAGGTTTTTTTGCCGACAAATCCATTCTGGCATATCCAAGCAAAGCTTCGTCTGTCTAGTCAAAGCTATGGTTTTTCTAGCAGTCAAATAGAGATATGAAAGTTGGGCCATAAAGAAGGCTGAGAGCTGAAGAACTGATGCTTTTGAACGGCGGCGTGAGAGTTCCTTGGACTGCAGGGATGTCCAATCAGTCTAACCTAAAGGAGATCAGTCCTGGGTGTTCATTGGAAGGACCATTGCTGGAGTTGAAGCTGCAATACTTTGGCCACCTGATGCAAAGAACTGACTCATTTGAAAAGACTCTGATGCTGGGAAAGATTGAAGGCAGGAGGAGAAGGGGATGATAGAGGATGAGATGGTTGGATGGCATCACAGACCCAATGGACATGAGTTTGAGTAAATTCTGGAAGAGGGTGATGGACAGGGAGGCCTGGCGTGCTACAGTCCATGGGGTCACAAAGAGTTGGACATGACTGAGTGACTGAACAAGAACATGGGTTTTTGCATTAAATTTTAATAGTTTAAAATGCATATAAGATTAAAATGTTTTTACCTTGATTGCTGAGATTTGGGGAACCTCTTTCAACTTTGCCCTCATGGCCCCCCCTCATTGGAGCCCCAGCCAGCACTGCAGATCCCTTACTTTGTGTCCACACTGGGCCAGGAGTGGGCAGTGATAAGCTTCGTCTTTATGGTGCCCACAAGGTCTTGGGGAAACAAGGAAGCCTCCTATCTGGGGAAGGATCCAAGCAGGTGTGGTTTGTGGGCAAACCACAGATGCTGGGGGCGGCTGAGGTGGCAGCAGGGCTGGGTCCGAATCCTGCGCTGCGGCTCAGTGGCCGGGGCAGCGTGGACAGGCCACCTGGCTTCCCCTGGCCTCAGTTTCCTCACCGTTAGAACAGGCTCGGTGGCAGTACCTAGCTCTCCAGACGGCATGCAGCAATTCCTGCAAAGCACCTGGAACAGACCCCACACAGAGCATGCTCACAGGGTTAGGCGTGATGGTAAGCGTGGCCATGATGACTCTGCGCAAGCCACGAGCACCTGGGGAGCCGGGAGTCCAGAGAGCAAGAGGCGGACCGGAGGGGCCAGCTGGTGACGCGTGGGGGTCGGACTGCAGGCCGAGCCTGACCAACAGTAGCCTGGATTGAACAGGTGGGTGAGGGGTGGCACTCTACAGGCTTGCTAGGGAAATCAGGTGATTTTCTATATTAATTCATTTATTTTTAATGGTGGTAAGATAAACACATCAAACGTGCCCTCTCAGCCATTTCTAAGTGTACAGTTCAGCGGCATTCACACCTGGCATTGCCGTGCAGCTGTCCCCACCGTCCATCCCCAGAGCTTTTTTCATCTTGCAAATCTGAAACTGCACACCCGTTGAACACTAAGCTCCCCAATCTTAACTCCCCCAGCCCTTGGCAATCATGATTTTCCCTCCCGCCTCTATGAGCCTGATTGCTGCAAGCACTTGCATAAGTGTAATTGTGCGGTATTTGTCCTTCTGTGACCGTCTGGTTTCACTTCACATAATATCCTCAAGGTTCGTCCATTTTGAAGCGTCTGACAGCATAAAATCTGATAATGTTGCGAGTCCTGGAAACTACCTGGAAACGTGTGGCTGGGTGGACGGAGGCATGGAAGGAAGAAAGGACGGACAGATGGGAGGACAGGTGAGTGGATGGGGGGATGGATGGATGGACAGATGCTAGTCAGGCAGACGGACAGACGGGTGGATTCATGCATGGCTGGATAAACCAGAGAGGCAAAGTTACCAAAGAAACGTTGACTTTGGTAAAAGTTTAAAATACATATGACTTATAGTTTAAAATACACACAACATTAAAATATCGTTACCTTGATTGCTGAGATTTTGGGAGCCCCCTTCAAGGTTGCCCTCATGGCCCCCCTCACTGGAGCCCCACCCAGCATGGCAGATCCCTTACATTGTGTCCACCTTGGGTCAGGAGTGGGCAGTGATGAGCTTCATCATTAGGGTGCCTATTGCTCCTTGGAAGGAAAGTTATGACCAACCTGGACAGCATATTAAAAAGCA
The DNA here is from genome assembly GCF_001704415.2 of Capra hircus. NCBI lineage: Eukaryota > Metazoa > Chordata > Mammalia > Artiodactyla > Bovidae > Capra > Capra hircus. The sequence continues at coordinate 1,372,891 of NC_030809.1, read as the reverse complement.
GAGACATTACTTTGCCAACAAAGGTCCATCCAGTCAAGGCTATGGTTTTTCCTGTGGTCACGTATGGATGTGAGAGTTGGACTGTGAAGAAGGCTGAGCGCTGAAGAATTGATGCTTTTGAACTGCGATGTTGGAGAAGTCTCTTGAGAGTCCCTTGGACTGCAAGGAGATCCAACCAGTCCATTCTGAAGGAGATCAGCCCTGGGTGTTCAGTGGAAGGACTGGTGCTGAAGATGAAACTCCAGTACTTTGGCCACCTCATGCAAAGACTTGACTCCTTGGAAAAGACCCTGATGCTGGGAGGGATTGGGGGCAGGAGGAGAAGGGGACGACCGAGGATGAGATGGCTGGATGGCATCACTGACTCGATGGACGTGAGTCTGAGTGAACTCTGGGAGTTGGTGATGGACAGAGAGGCCTGGCGTGCTGCTATTCATGGGGTCGCAAAGAGTCAGAACACAATTAAGCGACTGAGCTGAACTGAGCTGAACTGAAGGTCTCAGGGAAACAAGGAAGCCTCTTGTCTGGGGAAGGATACAAGCAGGGGTGGTTTATGGGAAGGCAAATGGACGGTGGGGCAGATGACCGTACAGGTGGAGGGATGAATGTCAGTGCTGGGACTCAGGTGGGTGGACTGAGAAAGAGACAGTAATCACAGGGCTCACCCCAGAGCACCCACAAAAGCCCACTGGGAGGGCAAGGCGATGCCAGCTGAAGACGTCACAGACGCCGCAAGCCTTCAAGGCAACACTGCGGGCAAGCAAGGTGGAGGCGAAAAGGAAGTTTCTTTCTCTAGTGGAGGAAAGAGAAGCAAGGCATTCCAGACAGGATATGCATGCCCAGCGGTGCAGAGGAAAGCGCGGGACAGAGCAACTCTGAGCCTCTGGAACAGGCAGGAGAGGACGTGCATCTGAATCAGGCACGGCTAGTTACTAGCCACAGCAGGCACATTGCTCCACTGCTCTGAGCCTCAGTTTCCTAAGCTGTGAAATGGGCACTTTGACGGCATCAAGCTCTGAAAGCAGAATCAAGGATCCAGTGAGAACGTCGAGCAGGAAGCTTGGAGTAAAGGGCATCGCCCCTCCCCCCGCAGACCCCTCCCCCCGGGGGTGCTCACTGCCCCTGCAGGCAGACCGAGCCCCAGGAGGCTCCCTCCTGCGACCCCACCCCACCACCCACTGGCTGCAGCTGCCCCTCCCCGCTCACCACCCTAATACTCTAACGTGCACCGGCCATCACTTTATTCACGAAGATCTGCATCGATTTTGCCGTAAACGGTTATGAATTCAGCATGTGGAAAAATAACATTGATCCCCTGCCTCGTGATTTGTCTCTGAGCTGCAAGGTCCGCTGATGGTTTCTCCCAAGATTTACGTCGGGAGCAGGCGTGTGGCTCCAGCCGCCCTCTCCGCGTCCCCACCTCCGCCCTCCAGGTTTGCTCTGGTAACTTGGACCCTCTGCTTTAAAAAGGGCGGGTCCAGGGACTGCAGCCCAGGAGCTCCCTGCAGGGAAAGCAAGGAGAAAGCAGGGCAGAGGCGCTAAGAAGAGAGGCAAGAAGGAGCAGGCAGAGGGGGAGGACTGCTGGGTGAAAAAGAGAAGGAAAAATAACATTCACCAAACATCCTCCCTGCCTCCGGCGCTTCGAACATCCTTATGTCAACTTCATAATAATAAGACTGGTGCTACCAGCCCCATTTACAGTGAGGACGCGAAGGGCTGGAGAGGCGGAACCGCGTGCAGAGAATCACAGGTAGACCAAGGCCCCGGCCAGTGTCCTAGCCTGGTGTGGCTGAGAGGGCTCGCCCTCCCTCGCGCACAAGGTGAGGGCCGTTGCCCAGCTCTCTTCCTGTGGTGTGGCTGTGCCGTTGACAACTTCCAGCGACCGAACTGGGCAGAAGTGATGTCTGTTACTTCCAGCCTGGCCCTTAGACATATCCTCCATGTCTCTCTTTGCTGCTTGGAGACCACAGACAGCGTGGCTGGAAGACGGGGCAGGGCAGCTCAGGTGCCAGGAGGCTGCAGCACAGATAAGGACTGAGCAGCTGCGTAAAACCACTAAGACGGAGCAGCTCGCACGGATCAGCCCAAGACAAGGACTGACGCTGATGCGCGCCAGCACCATGGGAAACAGAGTGTTACCTCCTCATCCTGCTTCGCAGCCACCCCAGGCGGCGGGCGTCACTGTGAGATAAGGAGACTGCCGCCCCAGAGGTAATGGGCATGTTCACGGTCACACAGGTAGTCAGTGCCTGATCAGAATTCACTCCGGTCGTGTGCTGCTCACACCCAAAGTTGCTTTCCCCCTTGTCTTGTCAGAACCTCCCCTGTCCCCCTGGAACGAGGCAGGCTGAGTGGAAACCAGGGACCAGCATCGGGGTCATGAACCCTCTCCTCTGCACGCTGTTTCACAAACATCCCTTCTTCCCGTCACTCTGGCCCCAGAGGTTGTGTGCCGAGGAGCCGATGCACCGAGGAGCTGGAGGCAGGCAGAAGCGCGGCGTGGCGCCCTGAGATGGGAGGACTGTGCCCAACGCCATCCCCCCTGGGGCTGGGTGATCATCGGCAGAGCACCGCCCCTCTCCCATCCTCCGTTCCCCACACACAGGACGATCGGGAGGTGAACCAGCTGAGCTCCAGGGCGCAGCTCGGCATGCCAGGGCAGAAAGGCACATTTCTGAGACGCACAGGGCTGGGCCAGAGGTGCCCGGGCCCATGATGAAGCAGGCTCCTGCCTGGAGAGATCAGCTTGTACTGCAGTCTTTTTGGCAAAATAATTCCCTCAAACATTGGGTAGGATTGCCGTCTACTTGCTTCCAGTCAACGCCTTGCGCAAGTAACCATAACCAAGACTCCTTCCAGGTGTAGCTTGAAGACTCATCTTTTCGAATACTGTAAGATATCGGGTACGTGTGAAATCTAAAATACGACACAAAGGAACAGTTCTATGAGACAAAAACACTCACAGACGCAGAGAAGAGACGAGTTTCCCAAGGAGGCAGGGCCTGGGGAGGGAAGGACTGGGACTTCGTGATTCTCGGGGGCAAACTATTCTACACAGAATGGAGAAGAAACAAGGTCTTATTGTACAGCACTGGGGACTCTATCCAATATCCTGTGATAAACCATAATGGAAAAAATATTCAAAAGAATATATATATGTAGAACTGAGTCACTTGGCTGTACAGCAGAAATTAACACAGCATCGTAAATCAACCATGAGAGAAGGCAATGGCACCCACGCCAGTGTTCTTGTCTGGAGAGTCCCAGGGACGGTGGAGCCTGGTGGGCTGCAGTCCATGAGGTCGCTAGGAGTCGGACACGACTGAGCGACTTCACTTTCACTTTTCACTTGCATGCATTGGAGAAGGAAATGGCACCGCACGCCAGTGTTCTTGCCTGGAGAACCCCAGGCACGGGGGAATCTGGCGGGCTGCCGTCTCGGGGTCGCACAGAGTTGGACACGCCTGAGGCGACGCAGCAGCAGCAGCAGTAACACAACCATACTTCAGTAAAATGTCTAACAATGAAATCAAGTGAAAACGGAAGCTCACCTTGCGCTTCCTGGCTTCTGCTCCCAACCCGGAGCAGCCCCCTGGGACAGCAGGTTCGGGTGAGACGGCTACGCTGACTTTCTGTTTTGTTCTGCTGTTTCTATTTCCCTGGCCACGCCGCACGGCAGGCAGGGTCTTCACTCCCGAACCAGGGCTTGAACCTGTGCCCCTGCAGCAGAAGCACAGTGTCTTAACTGCTGGACCACCTGTGAGGTCCCAAGAGGGCAACACTCTGATCTGGCCTTTCCCACCATATTCTGGGTTGAGGCGCATAGAAAAGGTTGGGGCTCCAGTCTCCTCTCCTGCCCATGAGGGCTTCGTCCTCCAAATCTTGTTTTATAGGTAGCCCGAGATCATCTCCTCACAGGATCTGCTGAACACGGAAGAATCAGCCAATACACTCCACACTCTGAGTTACAACAGACCGGCTAGAATCCCAAACACTGCTCTCACCTGACCTGCTTTCAGAGCCACCAGCAACATCAGACGTTTGTCATGACAAGGGCCGCCACCCTCCTCTCCCGAGATCCGTCCATCTTCACCACCTGCTCCTTGACAGCTAAGCCAAAGCGTCACGGTTTACACTTTGTTATGGAAGCACAACGCTGCCACCAAACTCGGTTTTAGTTAAGATGCTACAAGCTGCTATAAGAGGAGTCAAAGGAAGAGTGCTTTAAACACGATGGGAGTTTCTTTCTTGGGTAACAGTCAATCCAAGATGGCTGAGCTAGCTTCACAACGTCAGAATCAAGGCCTGCTTCAGATTCGTTGCTCTGTTCTTGTCCACGTGGTCGGCATTCTTACCAGCAGGCAGCGGGGGAAAGAGGGAGGGTGAGATGCCCCTTCTCCTTTTAAAAGCATGACTGGGAAGTTGATCCCATAACTTCCTCTTGAAGCTTATTGGTCAGAACATACTCCTGAGGATGCGTCCAGCAACACAGCACTATGGGAAATGTAGTTTCCGTCTGGTGACCACGTGCTTTGCTAAAACTCACCAGTTCTAGTACTAGAAGAGAGAGAAGGAAATTCATATTGGAGACGGTCATCTGAAGCAAAATCAGCATTCCACAGAGGGGATGGAAACGCAGAGAAGGTGAACGTCACCCAGCTTTGCACAGCTGGCGAAGGTGCTAGAGCCAAGTCTCAGCCAGCAGTCTGAGTCCGGAGCCCACGCGCAAGGCCACACCGCTTGTCTGACTCATCAGCACGTGCAATGTTCCACAGACACAGAAAACAGACTTGCAGCTACCAAAGGCGGAAGGGAGCGGGGACGGACAAATCAGGAGCTGGAGGCTAGCGGGTACAAACCACAGTACACGAAGCAGACAGACCGTGAGGTCCTGCTGCAGGGCCCAGGGAGCTACAGTCAGCGTCTTGCAATGAACCTAGATGGAGAGGAGTAAGAAAAAGATTGTGTGTGTGGTGTGTGAGGCTGAATCTCGCTGGTGTGCACTAGAAACTAACACAGCATTATAAATCAACTGTACTTCAAAACTTTTTAAAAAACACATGTAATGTTCCTAAAACAAATGTAATAGGAGTTCAGGAAAGGTTATTTTTATTTTGCCCTAGATATCCAGGTCCTTAAAAAAAAAAAAAAAAAAGGTGCCACCAACACCACCTAGACACATTAGGTTTTAAAACGGAAGTGCAGGAAAAATAATTTCTGGAACATGATCGCCAAGTGATCTCATGGGTCTTTGGGTATCTTGGAGAAATAGTATAAGGCTGTGTTTCTCAAAGTGTGCTCCACAAAGCACGCACTTAAGTAGAATCACGTGGCGTCCAGGGGTCTGTGTACCGAAGTTCGACAGCCGTAGGTTGATGTTCACACACGGTGCACGGCACACGGCTATTTGCGGCATGACTGCTGTTGACAGCCTAGCAGGGTAAATACAGCTTCTGACTTATGAGCCTGCTGGGAAAGGTTGAAGGTGGGAGGAGAAGGGGACGGCAGAGGGCGAGACGGCTGGATGGCATCACTGACTCGATGGACGTGGGTTTGGGTGGACTCCGGGAGTTGGTGATGGACAGGGAGGCCTGGCGTGCTGTGGTTCACGGGGGTCACAAAGAGTCGGACACGACTGAGCAACTGAACTGAACTGAACGTATGAGCCAGATCAGCCTGAGTTCAGACTCAAGTCCTGCTGCTTACTGGCCTTGTGAGTTTGGACGAATCGCTACACTTTTGGTGTCCTCAGTTTCCTCATCTGTGCAATGGGAGTGAAAATGCCTGCCTCACAGGATGTTCACCGAGCCAGCAAACGTCCTGAGTACCCACCTTGCATCCGGTGCTGTTGGAGGCATTAAACAGAACAAGTCAAACCCCTGCACTCATCGAGCTTCTGAAGAGAGAGAAAGCAGGCAGGGAAGACCCATGGAGTGTGCGGCGGGTCAGATGGTGGTAAGCGCTCCAGAGGGAGGCCACAGACACCGCGGCAGGATGCGAACTTAGGTCAGATGTCCAAGGAAGGAAGGCTTCGCACAGAAGGTGAGTCAGGCAGATATTCAGGGAGCAGAAACATTTCCAGGGCAGGGATCAGCATGGCTCCGAGGCAGGATCAGACTGGGTGTGTTTGAGCTGCAGCAAGTGGACCCCGGTGTGGCTGGAGGGGAGAGAGCGAGGTGGGCAGAACTGGAGAGGGGCGGTGACGCAGGGCCCGACGATGCAGGGCGCCCTGGAAGCCGGGCTCGCCCCTAACTTATGGCTGACGAAACGGAAGCTGCTGGAAGGTTCTGTGCAAAGTGACATGACTGGGCCTTTATGTTAACAGAATCTTTCTGAGCCATGTGCAGAGAATGTCCCCAAAGAGGCGAGCAGGGGAGCAGGGCGGCGTTGTCTGCGGGAGACAGAAAGGCAGGGACGGCGAGCAGATGCTGGCGCCCTGGCAGTGCCTCCCTCTCTAGCTCCCAGGGGTTCATCCTACCCCCGCCACAGCCTCACCGAGAAGAGAAGACACTCACAGGCTCCTGTGAAAGGAGGCGAGCCTGCCCAGCCCCTTTGAAACCTGCAAGCCTTCTCTGAAGCTTGGCCGCTCGTGGGAGCCTGGGCTGGGCTGTGTGTTTGGGGCAGAGAGTATGGCGGTGCTCCCGTCCCCCTCTCAGGTGGAGCCGCCATCTCCACGGATTCCTCTGGCGCCTCGAGCAGGGAGTGGGCAGGCGAGCAGGGAGTGAGCAGGCCTTCTCTTGCAGTCACTGTGAGGTGCTACAGACCCGCCCCCAGGGGGACACAGGAGCTAACACAGCTTCATGAGGGGCCCATCCTGCCTCTTTGGCTTTTTGCAGCCCCGACACCCTGCGGGCCTGCCCCGTGCCCGCATTCCAGGAGGAAAGGAGGGGACGTGTGGAGGGGCAAGGGCCGGAGGCTGTGCGCCTGCAGCCCGGGCTGGGCCTTTCTGAGCTGGGCCTGCTGGGCTGTGCGCCTGCGCGTGAGGCGGGGCTGGCCTGGGTTTCTTCCTCCTCTTCCTGGTTCACTTGTGTCGTGTGTGCCCTGGTTGGCCCTGTGTGTGTCCGTGTGTGTGTCTGTGTGTGTCTGTGTGTGTCTGTGTGTGTCTGTCTGTGTGTGTGTGAGTCTGTGTGTGTGTCTGTGTGTGTGTGTGTGATGTGTGTCTTGTCTGTGTGTGTCTGTGTGTGTCTGTGTGTGTCTGTGTGTGTGTGTCTGTGTGTGTGTCTGTGTGTCTGTGTGTCTGTGTGTCTGTGTGTGTGAGTCTGTGTGTCTGTGTGTGTGTGAGTCTGTGTGTGTGTCTGTGTGTGTCTGTGTGTGTGTCTGTGTGTGTCTGTGTGTGTCTGTGTGTCTGTGTGTGTCTGTGTGTGTGTGATGTGTGTGTCTGTGTGCTGTGTGTGTGTCTGTGTGTGTCTGTGTGTGTCTGTGTGTGAGTCTGTGTGTCTGGTGTGTGTGTGTCTGTGTGTTGTGTCTGTGTGTCTGTGTGTGTCTGTGTGTGTTGTTCTGGTGTGTCTGTGTGTGTCTGTGTGTGTCTGTCTGTGTGTGTGTAAGTCTGTGTGTGTGTCTGTGTGTGTGTGAGTCTGTGTGTGTGTCTGTGTGTGTCTGTGTGTGTGTGTGTGTGTGTCTGTGTGTCTGTGTGTGTGAGTCTGTGTGTCTGTGTGTGTGTGAGTCTGTGTGTGTGTCTGTGTGTCTGTGTGTGTCTGTGTGTGTCTCTGTGTGTGTCTGTGTGTGTCTGTGTGTCTGTCAGTGTGTGTGTCTGTGTGTGTGTGAGTCTGTGTGTGTGTCTGTGTGTGTCTGTGTGTGTCTGCGTGTCTGTGTGTGTCTGTGTGTGTCTGTGTGTGTGAGTCTGTGTGTGTGTGTGTGTGTGTGTGTGTGTCTGTGTGTCTGTGTGTGTGTGTGTGTGTCTCTGTGTGTGTCTGTGTGTGTCTGTGTGTGTCTGTCTGTGTGTGTGTAAGTCTGTGTGTGTGTCTGTGTGTGTGTGAGTCTGTGTGTGTGTCTGTGTGTGTCTGTGTGTGTCTGCGTGTCTGTGTGTGTCTGTGTGTGTCTGTGTGTGGTGTCTGTGTGTGTGTGTCTGTGTGTGTGATCGTGTGTGTCTGTGTGTCTGTGTGTCTGTGTGTGTGTCTGTGTGTCTGTGTGTGTCTCTGTGTGTCTCTGTGTGTCTCTGTGTGTGTCTCTGTGTGTGTCTGTGTGAGTCTGTGTGTGTGTGTGTGTGTCTGTGTGTGTCTGTGTGTGTCTGTGTGTGTGTGTGTGTGTCTGTGTCTGTGTGAGTCTGTGTGTCTGTGTGTGTGTGAGTCTGTGTGTGTGTCTGTGTTCTGTGTGTATGTGTCTGTGTGTCTGTGTGTCTCTGTGTCTGTGTGTGTGTCTGTGTGTGTGTGCCTGGCTGCGTAGGGGCGCCCGTTTCTTTCCACGTGGAGGCTTTCATGCAGGCACGTGCATCTGTGCATACTGGCGGGGGTCTCTGCGTGCCTGCGCATCTGGGTGTGCATCTGCGCTGTAAGGCGAGTGTGCGGGGCCGTGCTCATTTGTCACGTGGTGCTTCCAAGGCGTGCCTTTGCGTGTACCCACGTGTGCGTGCTCCTGCGTGCAGTCTCGCCTCCGCTCTATCCAAATGCAAGAATGGACGCGTGCATCCACACCTCCAGGTGCCTAGTCCTTCCCTCCTGGGGTGTGGGGACCCTGCCTCTCTCTTTGGTAGCTTGAAGGGCCCCCCGTTCCCTGGGGAGGCCTGCGCCTAGGTGGACAGTGAGGCGCAGGAAGTCTGAGCAAGATGACTTTCTTTCCTACTTAGGAAGCACCTGCAAGGACTGAGCTCAAGGCTGCTTCACCGGGCAGCATCTTTACAGGGAGGAGGGGAGAAAAAGGAAGGAGAGAAACCCAGGGGAGCAGGAGCAGAGACGGAAGAGCGAGGAGCAGGCGGACAGAAAGGGAACCAGCCGGGAAAAGACTGGCTCTGAGTAACATGTCTCCAAACCGACCAGCTGAAAAGGTAAAAATTATACCAACTTTAGGTCACACGTGTTGCACATAACATCTATCCAGTGAATTCACTGGTCCATTTCAACCAAAACATTGTAATGTCTCCATGTCTGACTCCTTGCACCTTACCCCCAGCCCAGTCCTGCGTTTTTAGCTCAGCTCCCCATTAATAACTTCCCCCCCAAATGCTGAGAAAATCCCACCCGGGCAAACTGGTTGGCTCTGCTTCGAGCGTCTTCTTGTGACCTAGTGTAAGACAAGGATCCCTGGCCTTTTAAGCGGAAACACATGGGGTGAGCCAGGGGCGGAGCAGAGCCCACGCTGAGGGTGGGATGGCAGGTCGGGCCAACCCTTGGCTTTTCTTGGGTTTCTAGAGCTGCCTGCAGGAAAAAACAAAAAACCAAGCCCAGCCCCCCACCCAGAAGGGAAGCGTCTCTCCGCCTGTCCGCCCGTCCATCTCTGTTCTCGCCAGTTTCTGTCCGACCCCCACCCACGCTTCCTGCCCTCCCCTCCGTAACTTTCCGGGGCCAGCACTGCCATGCAGGGCAGAGGGAAGCCGAGGGCGCCGGCAGGCCTCCCCAGGTGGCGTCACACGGCTCGGTGAGTGTCTGTGGGAACCCAGGGCAGGAGCCGCCGAGGGGGACGTGTCAGCTGGGCCCTGACCAGCTGGTGGGGTCCCGCCCACTGGAGGAGTCATTCCCTCCTCCGCCCCTCCCACACGCCCCTCGAGCCCTGCGGCTCTCGGCCCGTGCTGGCCGCTGAGCAGGCCTACAGCCTGTGACGGTCCCCAGGAAAGGCATGTGGAAAGGGAGGGCAGGGGGCTGCCCCGTGCACCAGGGCTGAGGGAGGCAGGGTGTGCGGAGGAGCGTGGGAGGCCCTCCCGCAGGAGCCGGCTGCCTGGGGGTGGCCCTGATTCCTGGAGGGTGAGTGTCCAGTGTGGGTCCCGGGGAGCCTGACCTGGACGCTGACCAGCTGCATCTGGTCCAGACGCACCCACCCTCTCTGGGCCTCAGTTTCCCGTTTTCTATCAAAGGGAGGCTAACTACTGTCCTGCCCACCTCTAATGGGAGAGGAGGGGCCTTGCTAAGTACAAGTGGGATAAAGATCAGGTCTTCATCTCATTGCTCAGGTTAATTGAATGCCCTGTCTGGGTGGGGCTCTCAGGGGGAGCAGGACAGGACTTTTCCTGGGACAGTAACTGTAGGTAGAGTTTGCTTGGGACAGTGGACAAGCCTGCAGCCTCAGATCTAGCAGGCCTGTGTTCACATCCAGCTCTGCCAAAGCCCCGATGTGTGTCTTTCAGGGCATCCCTTCACCTCCAGGTCTCAGTTTCCTCATCTCTAAAATGGGGATGCTGAGACCTTTGCAGGAGTGCCAAGGACAAGTGGTATTAATAATACCTGTTTCCAAGAAGTCCATGGGAAGTGCTGGAAAGACCCTCCCCCGGCAGCTCTGTGATGACTCCGTGTCGTCCTACTCAGCCTTGCTCCAAACGACTTGAGGCAGACTGTTCATATTAAGAAGTCCCTCCTCTTGCGCAGGAGTTAGCGTCTGAGAGCTCTGCAGCTCACTCAGCAGAAGGGGGCCCGGGAGATGTGGCGGGGCCCGTGAAATCCGTCACCCAGCAATTGACTGACTCCGCTACTGTAGTGAAATTATCATATCAGTCAACAGCTCATCGCAAGCCTCTGACAACAGAGAGAGGGGGAATCGGGGGAGTAGGAAGCAGCTCCCGAGACGCGAGGAGGACGTGCCTCGCATAGGAGAGGAGACCCTGGCTTTAGATACTGATCAGAGTAATAATAACCACAAGCGCTCGGGGTGCCCCAGCTGGTTTCATCCTCACAGCCGCGCCTGGAGAAGCTGCTCTGTTCGCCTCGTTTTGCAGGTAAGGGATCTGAGGCCCCAGGAGGTTAAGCAGCTTCCCGGAAAGGGTCAAGGCCAAGGACAGAGGTCTGCCTGCCGCCAGAGCCGGATCTGAGCCACCAGGCGACTCTGCCCAGGAGCAGAACTCGGGAGACAGAGCTCCAGCTGTGCTTTCCACACTCACTAGCTGTGTGACGTCAGGCATGCGCCTTAACCTCTCTGTGTCCCAGCAAGGGGACAGTAAACAGTCCCTGCCTTGGGAACCGAGTGCCTTTCAGTGTTTATTGAAAACCCACTCTTCCCTGACAGCTCAGCTGGTAAAGAATCCGCCTGCAATGCAGGAGACCCCGGATCAATTCTCGGGTCGGGAGGATCCCCTGGAGACGGGAAAGGCTACCCACTCCAATATTCTTGGGCTTCCCTGGTGGCTCAGCTGGTAAAGAATCCGCCTGCAATGCGGGAGACCTGGGATCAATCTGTGGGTTGGGAAGATCCCCTGGAGAAGGGAAAGGCTGCCCACTCCAGTATCCTGGCCTGGAGAATCCCATGGACCGTACAGTCCACGGGGTCACAAAGAGTCGGACACGACTGAGCGACTTCCACTTTGGTGTGCCAGGGCCTGCATCGAGGTGGACTGGGTAGGCTGGTGAGCCCGACACTGCTCACGTCTGCCCCCTCCCCATTCTGCAGGGATGCAGACGAACCAGATAGTGAACTGTGTCAGATGGCGGCTATGCTCTGGAGAGAAATGGCGCGGCGGGGTGGGGGTGGAAAGTCCCGGGGAGGCCGCGGTGATGTTAACCAGGGTGGCTGGGGAGGCCTCACTGAGCAAAGAGCCACAGGAGGAGCACACGCGAGGCCGCAGAACGTTCTGGGTGGAGGGAGCACCACGTGCAAAGTGCAAGGGGGCCGCTGGGGGTGGGGAGGGGCACCTGGGAGGCGGGCAGGTCGTGGGGGGACCTTGCCTTTTCTTGGTGACGGGGAGTCGTGGGAGGGTTTTGAGTAAAGAACTGATGGCCTGTCTCTGGCTTTGTAACAACCTCCTGGTTGCTAAATGGAGGAAAATGCGTAGAGGCGGAGGTGGACGTGTGGGGGCCAGGAGACCACCAGGAAGCTGTTGCCGCAATCTAGGTGCAGGATGCTGGTAGCCCGGACCACAGTGGGTGTGCCTGAGGTCAGGGTGGATGGGTTCTGATGCTGGAGCATCCGATGAGCAGACACAGCCTCTAGACAAGCCCCTCATCGAGAGGTAGCTATGACCTGGACCCTCTCCCAGCTGGGATTCTGTGCAGCTGCTGATCGGGGATCTTGGGCTGCTGGGAGACTGCTCCCCACTGGGCACCCCAGCCTGTGGTCCTTCCCCATATACCCAAGGACACTCACCCCCTGGGCCCTCGCAGACCTGGGGGCTGAGACCCTCCCCTGCCCTGCAGTCAGCAGCACTCTCCCGCCCTGGTGGGCATGTCAAGGACACAGACCTCTGCCCTCTGCCCACAGCTCTGTCTCCCTTCACCTCCCTGGCTTTCTCCTGCCTGTGAGAGGCCCAGGGTGTGGGTGGGGAGTGCGTTTCCCACCCCAGGAACCCAGGTAGCGTCCATCCTCAGACTTGTTCCCTCTGGTTGGCCTCGTTTCTGGCTTGCCGATGAAGATGGGACTTCTGGACAGGAGAGAGAAGCTCTGGGGCCCCGGGGGAGCCTGTGGGCTCAGACAAGGAGCTTTGATCTCGATTAATAAAAAGAAGTTTCCCCAGAAGCAGATCCTGAGATTAGGATTTTGATTCCAGTCGGGAACACTGAGGGGGCCGTGAGACAGGGACAGAAGTCAGAGTCGGGTGTGTTAGCTGAGCAGGTGACCCGTGCTGGGGAGCTTGGGAGACACGCAGGGCTTCAAAGTTGCCCTGGCTGCGGGGTGAGGATGCTGGCATTTATCCCCACCTCTCAGCAATAGTACCCTGGGTGGACGCTGCTCCCAGGGCTATTCATCCCGGCCCTCCAGCCTGCCTCACTGCTCAGCCAGAGAGAAGGTCCTGGGCTGAGCACCCCTCTTTCCCCCAGGAGCGTGCATACAGCCCAGTAGAGCTGGCTGTGACTTTTACAACTTTGAAATGGTTTCTTCCCCAGCAGAGGCAGGCTTTCAGGAAGATAATCTTGCTACGGACACAAAAATATCTAGTTAGGACCTCAAAGCTGGTTGTTTCTTCTGGGTTTCATCCCCCTCTGTCTCAGCTTAGGCTGCTATAACAAAAGACCATCTCTGGGTAGCTGAAACAGTTCCTCTGTCCTGGAGCCTGGGAAGTCCCAGATCAAGGTGCTGGAGGATTCAGTGTCTGGGGAGAACTCTCTTCCTGGCTTGCAGGCTGCCTTCTGGCTGTATCATTACATGATGGAGAGAGCAACTTCTGGTTTCTCTTCTTCTTACAAGGGCACTAATCCCATTGATGAGGGCCCCACCCTCAGGACCTAATAACCCCAAAGGCTCAAATACAGTACCATCACATTGGGGATCAGGGCCCACATTCAGCCCATAACACCTTCCCTTTCTCCCCTTGCAGCACACACACACACACACACACACACACACACACACACACACACACACACACACGCTATCTGGCAGGCATGGGGGCAGGCAGGGAGATGTAGACGCACCAAGGTTTATCGGGGATGAAAATAAACCTCGGGCTTATATCTCGGACACATCACCTTGCTACACAACCGGGCACCTTTGGGCTAGAATCACTGGGGATATAAGATTGTCCCATTCCTCATGGAACACGCAGTCCAGCAAGCAGGGTGCTGGTGCCAAAGAGATTTAATCGAGGGAGGCTTCCTGAAGGCAGTGAGGTGTCGTGCAGCAGATATGGACGTGGGAGTGATGCGGGTCTGCATCTGAATCTTGGCCCTATCGTGTATTTATTATGTGGCCTTAGACAGGTGACAGTCTTCTGTGCTTCCGGGCCCTCAGCTGCGTGGACGGGCCGATAGCGCCTCCCTTGCCGCGGGCCGTGGCGGCTTGGCAGGGTCAGGTGGCTTCTGGGCCCTCAGCTGCGTGGACGGGCCGATAGCGCCTCCCTTGCCGCGGGCCGTGGCGGCTTGGCAGGGTCAGGTGGCTTCCGGGCCCTCAGCTGCGTGGACGGGCCGAGAGCGCCTCCCTTGCCGCGGGCCGTGGCGGCCTGGCGGTGTCAGGTGGCTTCCGGGCCCTCAGCTGCGTGGACGGGCCGAGAGCACCTCCCTTGCCGCGGGCCGTGGCGGCTTGGCAGGGTCAGGTGGCTTCCGGGCCCTCAGCTGCGTGGACGGGCCGAGAGCGCCTCCCTTGCCGCGGGCCGTGGTGGCCTGGCGGTGTCAGCTGCTGGCATCACTGTCACTCCTGTGTCTTCCAGCCATGCTGCCACACCTGCAAGCGTGATGTCAGTGACTCTTCAGAACTGACCAGGTGGGGGGTGAAGAAGGGAGGCTCAGAGGCTGCAGTGATGTGTGGCGCACGCAGCCCGGGAGGGGGTGAGGATGGTGGGACTGCGGTCTGCCTCCTGCGGCATCTGGTCCGGGGAAGGGCTAGGGATGGGGTAGGGGCCGGGTCTGGGCTCTGGCCCACGCTCTCCTGGCCTGTTCCCAAAGCCTGGATTCAGCCCCGGAGACCTCAGTTGTCCCTCCCCGAGGTGAGAGCCGTGCCAGGCTCCTTTTTGCCGTGTCAGCGGGGAGCCAGCCCTCCGGCCCCCCGCGTGCTTCCCGTGACACTGTGAAAGCCCAGCTGTTGTTTAGTCTAAGTTGCATCCATGCTTTTGCAGCCCTGTGGACCGTAGCCCTCCAGGCTCCTCCGTTCATGGGATTCTCCAGGCAAGAATCCTGGAGTGGGCTGCCGTTTCCTTCTCCAGGGGGTCTTCGCAGAACAAGGATTGAACCCGTGTCTCCTGCATTGGCAGGTGGGTTCGTCAGCACTGAGCCAGCAGGGAAGCCCGTGGGAAGGCCCTGTAGTCACACATATAAGCGAGGGCCCTGCCCTCCTGTGCCCCCGGGGCTCTCAGAACCTCCGGAGCCTGCTTTCTTTAGGCTGCTGCGCATGTGCACGCATGCTCATGAGGGTGGGGTTCACACGAGGTCAGCTTCCGCCACAAAACATGAGGACGCAAACGACACCCACCCCCCAGTCTGATGGGTGAGACAGAGCCCGCCCAGCAAGCTCCCAGCCTGACGGGGAGGGGATCCTTGTTCGTGGGGAGCGCCCAGTCTGATGGGGGGCTCATAGCCCCTCTCACCTAGCCCTATGCAGCAGCTGCTGGTTCAATGGAGAGATATGGGCCTGCCCTAGGGATCCCCAGATCTGATGGGGGACCCCCAGCCCAGCTCCCGGGGACCTGCCATGTTGACGGGGAAGATCCAGTTTCTCCCAGGAGGAGACCCTAGTCTGAAGCGGGCATCCATTCCCACCCTTGGAGGATGCTCCAGTCGGATGGTGCAGACGCCCAGCCTGAAGTGGGAGCTGATCCCTTGCCCTTGGTGAGCTCCCCGCCTCTGAAGGGGGAGGCAGGACCCTCAACAGTGAAGAGATCTGATGACAAGACCCACAACAGAAACTTTTCCACAACACAGACCTAATTACAGCACTGCTGACCTGCTCTCAACTCCTCATTTACACTTTCCTGGGGAAACGGCAAATAGCAAGAATGTGTAAATTGAGAAAGATTAATATCATTACCTGAGCTATTTCTTGTCATCTTTTCATATCAACAAAAATCACAAACCTTTCCTGGGGAGAAGCCTGGCCATGATGGACTGTCTCGCCGAGGCAGGCAGCTGGCTTCTTCTCTGCAGGAAGCGGAGTCTTGCAGACGCCCCGTTCTGGAAGCCAGCCCTGACAGATGGCTCGGCTGTGTGGTGGAGAGGGCGCTGGGCCTTGAGTCCGCAGATGTGGACTTGCGTTTGGTCTCTGTTACCACTCCGCGTGTGACTCGGAGGTCCCCACCACCTCTGTGAGCTCAAGTCCTGCCCAGTACGAATCTACAGGCACTGATCACAAGTCCAGACACCGTGTTCAGTACATTATAACCTTAATGGCAAGGAATCGGTGCAGCCCCTCCCCTCTCAAGGACCTTCTGTTATTATCCCCGCTTTACAGATGAGAAAACTGAGGCTCAGAGAGGTGCCGTCACTTGCCCAGTGTCAGACAGCACAGGAGAAGATCCTGGGGCTGTGACCTTAGTGCTTGCTTTGTCATTCAGCCGCTCAGTAGTGTCGGACTCTGCGACCACGCGGACTGCGGCACGCCAGGCTTCCCTCTCTTCACTGTCTGCCAGCGCTTGCTCAAATTCACGTCTGTCGAGTCGGTGATGCCGTCCAACCATCTCACCCTCTGTCGTCCCCTTCTCCTCCCGCCTTCAGTCTTTCCCAGCATCAGGAAAGGAGTTAGATCTTCACATCAGGTGGCCAAAGTATTGGAGTTTCAGCTTCAGCGTCAGTCCTTCCAATGAACACCCAGGACTGATCTCCTTTAGGATGGGCTGGTTGGATCTCCTTGCAGTCCAAGGGGCTCTCAAGAGTTTCCCCAGCACCACAGTTGGAAAGCCTTGGTACCCACAGCCTGCCACCCCAGCCCCGCCCTCTCCCTGTGCCCCCGGAGGACAGAGGGCTGAGCGCAGGGGCCCAGGTGGCAGTGTGGCCACAGGACGCTCGCGGGCCTTTCGCCTCAGTTTCCTCTTCTAGAACGTGGGGCTAGGAAGAGCACTGACTGAGTCAGCTGATTTGAGGATACCGAGTTAACTCATGCAAAGCACTCTGAGCAGCCCCTGGCCCAGGGTTGGCTGGGTCGTTATCCTCTTGCGCAGGGGCCTTGCCAGGCACCTGTATCTGAGATGCTCCTCTTTAGAGTGTTAACCGCCCAGGCACGCCATGGGCCCTTTGCGCCTTTCTTGGAGACGCAGAGCTCAGAGGACCCAGTTGTATGCGCAGAAGGTTCTGTTGGTCTCCTGTCTTAGTTCACACGGACCCTGGTACTCGCACCAAACGTTTTGGGAAAACACTGTAAGAGCAAAGTGTGGTGAACTCCGTACTGACAGACATCCCATTGTGAGCCACTTAAGGGGTCCAGAAAGCAGTTTGGGGCTGCAAGGAGATGAAACCAGTCCATCCTAAAGGAAAGCAACCCTGAATATTCACTGGAAGGACTGATGCTGAAGCTCCAATACTTTAGCCACCTGATGCAAAAAGCTGACTCATTGGAAAAGACCCCGATGCTGGGAAAGACTGAGGGCAGGAGGAGAAGAGGGCAGCAGAGGATGAGACGGTTGGATGGCATCACCAACTGAATGGACATGAATTTGAGCAAGCTCTAGGAGATGGTGAAGGACAGGGAAGCCTGGCATGTTGCAATCCACGGGGTTGCAAAGAGTCAGACATGACTGAGTGACTGAGTAACAAGTCTGCAGAAAACATATCTGTGTCTAAGCAAGCAGTTCCCAGGAGCTGGCGTTGTTCAGGGCTGGGCACCAGGCTGTGGGCGGGGCTCCAGAGCAGGCAGTCCCTGCCTTCCCAGAGCTGAGCCCCCAGCCTCATGGACAACACAGGTGTGAAATGAGAAGGTCTGTGGAGGCCAGCATGTAGGGAAGAGGATGCTCCATACCCATGAGACGCCAGCCCAGCAGGAAGGCCTGTTTCTCCTGTTGCGAGATGGTGATAACAGTTCCTTTTCCCCGGCTGCTGCCAGGAGTGAAGGAGCCGTTGTGGAAAGTGCTCAGCACAGGGCCTGCTCACTCAGTGGCAGCTTTTCTCTCTTTCTTTATTTTTGGCTGCACCGTGAGGCATGCCAGATGTTAGTTCCCTGATAACCAGGGATCAACCTGTGCCCCCTGCATCGGGAGCCTGGAGATTTAACCACTGGACTGCTAGGGAAGTCCTGGTGGTCCCTCTTTTTAATAGAATGATAGTAACAATGGGCCTGGTCAGTAGTGAGCATGCAGGTATGTGGGTAGGGAGATGGGACTGGGGGGCATCCCCTTCCGGTGGGGGGAGATCTTGGGAGCCAGCTGCAGGGGAACTGGGCATTACTGTGAAGCTGGATGCTGTTGGTAAGCCCAGGGCTGGGGGCTTCTGGTTCCAAGTGTTGGGGGGTGGTCTGTGGCCCAGGGCGATCAGGGATCCCTCAGCTCCATTCCAGAAGGCCTCCAGGGTTCTTTGAGCCTGAACCTAACTGACTGACAGACTTGATCTTTTCCCCCTGTTATTTCTGCTAAATTAGGTGACCAGGCCTTTTTCTCTGGCAAATCCAGGGACACAGAATTGCATGCTATTTTGCATAAATCAGGGACTCATTTGCATCCATTTGCATATTCCTCTGGATATGAGGTTCAAGAGGCGCAAACTCAATGTGCGTGAAATGAAATAAGTATGTCGAGTTCAACCTCTTTGAGTTGACCTGAACCCCACAGGCAGGGATGGAGGAGCTCAGAGGGGCCAGGGCTCCCTCGCGTCTGTCAGATCAAGGAAGAGCCCTGGGGCCAGCTCTTTGCAAGGATGCTCAGGACTGAGGCGGGGAGGAGGGCTTTGAGCACAAAGCTTCTCTGAGCCCAGAGAAGCTGACTCAACTGTGGTGAAGCCGCAGGGCAGGGGGCCTTGGGACGCAGCACGGGTCTGGGGATGCAGCGCGGGCCTTGGACAGGTTGTAGCCCTGCTAATAGGGCTTCCTTGCTGAGCGCCTACTTTGTGCCAGGCACTGTAATTGCTACTCTACAGGAGTCCCCGTTCTCATTACAGCTGAATTAGGTTATTATCAACCCCATTTTAGAGACGAGGAGACTGAGGCACAGAGAGAGGAAGGGACCTGTTCAAGGCTGCAGGTCCTGGAGACCCTGGACTCTAACACAGGCCAGTTTAGTTCCAGAACCTTTCTTTTCTGACGAGGGAGAATGAGAAACCCGACCACTGGCAGCGCAGAGTGCCCCTTGGAGCCCCCAAGCATGTCTTTCCCAGGGCTAGGCCCTCTCCTCTCCTTTCCCCGTGTTTCACTGGACTGCTTTGTGGGGAAAGAACTGTAGGAGCACCTGTGCCTTCAGCACGCTTGGTTTCCATGGCAACAAGGGTACGACAGCCTCCATCCCCCATGGGGAGGGAGTGGCTGGGTAGCTCCCTTGAGGGAAGGAATGCCAGGCCCAGCCCTGGCATTAGGCCTGGCACCGAACAGGGCCTCTGTGAGTACTTCTGGAGTTAATTCAAGCTGAGTGGACACAGTGGGTATGCCTGCCACCGCTGTTTGCCCAGCCCTCCAGGGATGGGTTCCCCTCCGGGGATGGGTTCCCCTTGGGGGACGGGTTCCCCTCGGGGGATGGGTTACCCTCCGGGGATGTGCCAGGGTCCAGCCCCAGTGGGATCCAGGGGTTCCCTCAGGATGGACGGAGTTGGCAAGAGAGAGAGAGAGATGGGGAGACCAAGCTTAGGTGGAGCAGGTCTGTAACTTTATTTTTTAAAAGAGCTTTTATACCTTGGGTTGTACATAGAGGGGAATGGAAGATGCAGAGTCATGCAGGGTCAGCAGTTCTGACCCTTATCGAAACCAGGCTTTCTTTCTGCATACCTTTCCATATACAAAGGTCTTATGTGATTTACATCATCTTCTGGCCTGGAGGCCTGTTAACATTTTATGACCCTTTTTTCTGATAAAGGTTTGTCAACCAGAAAACTTATTTTCTCTAAAAGTGTGTTTTCTAAAGTCTGGCGCCACTCTCAGAAAGTACTAAATAAAGTTACATTCCTATGGGGCAAAGGTGCAGTGGGTTATAACAAAGAAAAAACTTACTAAATCAAAGGTCTAATGTTGCTAACACCAAGGCTACTACTTATTTTCCCTACATACCAACTATATTAACTAATATACTCCTAGGCACACAATGGGTAAGGGATATGGAAACTTGGCAGCAAGCATTGGCTCGACAATGAAATCCCTCACCAGCACTATTCTAATACTTTTTACTCCTTGAAGGGCTCTGTGCCTGTTAAGACTTTAGAATGTTTACGTCCCCTGCCTTTCATGGTTGGGAGGTTGTGAGCAATCACGTGCGTTAGTTGTAAGAGTATGGATAGACTTGCCACGCAAGTTAGAATGCTAACAGAGGGGTTTGAATTGAAACATTCCTTTCATGCCCAGGAGACTTATCAACTAGAGCCCTAAGGTGATTTTCTCCAGAGGAAGGTGGTCGGGGATAGCCCCCTGGTAATGCCAGAAGAGTTGGTGGAAGGCACAATAAACAGTAGACAGACAGATTTTGGTGTCTGGGTAGATGCTCGAGCAGGTCCAGGGAGTCCCTCGAGTCCTGATCCGCCTTGCCTGTCAGGTCTCTCCTCATGACCTTGTCATGGGTGGGATCTCATGTGCTGGCTCCTGGCAGGGATGGGTTACCCTCGGGGTATGCGGGTTACCCTCCCGGAACGGTTTCCCTGCCTGGGGACGGGTTACCCTCTGGGGCCTGGTTACCCTCGAGGTATGGGTTACCCTCTGGGGACGGGTTCCCCTCCAGAGAAGGGTTCCCCTCGGGGGACGGGTTCCCCTCCTGGGATGGGTTACCCTCAGGGTATGGGTTACCCTCCGGGAATGGGTTCCCTGCCTGGGGATGGGTTACCCTCCAGGGGATGGGTTACCCTCCAGGGCCTGGTTACCCTCGGGGTATGGGTTACCCTCTGGGGATGGGTTCCCTGTGGGGGATGGGTTCCCCTCTTGGGATGGGTTCCCCTCTGGGGACGGGTTACCCTCCAGGAATGGGTTCCCTGTGGGGGACGGGTTCCCCTCTTGGGATGGGTTACCCTCTGGGGACAGGTTCCCCTCAGGGGATGGGTTACCCTCGGGAGATGGGTTACCTTCTGGGGATGGGTTCCCCTACAGAGATGGGTTACTCTCCGAGGATGGGTTACCCTCTGGGGACAGGTTCCCCTCGGGGGATGGGTTCCCCTTGGGGGATGGGTTACCTTCTGGAGATGGGTTCCCCTACGGAGATGGGTTACCCTCCAGGGATGGGTTACCCTCTGGGGACAGGTTCCCCCCTCAGGGGATGAGTTACCCTCTGGGGATGGGTTACCCTCTGGGGATGGGTTCCCCTTCAGAGATGGGTTTAGGTGCTGAAGACTCTACATCACTTCTCTCGTGGAGACGCTTCTTTACCTTTCTCTGAAATCTGAGTTTGTCTTTCTATTTGACAGTGGAGTACGATGGGTGTGACACTATGCCGGTTCCGGGCCTGATAGCTTCTTCTTTCATGCTTTTGGGAGCCCTGAGCTCCCGTGTGGAAAGCCCAGCTCCCCTGATGGAGGGGTGGCTGGGAAGACCCACAGAGTCAGAGAGGCCCTGAGGGGGTCCTGCTGACGGACGCCATGCACACAGGTAACTGTCTTGCACCCGTTTGCTGGGTCAGGTCCCCAGATGACGACAGATCCAGATGTTGTCGTGTCGAGCAGAAGACCCATGGAACTGAGCCCCGTCAACCCACAGAATCACGGCAGATCATCACAGAGGATGTTGTTTTAAGATGTTAAACGTTGGGGCAGTTTGTGTTACGTGACCACATGCCTCCTCCCCTTCTGGTAATAAAGCATCCTTGGGGGATGCCCTTTCACCTGCTCACCGGGGAGGTGGTACCAATCCTATTAACACCTTGTTCCTTCAGTCCCAGGAAGAGTTGGGACCCAGGCCTAGTCTAGCTAATATTAAACCACATGGCGATAGTGATTGGCTCGTAGATGGCACGTGACCCTAGATGAACCAATCAGGGTCCTTCCTGGGGCTGATATTAGATGAACCAATCAGGGCCCTTCCTGGGGCTGATATTAGGTGAACCAATCAGGGCCCTTCCTGGGGCTGATATTAGATGAACCAATCAGGGCCCTTCCTGGGGCTGATATTAGGTGAACCAATCAGGGTCCTTCCTGGGGCTGATATTAGGTGAACCAATCAGGGCCCTTCCTGGGGCTGATACTAGGTGAACCAATCAGGGCCCTTCCTGGGGCTGATACTAGGTGAACCAATCAGGGCCCTTCCTGGGGCTGATATGCTGATGGTGGGTGAGAGGAGCTGGGTCTTCTGCATTTGCTGAGCTGGGGTGAGGTGACCCCAGAAGCTGTGTGGGGCCCCGTTCCCCACCTGCCTCCGCATGTCAGCTGGACGTGGGTGGATCCCAGCTGTGGTCTGAGAGGAGCAAAGCTGGTGCAGTGACATCGCCGGGCCGGCGCTCTCCCTGGACTCTATAGTTGGATGAGTTACGTGCTCTTTCTCTTTTAAACTGGTTTGAGGAGGTTTCCGTCACTTGAACCGATGGGACGCATCACACCGACTCTATTTCTTGGCTTTAAATGGCTTGTGCCATGTTGTTCTGTCTCGGAGGCTCCATCCTTACGGGAAAGGAAAGAAAAGGTGAGCCTGTTGTGTCCAGGGCTCTGGTGCTGGGCGCTCTGCTCTGTTCTGGCACTGAGCACTCACCGCTGCCTGCAGGGGGGGGGGGGTGGCCCCTGGGCATTTGGCAGGGTGGGGGCAGGTCACAGGCCGAGTGGCAGACCCCCCACCCATGGCATCGTGCGGCAGCTCTGCTCGGGTGCAGAGCAAGGCAGAGACCAGGCGGGCAGGAGGGGGCAGGTGAGAGAGTCCCATTAATTTTTCCAGTCTTAAATCAATTTAATGGGAGCCTCCGATGACTCTGATTTCATTTTTCATTTTCACCATTACAATTATCAGCTGATAATACCGGCAGCTCAAGCTTGAAATGGGACAGCAGACTAGAGGCTGTCAGAAAGGGAACAGGACCAGATCACACCAATTATCTAATATTTTGCTAATTAGACACTCAATGCGTCTCTCTCATTTACAACAAGGGGGAAAAAAGACCTCGCGCTATCATTGTTACTCTTCTTTGCTGATCAGCAGTCATCACATACCCTAGCTTGGGGATTTTACATCCCAAAGAACCTCCTTTTCCCAGTTCCTTCATCCCCACAAAACTGCGTCCTGTGACATCGGGGAGCTCCTGAAGCCTACCTTTAGTCCTTCTTGCTGCTCTGGGGAGACAGTGCAGTTGGTCCTGGTGTGCTCAGCCCCCCGGGGGGTGACGCAGTGTCGGACGCAAGATGCACGGTGAGAGGCTTCAGGCACCTCCAGACCTCAGAGCAGGGGTTCAGGGGAGCGCCCGTGGGAGGAGTTGGACTGGAGCGTTGTTCAGTCCGTCTAGTCAAGGCTACGGTCTCTCCAGTGGTCATGTGTGGATGTGAGAGCTGGACGATAAAGAAGGCTGAGCGCCGAAGAATTTTTGCTTCTGAACTGTGGTGTTGGAGAAGACTCTTGAGAGTCCCTTGGGCTGCAAGGAGATCAAACCAGTCTATCTTAAAGGAAATCGACCCTGAATGTTTACTGGAAGGACTGATGCTGAAGCTGAAGCTCCAGTACTTTGGCCACCTGATGGAAAGAGTTGACTCATCAGAAAAGACCCTGATGCTGGGAAAGACTGAGGGCAGAGGAAAAGAGGGTGACAGAGATGAGATGGTTGGATGGCATCACCGACTCAATGGACATGAACTTGGGCAGACTTCGGGAGATGGTGATGGACAGGGAGGCCTGGCGTGCTGCAGTCCATGGGGTTGTGAAGAGTCGGACTTGACTTGGCAACGGAACAACAACAACCAATTGTTCAGAGTCAGAAACCTTCCTTCCCCTTTACAGATGGGGAAGGGGCACAGAGAGGGGTGTGACCCAGCTAAGGAGCCACAGAAGGTTCCAGCAGAGCTGTGCCTGGGCCCTGGCTCTCCTGAGCCCAGTCCACTAGGCTTTCCACTCACTGCATATGGCCAGTGTGAACGCAAGATTGTCAGAGTCTCCTGTGCAGCTGACAGTTGGTGAGAAGGAAAACATGGTCAGTGAGTGTGTTCGTGATAGCCTACCCGTCTGCAGGCCTGCACGTCTACATGGCCACCCCTCTTTAGCACAGAGGGTGGCGGGAAAAGCTTAGATTTAAGGTCAGAAAAACCGGATTTAAATCCTGCATCTACCACTGACCAGCTGTGTGATGTTGGCCAGATTCTTCAACCCTTCGAATCCCGAAGGGAGCAGAAAGCCCAGAATGAGAGAGGTCTCTTGAAAATCAGGAGTCTACTGTTTATCCAGCAGGACCATTTTCCAAATGGACACACAGAGTCAGGGACAGGGCTTCACTGTTTCATTTCAGGAATAATAGTAACTGCTGCTCTGTACTAAGGACCCACTGTGTACTCTGAAGGAAGGGAAAGTGAAGTCACTCAGCGGTGTCTAACTCTTTGTGACCCTGTGGACTGTAGCCCACCAGGCTCCTCTGTTCATGGGATTTTCCAGGCAACAGTACTGGAGTGGGTTGCCATTTCCCTCTTCAGGGGATCTTCCTGACCCAGGGATCAAACCCAGGTCTCCTGCACTGCAGGCAGATGCTTTACCCTCTCAGCCACCAGGGAAGCAGGTCGCTCAGTCATGTCTGACTCTTTGTGACCCCATGGACTATATAGCCCATGGAATTCTCCAGGCCAGAATACTGGAGTGGGTAGCCATTCCCTTCTTTAGAGGATCTTCCCGACCCAGGGATTGAACCCAGCTCTCCCACATTGCAGGCGGATTCTTTACCAGCTGAGCCACAAGGGGAGCCCGAGAATCCTGCAGTGGGGGGCCTTTCCCTTCTCCAGGGGGTCTCCTGACCCAGGGATTGAACTGGGGTCTCCTGCACTGCAGGTGGCTCTCAGGGATGTGCCTGTCCTCTAGGCGCTTGTCAAATACTTTGTGTGCATCTCGTTTAACCGGGGCTAGCAAGTGGGATTGCCACGTCTCTTCTACAGTGGGGAAGACCAAGGCTCTCAGCGGTCAGGTGACTTGACTCCTGTGGCACAGGACAAGGCAGGGCTTGTTTCCCAAGCCCATTAGGACAAGAATGTTTCGCCAGGTCCTTCAGCCTGAGGATGAAATGCATGGCGGTGAGGGGCAGGGTGGGGGCGACCGAGGAGGGGACAGCAGGCCCTGGAGGCCCCGGCCACAGGCCCTTGGACCTGTGCCTCGACCCTGATTCTTGAGCTCAGGGCAGCGGCTCTCAGAAACACAGTCGGCTCTGCTCTGCTGAACTCATTGTCTTTATCAAATTAATATATGCGAACCAGTGTGACCACCTAATTAAGACATTTCCCAGGGCCCTGTGCTGGCTGCTTAATGGTGTGCAGGCAGCTGGCCTCATGTTCAGAGAGTCCTGGGGTGTCAGGGCCTGACCCGACGGCGGTGGGGCTCCCGCTCCGCCACGGTCCGGGGCTGGGAGGCACCAGCTCCGTGGTGGCCGCCACTCCTGGCGGGACTCCGGGGCTTCTCGGGAAGTGGGTGAGCTGTTGTTCTGCAGGGCCTGAGTCCCTCAGAGCTAATTGGTAAGTGATGAGGAAAGACTTTCTTTTGTGCCCATAATGGCTCAGCCCTGCAGCAGAATGCCCCCAGTTTGGTTAATGAACTTCTTTTCTGTTTGGAAATGAGATTTCTAAGATGGGAAAGGAGGGCAGGCAAGGGAGGCCGCGGCAGTGTTCTAGGCGAGTGAGGGTTCCGCTCGGAGCGGGGAGGTGAGGTGGCTGAGGGAAGTGCTGGTCCTTAGGAGGTGTGATGGATGGATGGGGTGGGGAGGAAGTCAGGGATCCTTGTTTCAGGTTTGGGCAAGTGGACAGAGAACGGTCAGTCCTGCCAACACGTTCATTCATTTACCCACTCACTCACTGATTTATCCAGCAGCACCCGCACGCACACTCAGCGCTCACCTGTCTGCCGAGTCCTGGGAGACAGGTCCTGGGAATAACCCTACTAAAGAAAGTAGACCGGGCGTGTCTGTCCCCACAGAGGGGGCCACGTGGGACTCAGTCTTGACCTCGAGAGCCATTTAGACTCGCAAAACCTGCAGTCTTGTGTTCACTGAATCTAAAGTCAGACTCTTCACTACAATTCCTTTATGTGAGTGCTGACTTCACGTAACATCTCAATCCTTGCAACGACCCTGAGAGGTGAGTTCTAGCGTTGGTAGCCCCGTTTTACAGATGGTGCCAGTGAGGCCTAGAGTGTTTCACAAGACAGCTGCTAAACGGCTGAAGCCAGAAAGGACCGAGGCCTCCCCTCCTCTGCTGCGTCATCTTACACGTTGTGGTACCTGCCGAAGGGCCTGTCTGAGCATCCCAGAGCATTCTCCTTGCTCCTCGGGGCCCTCTGTGGTGTGTCCTGAACGAGGCAGCCTCCCTGGGCTCCACGCTCTTTCTTGTCCTGAACCCCGGCCCCCAGGACCCTCCACCCCAGCTCAGCCCCACCCTCCTCGCCCCAGCTCAGCCCCACCCTCCTCGCCCCAGCTCAGCCCCACCCTCCTCGCCCCAGCTCAGCCCCACCCTCCTCGCCCCAGCTCAGCCCCACCCTCCTCAGCCCCACCCCCCTCGCCCCTGCTCAGCCCCACCCCCCTCGCCCCTGCTCAGCCCCACCCCCCTCGCCCCTGCTCAGCCCCACCCCCCTCGCCCCTGCTCAGCCCCACCCCCCTCGCCCCTGCTCAGCCTCACCCCCCTCGCCCCTGCTCAGCCCCACCCTCCTCGCCCCTGCTCAGCCCCACCCTCCTCGCCCCTGCTCAGCCCCACCCTCCTCGCCCCAGCTCAGCCCCACCCTCCTCGCCCCTGCTCAGCCCCACCCTCCTCGCCCCAGCTCAGCCCCACCCTCCTCGGCCCTGCTCAGCCCCACCCTCCTCGCCCCTGCTCAGCCCCACCCTCCTCACCCCTGCCTCTCTGTCCCCAGGTGACTGGCTGCTTCTCTTTTTGTCTCAGCCAGGCTGTGGAGCAGGCACCCCCAGCCCCTACTCTTTGCCTTCCCTGTTACTCCCAACCCCCTGGGTCTGCCTACGGTGACTGCAGAGCCCTCTTAGATCACAGGAAGTAAGGAGTGATGATGAGAAAGCAGCGGTAATCGCTAGTGCTGTTGGGGGCTTGCTCCGTGCCAGGCCCTGCCTCGTGTGACTTTCCCAACATTGTTAATCCCCACGGGTAGATGCTGTCGCCACTTCCATCCCGCAGACCAGAAACGAGGCCCAGGGGCGCACAGCTAGTAAGCGGCCGAGCTGGGATCTGAACCCGGGCCTGTGGCTCGGCAGCCCACACGCTTAACCAGTGCTGTGTGGAGACAGGAAGCTGGGTGAGGAATCCCCCCGGGCGAGGCTGCAGAAGATGCGTCTGATCTGCAAACAGCTGCCTGGTTTTCAGTGAGGGGAGGCAAGGGAAGAGTCTGGAGGCCTGCTGATGGAGCGTGCGAGCATGTGCTGACTCTGTGTGACCCCCATGGACCAGGCTCCTCTGTCCGTGGGGTTCTCCAGGCAAGAATACTGGAGTGGGTTGCCGTGCCCTCCTCCAGGGGGTCTTCCCGACCCAGGGATCGAACTTGTGTCTCTTGTGTCTCCGGCACTGGCCGTTGGGCTCTTTACCACTAGCACCACCCGGGTAGCCTCTCCTTGGCTGTGGTTCTGTCTAAATGTGGGCCTGCGCCCATCTGATCATTTCAGACCCGATGATCACAAACAAACAAACAGCAGCAAGCATCAGTCACGGCCACTTTGCCCCTTCCCTCTGTCCCAGAATGAACACTGCCGAAAGCTGCCTCCTCCGCGCTCAGCGCCAGCCCTGCCCCCAGCCGTGATGTCAGCGTGGCTGCCCCTGGGATCCCCGTCTGGTTTGCCTTTAAATTTTACAACCTTGTTTATGTAACTCCAGGCGCGTGCATTAAAGACCGCATGCTCCAGTGAACATCCGTGGCTGAGATGGCTCAGCGTGGGCAAGGGCAGGGCCGTGTGTGGATGGCGTCGGGGGTCTGCTGCCTCCTGGAATACCTCCCCTGGCTGACCCGCTAAATCTTTCTCTTGGGCATCATTTGGTTCAACCGTTCCCCTGCTCCGATCATGCAGCTGGGGTCTGGGCACTGTGTTAAGAGTCGGGGTAGGGACTTCCCTGGTGGTCTCTATGCTTCCAATCCAGGGGGCACAGGTTTGATCCCTGGGCTGCCCAGGTTTCACTAGTGGTAAAGAATTCAATCTCTGGGTCGGGAAGATTCCCCTGGAAGAGGAAATGGCAACCCACTGCAGTATTCTTGCCTGGGAAATCCCATGGACAGAGGAGCCTGGTGGGCTACAGTCCACGGTGTTGCAGAGTCGGACACGACTGTAGTGACAGCAGCGTCAGGTAACTAAGATCCCGCACGGCGTGGTGAGGATTTAGGTGTAAGGAAGGAAGAGGCAGGCTAGGATGGGGATGGCAGGGGGCCCACCAAGCCGATGTGTGTTTTCAGGCAAAGCCTCTCGGAGAGCCGTCTCGACCTGACCCCGTTGCAGGGCAGGGGGCTCCGGGGCCCAAGTTACACGTTTGAGTTGGTCTTGGCTGGCAACCTGTCAGTCACCAGCCAAGGGTTAGCCTCCGGCACGCAGAGTCCCGGGCAGCTCCGCGCCTGCAGACCTGAATGAAGCAGCCTGTTCTCTGAGGGAGAGCGGTGGGCACAGGTCCTGGGGGGCAGGGTCGGCGAGCAGGCTCGCGAAGGGGCTCCAGGCGGTCTGCGGGAGCGCCCGACAGCCTTCACGACGGTGTGGACGAGCTCACGAGCGGGGGCAAAGGACAGCCCAGCCAACGAGGCGATACTGGGCGGCACTGTGGCCGCTGACAGAAGCCGCTCACGCCTGTGAGTGCCCGGAGTGTGCCCGCTGCCACACCCCATGTGGCCTGTCTCCTGACCCCTGACAGTCCTCCGGGGCGGACGCTGTTACCATCATCCTCCTTTCACAGGGGAGGCCATGGAGCGCAGAGAGGCTGTGCCCCTTGCCTGGAGGCACACAGCTGGTCAGGGCAGAGGCAGAGCTTGGGCCCCAGAGCCTACACTTAAAAATGAAAGTGGTTCTGGGCTTCAGGGAAGCTCCTACGCTGGTAGAAGGTCGGGGAAGTCTTCCTGGAGGAAGGCGTTCGTGCTGCCAGCTTCTTGGACCCCGTTTTTCCCGTTGGTTGGCCATTCAGCAGTTATTTGCTTGCTGCTGCAAGCCCCAGAGGGCCCCAGAGGGCAGGACCGCGAGGAATGATCCCCAGGGATGGGACGCTCCCGACCCTGGGAAGACGAGGGGCAAAGGGGCGGGAAGGGTGTCGCTGGAGCCTCACCCGAGGAGGGGAGGGAGTCGCAGGCCTGTGTGGGGACCGGGCGGGGTGGAGGCTGCGCTGCTTCTCTATGGGGAGAAAGCCCATGTCACCGAGCCCACCTGGAGTGTGGGAGGCGGCCTCGGGACAGCCCCGGCATGTGGCTTTACCACCTTCCGTTTCAGAGGAGACCGAGGCTCAGAGGGGCTGCCGGGCACGGGGCAGGGAGGAGCAGAAAGCGAGGCGGCGTCCAGAGGTGCTGGGGGCTGCAGAGTGCGTCCCCGCTGACCAGAGGTGCTTGTAAACTGTCGCCTCTGCCTCCATCAGACTCGGAGGACAGCCTCTGGCCTCCGTGTGTCCTCAACACCTAAGAAGCTCCGGCCCCTCTTGGAGGCACTGAAGTCCTGCAGGGAGGCGCCTGCCACCTCCTTTTGGCTGTGGAAGCAGAGTCTGGGGTCACCCATGAAGGACCGGGGATGGGGACACGGCCGGCTTCCAACACCTCCGCGGCCTCCGGCAGTTGGTGACCCTGCTGTGGTCCTCTGAGAGCCTCAGTGTGCCCATCTGCACACTGGGTGTCCTAAGCCTTTCAGGCCGTGTAGGGGCCTTGTAGGGGGCCTTGTAGGGGTCAGGGCTTCCTATCTCAGGCCCGAGAGACAGACGTGGGAGCCGAACACCCATCAGTTTGGTGCAGGCAGCCCTGGGCAGGGCCTGTGACGAGGAGGGAAGCGGGCCCTCCGCCTGCCTGTGTCTCTTGGTCCTGACCCTAGGGGGAGGCTCCTGGCACTGGGAAGAGCCGGAGCTGCCAGTCTACCACCTCCCGAGCCCAATTTCAGACCTCTGGTGAGCCGCTGAGCCTCCCTCCCCGAGCCCGGGCTTCTCCAGAGTTCAGGCTCCGTCGCCAGGGCTGTTGCGATCCTTAATTCCTGTGTCTGGTGGGGAGGGAGTCTCCCTGACCTCCCACTTCTGTTTCCTTTCTGGAACTTTCCAAGTCCTTCCAGGCCTTCTCAGGCTGCCAGCCATTGCCCTCTCCATGCATTCCGTCTGCACAAGGGTAGGGGTTCTGAATGAGCTGCCTTGAGGGCCGGCAGTGAGTGCCCAGGAACGAGGTGCTCACCCCCGAGCCCTCCCCACGAGTCCTCTGGGCCCTTTGCTCTCCCCTAGCCCCATCATTTTTCTTACGCTGCAGCAACCGTCTAGGGTTATATAAATATATGGATATATATATAAATATATGGATACATATGAATATATATATGAATATATATGGATATATATAAATATATGGATACATATGAATATATATGGATATATAAATCTGTAATAACAGTGCAGCAATACTAATGAATGTTAACACTTGCCTCTAAGCCCAGTTCAGTCTACTCTGGGCTGCCTTCATCTCTTCCCAATCAGGGTGAGTCCCAGGCTCACGGAAGCCTCTCAGCATCACGAACACCAACTCCGAGACTTGCGCCGGGAACACGGCCCTGGTGGTGCGCAGATCTGAGCTCAAATGCTGGTTTCGCTGTGGCCCCGGGCCCCCACCTCCCGCCTATGCCTGCCCCGTCACCATGGGAGCCCACAGATTCCTCCCCTGCCAGAGCAGGGAATGTTGACGGCCTCCTGGAGAGTGTGACCCGTAGACACGGCAGGCCTTAGGGCTCGCTTGTGCCTTGAGGACCGGCTCGGGCACACGGCCCTCTTCACCACCCTTGGCGGAGTGCAGATGGGAGTCCTGGCCCCTGCCAGCAGGGAACTTGCCACCAGGCTCAAGTAGGTGAAATGTGACACGCAATAAACCATTCAGTGATGATTCGGGCTGTTGCAGTAGACGCCCAAAGCCACACGAAGAAGCCCCGCTGCCCAGGAGCTCGCTGTCAAGCCTGGGAGACAGGCATCAACAGTAATAACCATTTCTGAAACAACAACGCTGTCAGCAAACTACGACCATTTGCTGAGCTGGGCTGAGAACTGTGAAGCGCTTGCACGGGTTTTATCACCCTTCTCACGGAAGCCCGCGGAGTCTCCCCAGCAAGGTGTAGCCGCCCGCTTTCGGGCCGCACAGCAGCCTCTGCTCGTGGGCTCCGTCCACAGGCCGCGGGCTCCCGAGCGCCCTCTGTGTGCCGCACCAGCCAGTGACTCTGCGCTGCCGCTTGAGCTGCCAAGGACAGAACACCTAACTCAAACTCGCTTAAACAATAAAGGGAGTTCAGGGCAGGACTGCTGCAGGCAAGGCCCGGCCCAGCTCCCAGACACCCTTTGGTGCGCACAGGACTGCCGACGCGCTTTCCCTGCCTTCCTTCCTCGGCTCTGCTTCCTCAGCGTCGCGTCATTTTCAGCAAGTCTGCCCCTCCCGCCCCTAGGATGGTCACCAGCCGATTCCCCCTTCGCATCTGTGAGTAAACAAGGGTCCGAGTCACTCAACAGCTGAGTCCAGGTCCCAGAATTTGGCCTGTGGTTAGCTAGACGTGGGGTATGTGCCTATTCCTGTACCAGTCACTGCGGCCAGCCAAGCCCTCCTGTGGGCAAACCACAAGGCCAGGAAACTTAGGGCAGTTACAGGGAGAAGGAAGAGGACGGCAAACTGTGAATAAACATCCATATGTCTGACCAGAAAAGTATCGCACCCATTTAATGGGCGAGGAAACTGAGGCTCAGAGCCGCCATGCCCCTGGATGGTGCTCTCTGATGGGGGAGGGAGCCTTTCCAGGAGAGGAGAGCCGACTCGCCACTGTGGGTGTCTTACACAGAAAATTCTGCGACACACCCGTGCTTAACAAGGGTTTTGTTTTCCTAACGCTTCCCACGCTCCTAAAACCCACAGTCGCACCTCACTCTAGCAAATGAAGAATGCAAATAGAAACAGCCAGACTCTCATTTTTTGGCTCAACAAATTGGCAAAGGTGGGCAAAATAATGATCCTCGGTGCCGGGACGCGTGGAGGGAGCAGGCTGTTTATCCCCGGCTGGTCTGAGCTTTCCGGGAAAGAGTGCAGCTAGACTGTGCTAAGAGCCTCTAGCAGCTGGTAGCCTTTGACTCCCACCAGTTCTGCTTCCAGGAATCCATCCTGAAGTGTGTGGACCATTCAGTAAAGAAAGATACGTTGTCACTTGTAGCGGGGGCCCTAGCAACGCTGTGTTCTCAGTTGCTTGTCTACTGATTGCAGTGTGCAAACAAACAAACAAACAAACAAACAAAAACACAGCAGCCGTCTTTGTTGCTCTAAACCTGAGCTTAATTTCTATTTCAACATTCCATTCTGACCGGGGACAGAACCTAATCTCTGTGGCTCAGGCTCCCTACCCCGCTGCCTCTTTCCCTCCTTGGGATTCTCTCCATCTGTGTGAATGTCTGTTCCTGATGCCGCCAGTCACGGCCTGTCCCCCGGGTTCCTCTCCCTGCCTGTGTGGGGGACATTCTCCTTCTGGACGTGAGGACCTAGCAGACGGCCAGCTCAGACCCTCTGCTGGACCTGCAGGCAGACATCTCCTCTGCGCTGCTTCTGTGTAGATGCAGGGACTTGGGCAGTGGCAGGTGGGTCCTCCTTGCCTTAGGCTCCCGAACCTTTACAGAGTTTCCAGGAGACTCCAGAATCTCCTTTCTCTCTCAGATACCCTTGCGCTCAGCCCAGGGATTCCTGAGCTGGTCTGGGGTAGGGTCCTTGCTCTCAGACCTTTCTGCTTTCTTCCCCATCTTCCGCCTTATGTCAGAAGCCAAGACAGCGCCTAGACAAGGTGTGGAGTGCTGCAGAGATGCTGGTACATGAAGGAGGATTCTGGGGTAATCTCGGCCGGAACCCCAAATAAGAACAGCTAACATGGGGAATTCTCTTGTGGTTCAGCAGTTAGCACCCTGTGGTTTTAATGCTAAGGGGCTGAATTTGATCTCTGGCTGGGAAGCTGAGATCCACAAGATGTGGGGCAGCCAAACAAAGCCCAACAAACAAAAACACAGCTAATATTTATTGATCACTTACTATGCGCCAGACCCTACTCCAGCTGACTTACATGTGTTCCTTATTGTGCGGGCACAGCCGCTCAGTCGTGTCCGACCCTTTGCGACCCCATGGACTGCAGCCCGCCAGGCCCCTCTGCCCGTGGTGTTCCCCGGGCCAGAATCTGGGGTGGGCTGCCACGCCCTCCTCCAGGTGGATTGAGCCCGCCCCCTCTTCCGTCTGTCTGCTGCGTTGGCGGGCAGGTTCTTAACCGCCAGCACCACCTGTGAAGTCACGTTAGCTCATTAATCTGTCTTAAAACCAACTTTGGTTGTTGAGGAAACTGAGGTTCAGACTATGGATATTTTATACCCAAGATCACATAACTGGAAATAGAACAGGGCTTTGAACCCAGGCAGTTCAATTTCAAACTTCCTGCTCCCAGTCATTCCTTCCGTGACCAGCAGGGACTGGGAGGGGCTGTTGGTGCAGAAAGAGGGGCTGAGGTGGTTTGGGAGCTCAGGGCCGGTTAAGGAGGGGAAGGAGGCTCAGGGTCAGGCCCTCTCCGCCGCCTCCTGCTGGCTGAGCTCTCTGGTGTCCTCTGTGGTGACCAAGCCTCGGGCTCCCCAGCCTTGACCTCAGCTCTGTCGGGGGAGTCCCTGGATGCCCTCCTCTCGAGGCTTCCAGCAGCGGATGCATTTCGCACAAGAGCCTTGGAGGCTAGACCCTTCTGTGGTGGGCCTGGGAGACCCAGCCTCCTCTGACCCCACATTCAGTCCTGTCCAAGCCGGGAGCGGAGTTCTGAGCACCTACTGTGTACTCTCTCTCTCTATGTATTTATACGCTGTCTCGGTGGACCTCACGTTAGCCCTGTGTTACAAGTCACCTTTCACGGCTGTGGGCACTGAGGCTCAGAGAGGTGGAGTCGCTTAGCTCGGGTCACACAGCCAGCTAGGGGCAGCTTGGGGTTGAACCCCAACTGGCGTAAGCTCATTCTACTCCATCAGGGATGTGAATAGGATGGATGGCCCGTGTCCCAGGGTTCTAGACCCTACCAGGCCCTCGAGGGACAGAGCCAGGGCTGGGGATACCATGGGGCTAAGGACCACTGGGCGGAAGCGCGGGCTCCGTGAGTGCCACACTGAGGAACCTGTGCGCCATCATCTGAGGCATCCCGACAGCTCAGCTGTTGTCGGAACTTCCTGAGGGGGTTCTTTCAAAGGGACCACGTGAGTGAGAAGGGACAGTGGCAGGGATAAATCCGCTTCGGCTGTCAGCTGATGAGCTCTGTAATCACACAGAGTCTAGCTGAAACCGCAGCTCTGCCTGCCAGCAGCTGTGTGTTTTGGGACAAATCCCTTGTGCTCTCCGAGTCTAGGACTCATATTTAGAAAAGGGCTATGATGGTGCCTTCCCTGACCGTTGAGATAAAAATGTACGAAGTCCGCACACAACGTTGGCCAAAGCCCGTGAGTGTTTCCCACGCACTTGGCACCACCCTGACCCTTCACAGCCTTGACTCCATTTGGCCCTCACTGCAACCCAGTGGAGATGTGGCTCCAAAATCACTGTGGGCAGTGATCGCAGTCACGAACGAGAAGCCGCTTGCTCCTTAGAAGGAAAGCCGTGACAAACCTCGATAGCTTATTACAAGCAGAGACATCACTTTGCCGACTAAGGTCGGTCTAGTCAAGGCTATGGTTTTTCCAGTGGTCATGTATGGATGTGAGAGTTGGACTATAAAGAAAGCTGAGCACAGAACAATTGATGCTTTTGAACTGTGGTGTTGGAGAAGACTCTTGAGAGCCCCTTGGACTGCAAGGAGATCCAACCAGTCCGTCCTAAAGGAGATCAGTCCTGGGTGTTCATTGGAAGGACTGATGCTGAGGCTGAAACTCCAGTACTTTGGCCACCTGATGATGCTGGGAAGGACTGAGAGCAGGAGGAGAGGGGACGACAGCGGATGAGACGGCTGGATGGCATCTCCGACGTGATGGGCGTGAGTCTGAGTGATCTCCGGGAGATGGTGAAGGACAGGGAGGCCTGGCGTGCTGCAGTCCATGGGGCTGCGGAGTCAGACACGACTGAGGGCCTGAACACCAACAACACCGCCGTGCGGGGGGTGGGGGGCTCAGAGAGGTGGGCCCCCTGCCTGAAGCCACGCAGCACAGCCTGGGGCTCGACTGGCCTGTCTGCCTTGAGTGCCCACGGCTCTCCCGCCTTCTCTGTCCCGGCCCCTTTCATGCTAGGCCTCGGGCCCTGGTACTTCTGATGCTGTGGTTCCTCCTGCGGAAGTTGACCCAGGGTTTTGCAGGAATCCTCCATGAGCTTCCTCGTACTCCTGGTGAGTATGGGCCGCTGGGGGTGAGGGCGTCCTCTTGTCTCCTCCTGAGCCCTAACGACTGCTTAGGGCTCCAACCTTTCTTCCCTCCCTCCTCCTCCAGGCCTGTGAAGTCTTGCCCACAGGAACGGTGACCCTCTCCAAGGGGGGAAGACACTCCGCTGGGGCTCCCAGCTCAGCTCCCCACCTCCTGCAGGCGCGAGGTGGCTGGTGGTGGGCCCTGGGGTCACCCCAGCAGACTCCCCAAAAGCCTTCCAAACAGCACCCATGGGCTCATCACTGCAGAGACTGATCTCCTAGAGCGTCTGTCTCAGCTTGGACCCCTTTCTGGCAATCAGGCTCTGAGAGAGGCTGGGTGAGGCAGTTTGTTTGGGGTCCAATCCCAGGGGCCAGGGAGGCAGTGTACAGACGGAGGTGAACACCACCCAGGTTGGCTTCTGGCACCCTGGGGGCCGGGTTCTGCTGTTGGAACCTTCTGGGGGGACATGGGAAACGCTTCTCTGGGGACAGAGGCAAACACCCCCCACTGGCTCCCGTCCCCAGGGCTCTAGGCTCCCCTGCACGGCTGGTTGTGTGTGTGGACCCTGCTGCAGCTTCAGAAGAGGGTCCAGAGGTGGGAGGCTGGCACCCTGGGTGCCATGAAGTGCCCCTGGGTGAGGCTGCTGGAGTGGTGCTGGGGAAGGGCTGGGGCTTGGGGTGGGGGAGTGGGCCCGTGGAGCTCCGCACGGGGTCTGCAGCACCAGCATCTCACCTGCTCCTTCCAGACCCCTCCCCAAGCCCACGGGCCTTGGGCGCCCCCCGCTCTGACCACGGTCTGCAGGTAACAAACTCAGCTAGGCTTCTGTTGCGCTGGGTCTTCCTGAACGCCCACCCGTTCCGTCCCGGGCCCCGTGTTAAGCAGTGTGCAGACGATCTGAACCTCACAGTTCTATGTGGAAGGCTGTATACTCTTCCCCCCACAGCGGGGAGGAGATGGAGGCTCCGCGGGGTGAAGTCAGGCGCCCTGGCTCACACTGGATGGAGCGGGGCTGGGCCGGGCAGTCAGAGACCCTGCTCCTGCTGCTGGCTTGCCCTCCCTGCTCTCCTGCCTTGCCTGCGTTCCCGGTCACTGGGGCCAGACCACTTAGTGGGAGGTGGCCATAGACTGTTCAGGGGGGTAGGTGGAGGGGACGGAGGCCCTGGTGGGAGGAGGTGAGAAAGGGGGGACGGGGAAGTCGGCAGGTGGGGCCGTGTCTGCTCTCAGCCCCAACACCCCTCCTTCATCAGGCAGCCCCCATCCCCTCTCCCCACCCTCAGCCCCTGAGACTCCCAGAAGGGCCTTCGTGACGCCCTAGTCCAGGCTTTCAAGGTTCCTTGAAAGGAGTGAAGTCCTTTGTTGGAACAACATCTTCCATGACGTACAGCACATCATGGAGATGAAAGGAGTCTGGTTTAGGGGCGGCTGGAGGTCGGCCAGTGCAGGAGACGTAAGAGACGCGGGTTCCATCCCTGGGTCGGGAAGATCCCCTGGGGGAGGGCGTGGCAGCCCGCTCCAGTGTTCTTGCCTGGAGAGTCCCATGGCCAGAGGAAACCGGCAGGCTACAGCCCATGGGGTCCCGAAAGGTCGGACACGACTGAAGTGACTTAGCATGCACCTTCGAAATGCCTCTGAGACCATTCCATGGGTCCCAAGAAATCCCTCTGAAAGCCCCTACTTTTATCCACAACCTCCTAGAGGAGATGGGGAGGAGGCCCAGGGAGGCCCCCTGACAGGCTCAAGGTCACCCAGGGGTCGGGGCAGAGGCAAGGCTGTGGAGGCGTGGCCATAGCTACCAGGTCAGTTTGCCATGGAGACGACGGAGGCAGGCCATACCGTCCAGGGGAGTGTGTCCCCGCGTCCTCTGCGCTGCTGGGGGCTCCACGTTGTCAAGTTCCCCTTGCAAACGTCATGTGTGCCCCTGGGGCTGCGTTTGCTCACCGCTGCGGAGGCTGGTGCTTCGAAACCCTTATCATCAGAGCGGGGCTCTACTCCTGGCCTCCCCCGCCCCGCTCTCCAGGCTGAGATAAGGGGCGTTATCTGCCTCGGCGAGCCGAGCTCCTGGAGCAGCGGATGTAATGAATGGTGTTTGCCGAAGAGCCCGTGTTCCCTGAATCTCCTTGAAGAAAAGACGCGGAAATAGCTCAGCAGGCTCCGAATGCCCCAGGCCTGACTGTCCTGGGGATGTGAAGCCCCTGCCACGTGAGGCTCGGGAGGACCTCCCCTTTCCTGGGCCCTGTTCTCAGGGGAGCCCACAGGGAGCCCCCGAAGTGACGCAGGGGAGGGCTGGGTCACCGCCAGGCAGGAGCAGTGCCTGGGGCCCTGCTGGCCTCCGTCTGGCTGTGCGCCCCTAAGTCTCTGAGCCTCAGTTTCCCACACTGCACCGGAAGCCGGGGCCTAGATCCCCGCTAGCGCCTCAGTAGCCAGGCAGCCTTTGTCTCCAAAACACGTGCTGCCCCGGGCCCCCGGGGCAGGTAAAGCCCGTGGGCTCCCGGCCCCGGTCTGCGTGCCCAGTACCGGCTGCACTCTGCAGCCCCCCGCCGTCTGCTGTGGCTCCCACCGGCTCCCCGCCCGGAGGACCAGCTCCAAAGGAGGTCCGTCCTTTGTCAGCAGAGCTGCCTCGCCCGGCAAAGGGCTTTCATCTCTGTGAGCAGAACTCGCCGCCACATCAGCAGAAACTTCTGGCTGGGAAGAAACGGTCTCCTAACTCCAGAGGGAGCCTTCAGAGAGCCCAGCCTCTGGCCCTCGGGACTGTGAGGGCTGGAGCGGCGGCAGGACGCTGGGTGAGCGGATGTGGTTCAGGCGTGAAGGGTGAAACAGACCCGGCCGTGAACTCTGACTCTGCCACTTACTTTCTGTATGACCCGGGACTCAGTTTCCCTAACTGGATTATGGGGGTTAATAATATTGACGGTACCTAATTCAGCGACAGGAAAGGGCCAAGAAACAAACAGCAGGTATTCAAGGTGCGGCACACCGCTTGGCACGCGGTAAAGACTCTACTGAGATAAACTGACTGTGTTACCAACTCCTTGCACCTCTGTCCTTTGCAGTAAGATCCTGCAGCTGATCTTACTCAGCAGGCAGAGTCCAGCTCCCCACCCCTAGTGCCTGGTCTAGCCCTGTGACCCCTGGGACCAGGGGGGATGCGGCTCGAGCCACGCCGCACCAGTTCCCAGGCGGGGTCTTGTACATTTCCGCTTTTCGCCTTTGCACTTTTGCTTTGTCATGAGGACACACCCAGGCTAGCCCGATAGAGGGTGAGAGACATGTGAAGAGCAGCTGAGTTGCCCCGGTTGGTTGACCCCCAGCCAACTAAACCCCAGACGCAGGAGCCCAGTCCAAACCAGAGCCTCTCAGCTGACCCACAGACTCATGAGCTAAATACATCCTTGTTTTAAGCCACTGAGTTTTTATGGCTGTTATACAGCTTTGCTATGACCTAGATGACTGGTGTTGGAAAAGACTCTTGAGAGTCCCTTGGACTGCAAGGAGATCCAACCAGTCCATCCTAAAGATCAGTCCTGAATGTTCATTGGAAGGACTGATACTGAAGCTGAAACTCCAATACTTTGGCCACCTGATGCGAAGAACTGACTCACTGGAAAAGACCCTGATGCTGGGAAAGATTGAAGGTGGGAGAAGGGGATGACAGAGGGTGAGATGGTTGGATGGCATCACTGACTCAACGGACATGAGTTTGAGCAGGCTCTGGGAGTTGATGCTGGACAGGGAGGCCTGGCGTGCTGCAGTCCACGGGGTTGCAAAGATTCGGACATGACTGAGCGACTGAACTGACTGAGATGACGGATACAGACATTTATATTGTTAAACCTTGGGTATCAGAGGGTGCAGCCTTAGCACGAACTTGCTGTGTGGCCTTGGAGAAGTCACGCCTGTCTCAGCTATCCTCCTATTTGCTAAATGGCGGTAATAGCACGCAGGGCTTTTGTGATGACAACTGTGGCTAAGCTGCTGGAGTTAGACTGAGGTTTGAACACCAGCTCTGCCGCTCTCTGAATGGCTAACCTTGAGGTATCCCTTGATATGTCTGAGCCTCGTGTTCTTCACTTATTGGGTAATAAAACTGTCTCAGAAGGACTGTGTGAAGACTATCACTTATACTGAAGGCCAGCTCTGGTGCTTGGCACATGTTTCGTTATCCACTGGCTACATAACAAAACACTCTTAAACTTGGAGGTTTAGAACAAACATTGCTTGCTGCTTCTTTTGACTCTGAGTTGATGGGTTAGTTTTTCTGCTCCGTCTGCTTTTGGTGAGGAGTCCAGGGGTGGGAGAGGAGGCATGTTAATGGGAGGTGAGACTTTTCTCTGCTAAAACCAGAGTGAGTGAAAGTCACTCAGTATAGTGTCCGACTCTTTGCGAACCCATGAACTATACCATCCACGGGATTTTCCAGGCCAGAATACTGGAGTGGGTAGCCTTTCCCTTCTCAAGGGGATCTCCCCGACCCAGGGATCGAACCCAGGTCTCCCGCGTTGCGTGCGGATTCTTTACCAGCTGAGCCACAGGGAAGCCCAAGAATACTGGAGTGGGTAGCCTGTCCCTTCTCCAGCAGATCTTCCCGACCCAGGAATCGAACCAGGGTCTCCTGCATTGCAGGCGGATTCTTTACCAACTGAGCTGTGAAGAAGCCCCTAAAACTGGAGAGTCCCAGAGAAACACTGAGACCGTCACTGCTTTTGCCTGGATCACGCGTGTGGTGATGGGCTAGCCTGCGCTGGGCTGTCCAGGGTGGCATCACTCGTGTGGTTGGTTGGCGGCTGGTGCTGGCTGTGGGCTGGCAGGCAGGGCTGCAGAGAGACCCCAGTGCCCTGGTCTGCTCCCGGCTTCTTAGGTGGTTTGGGTTTTGGTGTGATTCTTATTGATATGATGAAAGACCTGGATTGATGATCTCCCAGGTCCCTCCCTCCCAGCTTCTGTGCTCTGCGATCCAGGAGGATAAATGACTCGCCCAGGGCCACCCAGGGAGGTAGGGGCAGAAGCAGACACGTCCCGGGCCTCACACAAGCAGCGCTATTGATGAAGCAATCAGTAACAGAAATGACAGGCATGGAACGTACCTCTGAGCATCGGTTCAGAGCTTTGAGCATGGCAGGGCCATCCCAGGGGGCAGGCTGTCCTCTGCCTGGATTATTGTGGACAGTGAAGTGCTGGGAGAACAGTTAGAGGGGCCTGGGGGCAGTGTGGGCGGCAGCCACACGGACCCTAGACCCCCGTCCCACAACTTGCAGAGGCCCTGCTGGAGGGGCTGTGTTCTCAAACTAAGTCTGAGGGTCTGTTTCAAACCGAGGCTCAGAGAAGTCAAGGCGCTTGCCCAAAGCCACACAGTTAGCACACAGCCGAGCAGGGCTGGAAACCAGGGTGGGCTGCTCGCAAAGCCCAGTGTCCGGGCTGCTCGCAAAGCCCAGTGTCCGGGCTGCTCGCAAAGCCCAGTGTCCGGGCTGCTCGCAAAGCCCAGTGTCCGGGCTGCTCGCAAAGCCCAGTGTCCGGGCTGCTCGCAAAGCCCAGTGTCCGGGCTGCTCGCAAAGCCCAGTGTCCGGGCTGCTCGCAAAGCCCAGTGTCCAGGCTGCCTTCAGACTTCCTCCTGGAGCTTTCCTCTGTGAGGCGGGCTCAGGAAAGGTGGCCGGTGGGCAGATGGGCAGCAGCCTCCTGCTTCTGCTCTGGAGGAAGGGTAAGGCCATACCGAAGTGAAATAGGGTCACTGGGGATCATAGCCAGCGGGCCTACAGGTCAGGAAACCTCATTTCCTCCGCTTTCTGACTCCAGAGCCCTCTGACAGGCAGCCTGGTAGATGGTCAAGGTCAGACTCTGGATTGGGTTGGGCTGGACTTTGAGACTCAGCCGAGTCCCTGAATGGCTGTAGGGCTTCAGGAAAGACCCGTATGGTCCCTGGGCCTCGGTTTCCCCAGAGAAAACCTGAGCCCTGTGCCCAGCGCCCAGATCCCAGAATCCCTCTGTGGTGTTCTCTGGCATCCTGCCCTGAAATCCCGCCGTCCTGCCCGAAAGTGGCCGAAGGGACAGGATGACAGAGGACCCCTTAAGGCATCTTTCTGACAAGGTTCTCCCCGCAAAGCCCAGCGAAGCAGGTGCTGACATGCCTGCTTCCCCACCCCTCCAACCCCGGGCACCAGGGCACAATCCAAAAGGAAACGCGAGCCAAACGGATCGGCCAGCCGGGGGCGCCAGCTGCTGATTTATTCCTGGAAGGGCCCAGCGTCCCCTGAAACGGTGACCTCTATTAATGTTGACGTGTTCAAAAGCTGCAAATTGGGATGCAGGGTGCCTCTCCGGTCCCTTTAAAGAACCTACTGTTAAGTTTCAAAGACCCTGGCAGAGCGTGAGGAGTGTCTGGGAATGCAATTCCTCCAGGAGGAATATTCCATCAAACGCCCGCGTGATAAATGGGTACCCGAGTCACGGCAGACACTCACCTCGGACGAGCTGCCCAGCGTGGAGACTTCACTTGCAGGGATGAAAGGAGATTCATTCCAAACGGAATGTCTGAACAAACAGCCAGCACCTGTGTGCCTCTCTGCCGCTCTGTCCTTGCTGCAGACCCAGTTCCTCCAGCCCCACCAGAGCCAGTCTGGGCTGGAGGAAGGCCAGCTCCTTGCCAGGAAGCCACATGGGCAACCAGCCCCACAGAGGTAGGAAGAAGCCTCTGTGTGACCAGGGCATGCTGGGTGCTGTGCATCAGCGGTCTTATTTGCGCCCATTTGTGGCTGGGGGTTATTAACTCAATCCTGCGTAAGAAAACGAAGCCTGGAGAGTTTGGGACACTTGCCTACGGTGTCACGGCCCAGGAGCCAGGACTCTGACTTGGAAATGGTTCTGTCTGTACTATTTAGCTCTGGACGAACCCTTAAAGGGGGCTTCCCAGGTGGCGCTAGTGGTTAAGAACCCATCTGTCAATGCAGGAGAACTAAGGGACATGGGTTCGATCCCTGGGATGGGAAGATCCCTGGAGGAGGAAGTGGCACCCCACTGCAGTATTCTTGCCTGGTGAATCTCACGGACAGAGGAGCCTGGCGGGGTACAGTCCATGGGGTCGCAAAGAGCTGGACACGACTGAAGCGACTTAGCAGGCACACACACGAATCCTTAAAGTCAAGAGGTCCCGACATGGCATTTTATAGCATGAGGTCCCGAGTGGGGGCGTGGCCAGCCCAAGGTCACCTGGCCAGTTTAGTAGAGAGGAATTTTCGAGTGATGAAAGGAAGTGCGGGTCTTGAGGATCTCAGAGAATCAGCACCTCCGAGAATCCCTTGACCCCTCCCCCTGGCCTCCCTCGGGATGGTTTCTTCCCACCCACACGCCCGGCTCTTTCCTGCCTCTAAATGCTGTTGGCATTTACTAGATTTAAGTCAGTTTCCTTCTTTCTCCTTTTCCCACCCAGACCAAGGGAAAGGCTGGGGCTGGGGGTAGCTGCAGTGATGAGAGCTGAATCCTCAGTGCGCTGGAGTGAGTGCCCAGGTCACGCAGCCAGCCTGGGTAGGCGGGGGCTGCACTGAGTCTCCATTTCACCCACACAATTCCCTTCCACGCCAGCCTCAGGCCTGTGGCTGGAGAATCGGCTGCAGGAGGGTGGCCTTTAGCCCTGTGGGTTCCCGCTGGGCTCACGCAGCTTCCGGAGGATCTGCACCCCCGAGAATCCAGGGTTGCGCAGAGCCTTCCAGGAGCCCGGGACGACAGCTTCCTCCTCTGGGTGCCTGCTCCCCACTCATACCCACCACGGAGAGAAGGACCAGAACCGACTGTAAACGCTTTTGGTGCTTTCCCCTCCCTACTGCTGGCGGGATAACACCTGGCCCCTCCCCCTGGCCTCCAGCCGGATGGTTTCTGCCCGTCCACACGCCCCTGACGCTTTCTCACGCTGTGCCCCTGGCCACAAGCCTTTCCCCTCTCTCCCTAACACTCACCTCTAGGGCTCAGCAGAGGGCTGGCCTCCTCCCTGCCTACTAGCCTGGGCGAGCGCCCTCCTTGGGGCTCCAGCTCCTGGGCTCTCGAGTCCGCATCGCCACAGCACAGATTCCCTCCTGCAGATCTGTTTCCGAGACTGGGCCCTGAACCCTCGAGAGGGCAGGGCTGTCACTCACGTTCCTGGCTCCAGGGCCTGGCATGCAGTGGGTACTCGGTAAACAGCAGTGCAACTGAACGGAGTCTGCGAGCTGCCATCCGCCCCCCACTCGCAGTTGTCCCTGGGATGTGGGCACTAATCAGAGTGGGCGTGTGTGTGTGCATGGGCTTTAGCTCCCAGCTGCTCCTTTGGAAAAAGGCCCCAGAGTCACGGCTTAGGCCTGAGGGTCCTGTGGGTGCCCCCCCGAGCCCCACTGTAAGGAGTAGCCTGTGGGGCCTGACTGGGGTCAGGGCCTGGTCCCCATGGCCTCCACTCATCACACCTCCCAGGTCCCCATCAATCCCACTCCTAACGTGTCCAAGGATTGATCTTCTTCCTTGGCCTGGCCGAGGGCTGGATCGATTTCTATCTTAAAGGCACCAGCCTCCCTTCAGAGCCATCAGATGGGCATTTTGTGGAGGCTGTTATTTAAAAAACAGTGCTATCATGCTGTTCTTGACTCAGAAGTACTGCGGACTTACCTTCACTGACCCAGGGCACGAGGCGGGCTTACCTTCACTGACTCAGGGCATGAGGCGGGCTTACCTTCACTGACCCAGGGCACGAGGCGGGGCTGTGTCCCCTGCTTGTGTGCAAGCTTGCTCTCTCAGTCGTGTCTGGCGCTTGGCAACCCCACGGCAGACTGTAGCCCAACAGGCTCCTCCGTCCATGGAATTTCCCAGGCAAGAATGCTGGAGTGGGTTTCTATGTCCTTCTCCAGGGGACCTTCCCAACCCAGGGATCAAACCCGCGTCTCCTGCGTTGGCAGACGGATTCTTTACCACCACGACCCCGGGCAGTCCCGCTGCTCCATAGCGATTGTCTCATTTGATCTCTCAATAACTGTTTGAGGCGGATTACTATGATCCCTGTTCGGACGAAGACAAGGAGGCGCAGGCTGGTGGGGGAGCTTGCCCGGGGGGCAGGGCTGGGACTGGAGCCCCCTTCATCTACACGTGCTGGGTTCCTATGCATAATGGGGATCTAACCCAGCTGGGGCGGCCCCCACCCCGGGCAGCCTCCTGCCATGCCCAAGGGTCGGGGTGTCCCTGAGACGCCCTGCTGCCTCCTGCGTCCCCGCTGCTCAGCTCCAGGCCCCTCCCATCCTTCCCACAGCCTCCAGCCTGCTTGATTGCAATTAAGGACGGAACAACCGAATAGGGCTGGACTGGGGAATTAATAACCTTATCTCGCCCCAGCCGACTCTGGGGCTGCTGCACACCTCTGGCCGGGGGCGGGGGACACTTTCTTTGTCTATCTGCAGGCAGGGCTCAGATTTCCCTTCTTAGACTGTGATCTCGCCTGCTGGTGGCTTCCGGTCCCCGTTCCCAGCTGTGGCTGCGGGTGCCTGACCACTGCCCGAGATTTCCCCAAAGCCCAGGGCTTCTCTGCAGAACTGTTCCCCTGCGTGTCTGGTTTGAAGTCTCAGGGCTGGATGGGCTCCAGGGGCGACTGGGTGCGTTCCTCTGTCGCCATGCCGGCGGTGGCTGCGTTCCCC
The DNA here is from genome assembly GCF_001704415.2 of Capra hircus. Taxonomy (NCBI): domain Eukaryota; kingdom Metazoa; phylum Chordata; class Mammalia; order Artiodactyla; family Bovidae; genus Capra; species Capra hircus. The sequence goes on along the minus strand of NC_030809.1, from coordinate 1,327,995 downwards.
TGGGAGGGCTGGCTCTCCATCCAGGTTTGTTGGGGTGGAGGTTGTGAGTCTGTGCAAGGGCCACCGGCAGGCTGGGAGCTCGCGCCTGCAGAGATGGGAGCCTGCGCCGGGCCTGGCGCTGGACATAGGAGCGCATGGGAAGGTCGCCGCCCGGGACCCTCGTGGCTGCTGGCCCATTGCCCTCCCAGTTGTGATGGAAGGGAAGGTCTCATGCACCAGTGGAGCTGCCAGCACTCTTGTCTTGCAGGATGCAGAGAAGTGAGGCTGGTGTTCCCCATCAGCGCCCCCCGCCCCCCGCCAAGAAGTCTCTCCTGCTCAGCTGTCTTTGGCTGGTTCACTTGCCACAGAGGGGAGACCCTCGTCAGTTGTGAAGAAAATCAAGTGGTGCAAATGATGCCAGAGGGAGAGAAACAGCTAAACCGCGTAACATGGGTCCAACCCCGAGCGCTTTTCCGGGTGGCTCGATGCACGGATCTGGCGGAACCCCGACTCTGCCACTAGAAAGTCAGTGGCTTTGGATGAAGGAATTTGATTTTGCTGAGCCCACTTCCCCTCTGTGAACTCTGAACGATAGCAGCAGTATGTAGCTCATGGTCTATATAGTCAAACCTTGCAGTTTTCCAGCAGTCATGTACAAATGTGAGAGCTGGACCATGAAGAAGATTAAGTGCTGAGGAAGTGATGCTTTCAGACTGTGGGCCTGGAGAGGACTCGTGGGAGTCCCTGGACACCAAGGAGATCAAGCCAGTCCATCCTGAAGGAAATCAGCCTGAATATTCATTGGCAGGACTGATGCTGAAGCTGAAGCTCCAGTACTTTGGCCACCTAATGTGAAGAGCCCACTCACTGGAAAAGACTCTGATGCTGGGAAAGATTGAAGGCAGGAGAAGGGAGCGATGGAGGATGAGATGGTTAGATGGCATCATTGACTCCATGGATATGAGTTTGAGCAAATGCCAGGAGATATGAGGGACAGGGAAGCCCGGCGTGTGCCAGTCCCTGGGATTGCAAAGAGTCAGACACGACTTAGCAGCTGAACACCACGGCAAGACACAAACGAATCCATCTGTGTAAATGCCTAGCATGGGACCTGGCCCAAAGTTAGGGTTGTAAACATGTTTATGGTCACTATTTTATCTTCATGTGAGACTCCTCTGAGAGGTCCTCAGAAAACTGAGGGTCAGAGAAGGGAAGTCGCTTGTCCAGGGTCACACAGCTATAAAGGGGGAGCTCAGATTTAAACCTCAAAAGCCTCCCACCCCAGAGTAGACTGTCCTTTTTTAGAGGCAAGGGCCAGGGCTTGGCTCTCCCCTTTGTCCTTGACTCCTCACATGACCTTGGGCAAGTCACATCACCTCTTTGAGCCTCAATTGTTCCATCTTTAAGATGGTCATATTACTTTTGCTGAATGAAGGCCGACAGCTGGACTGGATGGATTGAATTAAACTGGAAGCCTGGAAGGAGCCTCTGAAACGATCCAGGCTCATTCTGTCCTTTGAAAGATGTGGTCACTGAACCCTGGAGAAGAGGAGAGCTTCCAGGGTCATGCAGCACTTAGGGTGCAGGGCCAGAGGTTTCCAGCCTCTAGGGCCAGCACTCAGGGGGTGACCCCGGGGGCCCTCTCTCCCGCTGAAACCTCTGGCTCCTCCCCAGTGGGCAAGGGGTAACCCATCTCCAGGCAGCAGGCTCTGCTTCTTGCCTATCCATCTTCTGCCTCTTCTGATGGGTCTAGCCAGGTACAACCCTTGCCCTGCAGAGCTACGGTTCCAGAGTCTGAGGCGTCACCTTCCCTGTCCCCACCCAGAGCTAGAATGGGCATGCCCCAGAGAAACCGGCATTCTGATCGGAGGGTTGTTAAGAGCTGGCCCGAGGAGGAGTCTTGCAGTTTCACCAGGCAGCCACTCAACCCCGCTCCATCCCATTAGGAGCCCGTCAACAACTTGGGGGACAAAGGAGGAAGCATTTTTTGGAACCTGCAGAATCCCCATTGCCCTCTCGGTCAAGTCTCTGGGGCTGGAGGAAAAAGCAAGGGAATAAGCCCTGTGTGGCAAATGGGGTGGGAAGGAAGGGCCTCCCGCAGGACCCAGAGACAAACAGCCTGGAAATTAATGGGCACTGCCAGACCGCCTACTCAGGGGGATTGGAATTCCATCTCGGGAGATTGATGCTCCCTCCTGCTGGTCTCCAACTCTTGATATTGGATTGTTGATGCCCCAGAAAGTTAATGCCCCAGGAGCACTGATGTTTAAGGATCACTGGAGCCACAGTCTCAGGGAATTGTGACTGCATGAGTGTTAATCACCGAAGAAGGCAGTTACTCAGGACGTCCCGGATGACCGTCCCGGGAAATCGACCCTCCCAGGGCATCGATTCCCGGAGCTGTAGGTGCCCCAGAAACACTCTGTCCTTGTCCTCAGGCCCCTGGCCACCTGGCTTTCCTGGGAGATCCAGGCTTGATGGAGACACTGTGAGGGATTTTTCTCCCCAGAGGAGTTTTGCAGAAATGCCTCTGGACTCCAAGCAGTGGTTCCGCCCTTTCTGGCACCAGGGACTGGTTTTGTGAAAGACAATTTTTCCATGCGTGGTGGGGGGTGGTTTCGGGATGACTCAGTGCATTGCGTTTATTGTGCACGTAATTTCTGTTACTGTTGCCTCAGTTCCACTGCCGAGCGTCAGGCACTGATCCTGGAGGCTGAGACCCCTGTTCTAGAGCACGGCTCTCTTGTTTGCGTTACCTGGAGGGCTTCTCGGAGCACACGCTGCTGGGCCCCCTTCCGAGCTGCAGATTGGGCAGGTCTGGGGTGCGAGCGTTTACATTTCCAACAAGTTCCCGATGACACTGATGTTGCTGGTCCCAGGGACCACACTGTGAAAGCTTCTGTTCTAGAACTTAGATACTAAGATTTAAACTCTTACTTTCTGCATTTCCATTTAAAGTCACCCAGTCTTGTCCGACTCTTACAACCTTATGGATTATACAGTCCATGGGATTCTCCAGGCCAGAATACTGGAGTGGGTAGCCTTTCCCTTCTCCAGGGGATCTTCCCAACCCAGGGATCAAACCGGGGTCTCCTGCATTACAGGGGGATCCTTTACCAGCTGAGCCACCAGGGAAGCAAAAAACCTGACTTGTAGTCTGTTTCTTCCCGTCGCTTAAGAGATAAAAGTTGTCTGACGCTTGCAGCCTATTTTCCCCATTTGGAGACCCCTAGCCTTCCTACCTGGAGAAGGCGATGGCACCCCACTCCAGTGCTCTTGCCTGGAAACTCCCACGGACGGAGGACCCTGGTGGGCTGCAGTCCATGAGGTCGCGCAGAGTCGGACCCGACTGAGAGACTTCACTTTCACTTTTCACTTTCATGCATTGGAGAAGGAAATGGCAACCCACTCCAGTGTTCTTGCCTGGAGAATCCCAGGGACGGGGATGGTGCCGTCTATGGGGTCAGAGTTGGACATGACTGAAGCGACTTAGCAGCAGTAGCCTTCCTACCTGTTACCCTCTCGTTCCCTCCTTTTCTTTCAGGAGGATTATGTTGCCTAGGGAAGGGTCATCGTCCCTCAATTGGCAACATATTCTCCTAACCCTCATATTGATTTATTTATTATTAAAAGTTTCTTTTTTGCTGAAGTATAGCTTTTCTTGGAAAGAAGGTTATGACCAACCTAGACAGCATATTAAAAAGCAGAGACATTACTTTGCCAACAAAGGTCCGTCTAGTCAAGGCTATGGTTTATCCAGTGGTCATGTATGGATGTGAGAGTTGGACTGTGAAGAAAGCTGAGCACCAAAGAATTGATGCTTTTGAACTGTGGTGTTGGAGAAGACTCTTGAGAGTCCCTTGGACTGCAAGGAGATCCAACCTGCCCATCCTAAAGGAGATCAGTCCTTGGTGTTCACTGGAAGGACTGATGCTGAAGCTGAAACTCCAATACTTTGTCCACCTCATGCGAAGAGCTGACTCATTGGAAAAGACCCTGATGCTGGGAAAGATTGGGGGCAGGAGGACAAAGGGACGACAGAAGATGAGATGGCTGGATGGCATCACCGACTTGGTGGACATGGGTTTGGGTGGACTCCGGGAGTTGGTGATGGACAGGGAGGCCTGGCGTGCTGCGGTTCATGGGGTCGGGAAGAGTCAGACACGACTGAGCGACTGAACTGAGCTGAACAGCTTTTCTTAGTCTTCAAAGGACTTTAATTTTCTTTAAACTGAAGTATAGTGGATTTACAATGTTGTGTTAATTTCTGCTGTACAGGAAAGCGACTCAGTTATGCACGTATCTACACACACGTATTTGCACACACTCTTTTTCATGTTATTTCCCACTGTCGTTTACCATAAGATGTTGAACACAGTTTCCTGAGCTGTACCGTAGGGCCTTGCCATTTATCCACGTTATATGTCACGGTTTGCATCTGCTGATCCCTACCTCCCACGGCATCTGTCTCCCAAGGCCTACACTTGGCAACCACAAGCCTGTCTGCAAGCCTGTCTCATAGATAGGTTCATTTCAGGTTCATCTCAGGTTCATTTCAGGTTCCACCTAGAGCCATATCGTGCGGCGTCTGTCTTGCTCTTACTTCACTTGGCCCGATAATCTCCAGTCGCACCCGCGTAGCTGCGGCAGCATCATCCCGTTCATTCCCACGGCTGAGCAGGACTCCGTTGCTATGTCCACATCCTCACCCGTTCCTCTGTCAGTGGACATTTGGGCTGTCCTCGTGTCTCGGCCACTGTGAATAGTGCTGCTATGAACATAGGGGTACCTGTATCTTTCTGATTCACAGTTTTGTCTGGATATGTGTCTGGCTGCATTTTGGAATCAATCACTGGTGGAGATTTTAAACTGTCGTCCTACTCTGAGAAATTGATTTAATTTATCTTGGATGGAGCTAATAATTCAAAAAGTTCTCTAGGTGATTCCAGGGTGTGAACAGGAGTGGAGGCCCACTGGGCTCAGCAGGCTCGGGGGTGGGGATGAGGAACTAGCAGCTGCGTCCGTTAGAGCTTCTGAGACGGGAGAGGCGGAGACGGGCACTGGGGCTTTGGGGGAGAGCCTTGGGCTGAGCTCCCAGAAGGAGTACCCGACTCAAGGCCCAGGCAGCCCGGGACCCTCTTCTTAGAGCTGCTGAGACGGCTTCTCCTGGCTCTGGTGCGAGGGGGGGTCTGTTCACTCACTCACCCGTATTCAGTAGACGCGTATTTGGCACCTACCATGAGCACTGTTATAGACCCTGGGGTGTGCAGCTGTGAGCGAAACAGACAGACATCCCTGCCCCCATGAAGCTCAAGTCTGAGTTCACAGCACTGATGCCACCAGAAGTGGCCCAGAGGCTCCCTGGCATCTGAGCATCACTGCTCATGCTCACAGCTGGCCAAATGATGGCGCCCGGAGCCTGGGGCGGGCAGTGAGGTCAGGGCTGGTTACGGGGCCATGGAGGAAGCGCTCAGTGCACCCTCGGGGAAGATTCTTCCAAACCTGGCTGAGAAGGGAGCCGAACAACCTTCTGGGGTCTATTTGATGTCGGCAGACCTCGGTTCAGCTGTCAGGTGACGGACATCTCGACACCGTCCAGCCCACGCCCCTGCCCCCAGGGAAGGCGACGGCAGGTCTTCCCCTGGGGCGTGTCCCGCGCGGGTGGGTCTGAAGCCCTCTCTCTCAGGCCTTTGTCCTCTTCTCTTCCTTCTTCGGTTCTGTCCCCGTCTTGTCTTCTCTCTCTGTCTCAATCTTCTGTTTTCGTCCGCTTCTCTCTGCTTCTCTCTCTCCATTTCCCCTTTGTTGGCCCATTTCCATCCTTCCAGGCACACTCAGACCCCTGACCACCCTGGGGCTTCTGGAAGCATCTCTCGTGATTGGATCCCTCTTCTCTGGCCACATCCGTTTCCTCTTGATGCACGTGTTCTAAGCCCGAAGCTCCACGAGTCCCCTGGGGAAGCCTGACTGGTTTCCCTTTCTCTGCCGACGGATGCAAATTCCTTCCCTGGCTGGGCCCGCGGTGCAGACTCCAGCATCCTGCCCCTCTCTCCCTCCTCACGGACCTGGAGCAGCTGGGGGTTACTCAACGGTCAGAGTTCCCATCGAGGGGCTTCCGATCTTGGTTGGGTCAGGAAGCCCAGCCCTCAAGATTAGTTAGGGAAGCGACCCTGATTCATTCTCTGAGACGTGAACTCAATGAACATTTACGGGCCGCCTGTGATGTTTCAGGCGCTGAGACAGAGTGAGACATAAATCGCAGGCTTCACCCTAAGGAGTCACGTGAGTGATGCTGAAAGCGCCATTCATGGACCCTTCCACTCTTTCCTTGTTCACTTGTCCATTCATCCATCCGCTCGCCCATTCAGCACATAGAGACCACCTTCTACGTCACAGACACACGGGGATACGGAGGGGACAGATGAATTAATGCGAGACGTCTCTGCCGTCAAAACCACCCCCTAGTGGGGAAGACAGACAGTTCAGGGGCTCTGAGCTCTGAGCTCTGATCAGATCCCCCATCTGGACGGCGGATCTCCTCTTCAGCCCGTCTGCGGGGTGCTGGGCAGCCTGGGCTGGGGCTGTCACCGCAGGCCTGGCTCAGGAACGGGGCAGGGTTGCCCTGAGGCTGCTCCGAAGGCCTCTGTGGTCCTGATGTGCAGCTAGGTCTGCCTGAGCTGGGTTAGGGGTTGCAGCCCAGAGCCTGCTGTCAAGTGCGCCCCTTAATACCTTGATGGCACCAGGCATAACAATGAAAACCGTCTGCCACGGGGAAGTGGAGGAAATAATTTCCCAGCGAGGAAATTACTGAATATTTAGGACCAGGAGCACATCGTTTAGAGGGGGAAATGAATTTCTCCGGCTCCCTCTGGCCGAGATAAATCAGCCCAGATGCCCCCGTACTTTCATTTACCCCCGCGGAATGAGTCTGGACGGGTGTTTATGTGATGCGAAGGTAATCGTTCTTCCAGAAGTAACAGCTGCTTTCAAAGCCATCAGTTCCCTCCTGATGCTGGTGTGGCTGGCCCTGTCGGTCAGCCTCTGCCTGTGTACGCTGCCAGGGCCTGGAGGCCAGGAAACGCAAGTGGGGTGATGCCATCCTCCCTTCTCGTGGTTGAGATCTTGTGTTTCGGTGGGGCACTGAGGACGGTCCAAGCCCTGGTCAGGAACAGTGGGAGACCCAACAAAGTGATGGGGTGGGGCCAAGGGTCTGAGCCCCGAGGCAGGACTGGGGGGCTGGACTTCAGTTAGACTTACGGAAGGACTTTCCCCATCAGAGTGCAGCTCCGGCATTGCCCTCCTTGGGTGATGGGTCAGAGCAGAGGAGACCCTCATCTCCGGGGGACGGACACGGGGGATGGGCTGGGTGGCCTCTGCATCCCAAATGACACAGGATTCTGTAACACCCAGGCTACCCAGCCCATGAGTGTTGGTAATCTTGCCTTGACGCTGGGCACAGACTGATCTTTTCTCCACAAAGTTCTGTTCTTCTAGACCAGAGTTTGGTCAACTTTTTCTCTAAGGGCCAAATAGCAAATGTTTTCCTTTTGACGGGCCACACAATTTCTGTGAAGATTACTCAACTCTATAGTTGCAGGGCTAAAGGGGCCGTGTTGCTGTTCAGGCACTCAGTCGTGTCCGACTCTTTGCGACCCCATGAATCGCAGCACGCCAGGCCTGCCTGTCCATCACCAACTCCCGGAGTTCACTCAGACTCACGCCCATCGAGTCGGTGATGCCATCCAGCCATCTCATCCTCTGTCGTCCCCTTCTCCTCCCGCCCCCAACCCCTCCCAGCATCTGGGTCTTTTCCAGTGAGTCAACTCTTTGCATGAGGTGGCCAAAGGGCCTGTGGACAATATGTAAATGATTAGGTGTGGCTGTGTTCCAATAAAACTTTATTTATAAAAACACATGGTAGCGTGGATTGGCTCCCTGCCTTAGTTTACTGACCCCTGTTCTAGATTTGATTGTCAAACTAAGACTGAACCAGGAGTTTCTGGCTTGTGTTTTTGAGACTGCTTTATTTCATTTTCCTGATTAGAAAAGTAATGTTTGCTTATAGTAAAACATTAATATAGAAGGTGAAAGTCAATGATAACTCTCCCCCTTCTCAAAGACACCGGCTGTTCACAGTTTAATGACTGTATATATTTTTGTCCTAACACCATATTCCTTTTAAAGGTCATCTTGTACAGACCATATTTATAGAGGCTGTTATATTTCGAATCCCAAGTTGACTCTAGCTGAAAAGAAAATGGGAAATGGTGGCTGGGAACTGAAGCTCAGGGTGATAGGAAATGAACCAGGTGGCCTTTCCTTCCTGGGAACCTCCCTCCCAGGGAGCGGCCTGGTGCCCCTGGGATGCCCCTGTGTGCCAGCTGAGGGGGAAAGGGGAGGAAGCCGGGCCGCCGGGAGCCTGGTGTTCTTGGGAAGAACATGTTGAACCCAGCAGCGGGGTGGGCACCCTGGCACACTGCTGATGGCTGATGGGGGAGTTCTTGGCAGCAGGAAGGGGAGCCCTGAGTCACACGGGGCTTGGCTGCCCTGAGGGGCTCTCCCAGCTTGGGGCACTGGGAAGGGCTGGCCTGGTCACTGCCAGACGAGCGGGAATGCCCTTTTCAGCAAACCCCAGGAACACAGGGAGCTGGGTGCATCTTACCCCCACCTACCCTTTGCCTTGAGCAAAAATGCACTGAATCAATGGGAAGGGGGACAAAGCTGCAGAGAGAAATCCAGTCTCGGAAGAAAGCTCCCACTGCCCCCGGGCTCCCAGGCTCCCTGGAGATGGGGGGTGGGGAGCTTGACGCCCCTCATGGGTTCTTAATGCCGTTTGTGCCTGAAACGGGAGCCGAAGGTCCCAGACATCGGCTTTCCTGAAGTCTCGGGTTCCGTGGAGGAGAAAGTGTCTTTCCCCATCAGTGACAGGACGGAGAAAAAGGGAGGAGGAGAGGCTGCCCCCGGGCCAGGTCGGGGCCGGGCAAGGTGGGGCACTGCTCCGTCGTGGGCTCATGCCCACCGCCCCCCTTGGTGTCCCCGCATCTCGGCCCTCGACCACTCATTTCCAGCCACGGGCGTTCTGGGGTCACGCGGGTCTGATATGGGAGCATGGGGGTGTGCCGTGGTTTTCTGGGAGAGGCAGAGCACCCTGGTAGTTATAAGAACAGGGTCACTGAGACCTGGATTGAGGGCCCGCCTTTGTCACCTCCTCACTGGGAGCAAGCCTCCCGTGCTTCCTGCCTCTCTGCACCTCAGTTTTCCATCTGTGAAATGGGTGTGCTGGTAACACCCTAACAATCACATGAGATGATCCGTGTCAAGTGCCTGCCCCGGTGAAGGCTGCGGGCGCCATCTTTCATTCTTTTGATAAAAGGTAATCAAGGACGTCAGTAGAATCTTGTACTGAATCTCAAGCTGATAGAAGGTCTGGAGAAAGCAACTAGGAGCGCCCAGTTGCTTATCTTTTTTCCCTCTCGAGTCTAAGAGTCTTGATGACTAAGTTGGACTGCAGACTCCTAAGCCAAGAACCTGACTGCCTAGTTCACAGCAGTGTCTCTGATGCCCAGCCGGGGCCTGGGGCCTAGTGGGTGCTGATGAGCAGCTGTGGGAAGATGCCTATGTGCCCAGGGAAGGGGAGTGGCGGAGGCAGAGGAGCTGAGAGGTGAGCCCCTAGGACCCTGCGTCCCCTCTGGCCTCTGGCCCGAGACCCGGCTTCTTGCCTCCTTTCCCCAGCAGCCTGAGAGCGGATGGCCCAGTTTTCCCCATCACTGTGTTATGCCACAAATGAATTTCAGGTTGGTTGGATCCAATCTGGCTCCTGAGCTACAAAAAATAAAAGAAGTATAATTTAAAACAATAACAACAACGAGCAGAAGCTCAGCTATCAGAGTCGGTTTTTCTCGGAAGCTGATGATGGGGAAACTGGTGGTCCTGGAGGCTGCAGCAGGCGGGGAGCAGGCGGGGTGGGTCCCGCTCCAGAGCACGGGCGGTTCCGGGGGCGGTCTGAGGCTGGGTCCTCTGCTCCCCTCCAGGCATCCGCACCTCTGACCGGTCTCGCTTCCCTTGCGACCAGGCTGCCCTCCGTCCCTCTTTGTCCTTTGCAACGTCGCCTCTCCAGTCGGCCTTCTGCGGCCCTGGCCTGTGCCCCTCCTGCCTTCACTGCAGGCCGCTGCCCCCGACTCCTGCTCCTGCAGCAGGCTCCCCACCTGCTCTGTGGCATCCTTGGGGAGCGCAGACCAGGAGCGCGGAGCTGGAAGGGCCCTGAGGAACACAGGCTCCCGCCCCGCGGGGCGGCCGATGATCACAGTCGGGTTACTGCACGCTTACCACGCGCCCCCGTCGCCTTCTTCTCTGCATGGCTCTGCAGAGCAGGTCCTGTCATGGCCCATTTTTACAGATGGAGAAACTGAGGCTTGGAGAGGTGAAGCATCTTCCCAAGGCTTGCAGCCAGGAGAAGCGTGTGCTAGACGCTGCGCTGCATAACAGCTGGAAACACGCAAGGAGGGCAAAGCCTGCGGCTCCAAGATGCTCACAACTGGGGCAAGCCTCGAACAAGGCTGACCGGCTGGCCGAGTGGACGGATGAGCAGCTGGACGGATGGAGGGAGAGATGGGCGGATGGAGGGAGAGATGGGTGAATGGACGGAGAGATGGGTGAATGGACGGGCGGACAGACAGATGAATGGGCAGAAAGGCAGACGTGGGGACACAGGGAACAGGCAATGGAGAGAGCTGCACAGGGCTCTCTGGGCTGGATGTGTCGGGCACCCAGTGGGCAGCCCTCGCTGACCCCGACGTTACCCCGCTGTGCGCCCTCAGTGATGCGCAGCCTCATTTGTGAAACGAGGGCTTCGTCGCCATAGGCTCTAAGTTCCCACTGGACTCCAGCGTTCTCTGTTTTTAAGTCTGTCATCTCCAGAGTTGTGAGATTCACGCTCGTGCTGGGAAGCAGAGGTAATTGTGTGGGCGGTGGCAGTGGATGAAATTTGAATTCTGCCTTGTTGAGGGTCTCAAGGAACAGCAAGTAGAAGCTGGCAGCTGAGAGTTAGACACAGGTTTCTTTTGTTCTGTCCATAGATACTGTTTTTTCTTAATTAACAACCAGCATTTACAGATCAGGCAATTTTTCAATTTCCCTTGGAAAAATGAATGGTAGGCAACACAGGCTCCTACTCCTGGCATAAGGAGTGCAAGGCCCACTGCCGACCTTTGCTAGCTGTGAGTCTCTGGGCGAAGTTGCTTACACTCTGCGCCTCAGTTTCCTTATCTGTAAAATGGGAATGATGGTAGCACTTACCCCAAGCTTTGCCTGAGTCAAAAGGAGTTCAAATCCCACTGCCAACCTTTTCTAGCTGTGAATCTTTGGGGGAAGTTACTCAAACTCAGGGCCTTAGTTTTCTTATCTGTAAAATGGGGATGATGATAGCACTTACTTTATAGGGTCACTGTGAGGACTAGGTAAGTTAGTTTATGTCGAGATTTAGAATAGTGCCTGGAACTCAGTGAGGGCAGTGTCAATATTGCCTTTTCTTATTGTGATTTTTTTCCCCCGGGGGTATTAGCCTGCTTAGGGCTGCCAAAACCAAATTCCTTGGACTGGGTGGCTTACACAACCCGTTTTCTCACAGTTCTGGAGGCTGGAAGTCCCAGGTCAGGGCGCTGGCAGGGCTGGTTTCTCTTGCAGACGGCTGGCTCCCTGCTGTTTCCTCACGTGGCCTTTCCTCTGAACAGGGGCATCTCTGGTGCGTCCTTCTTGCAATCACACCAGTGCAGTAGGGTTAGGACCCACACTGAAGACTTCGTTCAGTCTAAGTTACCTCCTTAAAAGGCCCTGTTTCCAAACGTAGTCACACTAGGAGTCAGTGCTTCAACGCAGGGGACACAGTTCAGTCCAAACGACCGTGGTGGAGCATCAGCCCAGGGTGGACAGCAATTGCCTCCTCAGACAGGATTGTCTTTTCCTACTTACAACAGCCCCAGCTGAGTGACTGCGCTTTGTGGCCGGGGTTCCTAGCTGGAGTGGTAAGGGTTAGAGATGTGGGTTTGATCCCTGGGTTGGGAAGATCCCCTGGAGGAGGAAATGGCGGCCCACTCCAGTATTCTTGCCGGGAGAATCCCATGGACAGAGGAGCCTGGTGGGCTACAGTCCATGGGGTCACAAACATTCAGACACAACTTGTGACTAAACAGCGACAGCAATCCTTTGTGATTTGCTTAGGACTGAGGGGGTTCCTGGGACGCTAGCCTTTCAGTTTTAAAACGAGGCAAAACCCAGGATGAGCTGGACACTCAAGTCCTAATCACAGCCCACTTCCTTCATTTATTCACCTGCCTGGCCCTTGAATGTTGACCTTGCCTTGGAGGGACACCTGGTCCTAGGAAGGCTGGTGAGAGGTGAGAAAAGAAGAGCGCGCTGGGCTTCAAGGCGCAGGTGAGTTTCTTGGCCAAGGTGGGGAGAGGATGGAGCGCCAGGCTTTCCGGGAGTCCGGGCTGGCAAGGGTTAAACCTGCCCTGGGAAAGAACACCCCGCAAACACCAAGGGAAGGAACCAGCAAAAGCATTATCATGATTAATGCTATTTCAGAGACTTAATTCCCCCCCCCCCCCCCTTTCAGAGATGTTGGTGTGCTGTTGTGCTGAGTGCTCTTTCTTGATTCTGAACGTCCTTCCCCCGGAGTAATTTGGAACAAGGTCACTGTTTAGCAGGCGGGCCTCCTCGCCTCTCGTCTACCTGCTGGCGGCCCTGCCAGGTGGAGGGGCTCGGAGTCGGCAAGAGGCAGAGTGATGGAGGAGGTGCCGGGACCTGTCCTGAGGCTTTCGGGGCTGGGCCTCCTCTGGCTGGAACCTAAGCTCAGCTCGCCCGGGGCAGACACAGTTTTGGTCCCGGGGTCGAAGTGGGAGAGGTCTGGGGTGAGGATCAAGATTGGTATTCTGGCTCCACCCTTTGTTGGGCTTCCCTGGCGGCTCAGATGGTAAAGAATCTGCCCACAATGTGGGAGACCCGGGTTCCATCCCTGGGTCGGGAAGATCCCCTGGAGGAGGGCATGGCAACCCACTCCAGTACTCTTGCCTGGAGAATCTCCACGGACAGAGGAGCCTGGCAGGCTGCAGTCTGTGGGCCGCAAAGAACTGGACAAGACTGAGTGACTGAGCACCGCTTGCTGGCTGGGAGGTTTTCCATGTCTCAGCTCTCTTCCTGCAAAGCAGAGACAAGCGTGGTATGTCCCCTTCTGGATGGTTGTGTCAGCTCTTAATTCTGAGAAGTTCCAGCACTCCTCAACTTCGGCCGTGCGCACTGACCCCCTGGAGCGGGCGAGCGAGGCAACCTCTGAATTTCCAGTAAGCGTTCAAGTGGTGCTCATGCTGCTGGCCCATGGGCAGCGTTTGAACGACAAAGGTTGTCAAGATGAAATGAAACGCAAGTTCCTAGCATCGTAGGGAGCGCTCGAGGTGTGTGCTGCTTATCACCCGCATATCATCAAGACCGTCACCATCGCTGCTGCCTCCTTATCGTCTTCATGGCCAGCGCCAGCGTCGTCCTTGTCGCCACCGTCATCATCGACTACGCGGGTTGGCGCCGTTACTGGAGCTTGTTGTCTGTGCCTTCTCTTGCTCCCATTCTCCAGAGGACGTAAGTGAGACCCGGAGCTGGTTTGAGACTGCTACCAGCCAATTTCACACAGAAGGGAAGCTCCCTGGGGTTGAGCGCTGTTATACTGAAGTAGTCAAGAGCCTGATGGTTAGAAATCAGGAGACTGAGGTTCAGGCCTCACTCTGTTCCTTTGAACTTTCACAGCAGGCGGGTCATGACCTTAGAGACTGTCCAGTTTAACGTCTTCCGCTAATGTCTCTGACGTGTGGGGACACTGAGGTCGGATAGAGGAGAAGATACACAGTCAAGGGTATAGACATTAGAGGCAGACAGTCTTGCATTCAAATCTCTGCTTCGTCACATGCTGGTTGTATTACCTTGGGCAAGTCACTTAATCTCTCCAAGTCTCAGTTTTTCCATCTGCAAAATGGGGTGTGATAGCCAGGTTCCAAGATGGCCTCCAATGAACCCCACCTTCTGCTATTTGTACCCTTTAGCAGTATCCTTCCACATCGTACCAGGTTTGGTCTGTGTGACCAACAGAACATGTCAAAAGGGATGGTATCCACTTCCAAGGTTAGGAGACTAGGTTATTAAAGATGCTGAGACTCTATCTTGAGTTTCTGTCTCTCCCTCCCACTTGCTCTGGGGGAAGCCAACTGCCTTGTCCTGAGACCACTCAGGCAGCATATGACGTGGCCCACGTGGTGAGGACCTGAGACCTCCCAATGGCCGTGTGGATGAGCCTGGAAGTGGATTCCCTGACCCCTGCTGGACTTTGTGATAGGACAGCAGCCCTGGCTGACAGCCTGCCTGCAGCCTCATGGGAGACCCAGAGCCATCCAGCTCAGCCACTCAGACTCCTGACCCTCTGAAGAGGCAGGAGATAATCAGTGTTTGTCATTTTAAGCTGCAAAGTTGTGGAGTAACTTGGTACACAGCAGTGGGTAAATAACACGTGGGGATAATGCTGTGTGCCTTGCAGGTTGGCTGTGAGGATGAAATGCAGGTGAGCACTTTGCGTGGTACCTGATGCGTGCTGGAGGCTGTGTGAAACGTAAAGCAGCGAGAGCGTAAAGCACACAGACTGACAACTCCGAGGTCACACAGCAAGGGGGCGACAGGGTTGGCGATCCTGCGGCTCCCAGATGCCCAGCGTTCAGCATTGGTGTCCCCTGAGGCTTCATGACCTTGGTGAGCACCGAAGGCTTTGGCAGAAAGGAAATGGAGGGACTAGGGGGTGTGGGGGGCGAGCGGAAGATGTGACGGTGGTGGCGGCGGTCCCTGGGCCTCTGGGAGGGAGAGCAGCCGGGGTATGTGCAGGGGTTGTAGGGCTGAGCACAGGAATAGGGCCTGGGTGTATGTGTGTGCGCACATGTATACATGTGTGTGCATATGTGTAATGGCATATGTGGATGCGCACAGGTGCAAACACATGCAAGCACGTATGTGTATGTACATACATGCACACGTGTATGCACGCACATGTGTGCATCTATGTGCACGCACACGTGCATGTGTGCGCGCACGCGTCTGTGTGTGTATGTGCGTGTGTGTGTGTGTGTGCACGCGCGTCTGTGTGTATGTGTGTGTGTGCCTGTGCGTGTGTGTGTGTGTGCGTGTGTGTGCGTGCGTCTGTGTGTGTGTGCGTGTGTGTGCCTGTGCGTGTGCATGTGCGTTCGTGTGTGTGCGCGCGCGTCTGTGTGTGTATGTGTGTGTGTGCCTGTGCGTGTGTGCGTGTGTGTGTGCGTGTGTGTGTGTGTGTGTGTGTGTGTGTGTAGGTCACCTCTGAAGACCCTTCAGCCCACGAGCGGCTCATGGTCCGGCTCACTGCTTGTTTCTGGGCCTGCTGTCTGTGGAAGGCTCAGGAAAACCATGGCAACAGAGACGATTAAGGAGCAGGAATGGAGGAGGCCGGGAACTGGGGCATCTCTGAGGTGACAGAGAAAGAAGCCCACTGGGGTTTGCTTCCCTGGCCCTCATGAGGCTTCTTGGTAGAGAGATATCAAAGAGGGTCTGAGTGGGAGGTAAGCCCCTGGGCCTCCAGTTCCAGCATTCCAGGGAGCCCAGGGTTCTCAGTACCCACCAGATGGCTCCCGTGGGCCGTCTGCTCTCGGGTCCTGGACCACTGAAGTTAGATGCATCGTTCTTGGGAGGCTGTCCATGGCTTCCCTCAGCTTCTGAGATGGGGCTGTAACCTGAACCATGGAAAATTCCTAGATATTACTCATTGTAGAGAAAAGCGTGATGGAGGCACAGAGAGGTTAAGGAGCCTGCCTCAGGTCACACAGCAGGCTGTGCCAGACTCAGGCCTGGAGTCCAGGCCTCCTTGCTGAGCACTCTCACAGGGTGGAGCCTCTGGTGGGTGCCCTGGGACGCCCTGGTCCAGAAGCCTCCTGTGTGCATAGCCCCGCGGGCTGGTCGACCTACTTCCAGGAGAGCTGACCCACCTTTGCCCCCTGCCTGGGCCGGACGGGCCACCTTCTCACCCCCGGCTTATCTGCGTTTGAATAACTGGAGAAGACAGTTCTGGGGGAGCACACAGTCTTCCAGGTTTGAGTCTGGCATTAACATGGGCAGCTGGGTATCAGGTAGGCTGGAAATAGAATTAGTAGAAAGGGTCCCTGGGGGACTGCTGGGATCAGCTTGGCAACTGTCTCTCCTGGCTTCTGCCAGACCGTCCACCTCAGGGATGTCTCCTCCTAGCCAGATCCTGCCTGCTGTGTACCAGGAACATCTGAGAGAGTGTTCTGGAAGGTTCTAGAATGTAGAAACAGGTCACAGGGGTCTCAGTTATGTACTCGATCACAAAGAAAGGGAACTGGTGCATCAGGAGAGCCCGCTGGTACAAGGCACTGAGTGAGACCCTTGCGTACCCTCAGCTTCCCTTCTCGCGGCACCTGGGGTATGAGGCCCCGTGTTACAGATGAGGAAGCTGAGACTTGGAAACTCTGGATCACTCTGCCAAGGTCGCCCATCTTCTAAGTCGCAGAGCTGAGATTTGAATCTAGATCTGTTTAACTCCAAACCTGGCCTTTTCCCACCTCTGATATCTCTCTGAATACCCTCTATACCCACTATGTCCAAGTACTAGTTTGGATGCTGGAGATACAGAGGTAATTGGACTACAGGCCTTGCCCTCAAAGCACTCACAGTTTAGAGGGTATCTTAGCTATTGCATCTGTGTTGATGCTGTGTAACAGATAGAGCCCCAAATCTCAGTGGCTTATAACTCTAAGCAGTCATTCCTCCTGCTCACAGTGGTTGGGGCGGCTGGAATGGCCCTGCTTCAGGCTGCAGGTTGGGTTCAGTACGGGCTCCCTCGTCTCCATCTCCTTCTAACAGTGGCTACTTAGTTCTGCTTCCACGACTGGGCAGAAACATACAATATCCTCTAAGGCTTCAGGCTGAAACTGGCGCACTGACCTGCTGCTCAAATTCTAGGGCAAGTTCCTTGGCCAAACACTGCATTGATGGGGCGGGGAATTTTTCCTTTTCTACTTAGTGGGAGGCACTGCAAAGTCACAGGACAAAGGCATAGATGTCTAACTTTCTAATAGGGAAGCAAGAAGAATAGGGAGCAATAATCTAATCATCTTCTGGGGGAAGACAGACAGGCCTGTGACGATAACACTGTACTGCCTTTCATTAAATCTAAGAAGCCGTCAACTGTAAGATACACCATTAATTTATGTACGACCAAGAAAGAAAGGTGACTGCCAACTGAAGGATGACGTGACGCTCTCTCGGCTCACTGTATTCTTTTATCCCTGTGGAAAGAGCTGTTTGGTCCCTACGTAGACGTGGAAGGGACGGCGGTAGGAACGGCTCCGATCGAGTTTCCTCCTGCGCAGGCTGTGACGACCGTGTCGCCACAGCACTGCTCGAGGAGACTGTGCGAGGCCACGGACTGCGCGACAGTCTGCTTTCAGATGTGTGAAAGCATGTGGGCCTTAGAATCGATGAAATGGACGGTTTCTTCCCGGTGAACACGTGTCCACAAATGGACACTGCGCTAGGTGGTCTATGTGGATAAACCACTTGCACCTATGACAACCCAAGGGGCAAAGATTATCCCCGCTTCAGAGAAGAGAAGGATAAGGCTCAGAGTAATCAGCTGTCTTGCCCACGACTCACAGGTGGCAAGTGGGGGGAGCTGGGATATGAACTTCCGACAGTCTGACTCAAGACAAAGTGGTTAAGAGTGAGGACAAACTGTACCTCAGTTTTCTCATCTGTAAGATGGGGTTGCTGGGAGGAGCGACTGCACAGGCTATGAGGCCTCTGTTGGAAACAGAGAAGCGCAGAGGGCTCGAAGTATGCTGGTCCCTCTGAGAGTCCATCTTGCCCTTCTGCAGTGAAGATCAGTACAATATAAGCTATGCCTGAGCTAAGAGCTAGGGATATGGGAGCCCAGAAAGGCAGACCAGTAGCTTAATCATTTGGGGGGATTGTCAGATTAGATATGAGGAAAGAAAAAAAGATCCGTGCTGCTGCTAAGTCGCTTCAGTCGTGCCCAACTCTGTGTAACCCCATAGACGGCCGCCCACCAGGCTCCTCTGTCCCTGGGATTCTCCAGGCAAGAGCACTGGAGTGCACACATTTATTTACGCAAACACATTTGTTTATCTACCGAGTGCAGGCAGTACACAGTGGCTGAATTTGAAGCCAAAGATTGAGGGGGGGGGGGCTACTCGCAAAGAGCTGGACACGACTGAGCGACTGAACTGAACCGAAGTTTTAAAATTTGAGTTGTATTTACCTTCAGTTGTATCACAGATATTGACTGTTCCATTTGAAGGTTTTTCACAAATGTCGATGGCTGTGTTACCACCGCCCCAGTCACAACAGAGAATATTTTCATTACCCTAGAAAGTTCCACTGTATCCCTTTTCAGTAAGATGTCTCTCTCCATCCTGTTTTTCAAATTTCTGTCGTTGTAGATTAGCTTGCCTGTATTTGAACTTGATATAAACAGGAGCACACAGAATCTTCCGTTTTCTATCTGGCTTCCTTCACCCCACATGATACCCAGAAGATTAAACCCTGTGTTAGTAGTTCCGTCTTTTTCATTGCTGGGTGATATTTCACTGCTTGCTGGCTATTCACCATTGCCCTGTAGTTCTAAACTCACCCTTCTTGCCTGCGGACTGAAAGGGAAGCTGGGCCCTTTAAATCTCCCACAACCCCGGCCACACAGCAAGCTCAGCCTCAGCTGGTAGGGGGCGCCGGAGAGGCACAGGCCGCTCGCCCTGCCCCCTGGATGGCCCCGCCCCGGCCTCACCCCGCCCCCTGGATGGCCCCGCCCACCCCGCCCCACCCCTGGCTGGCCCCGCCCCAGCCTCACCCCGCCCCTGGCTGGCCCCGCCCGCCCTGGCCTCACCCTGCCCTCTGGCTTCACGTGCGCGCGGGCCCCTGAGCACGTGCTGTGTCTCCCGTGCGCGTGCGTGGTGTCTCCCGCCGGGTCTTCGTGGCCGTGGTGTAGCAGCTGGCCCCCCGCACCCTTTTAAGGGCAGTTTTGTAGTGGGGTGACTCTGGTGAGACGCCTCATGTGACCATCCCGTGTGCCATTCCTCAGGGTGGGCTTCTGGTGAGTCCCCCAGGCTGGATTTCTAGCAAGTGCTGTGGGTGTGCGGCGCGGACCAGCTTTCTGCTTGAGCCACAGGTGTGCCCCTTGGTGAGGTCTGGGTGCCCGTGCTGGGCGTGTGTGTGGGCACTGCTTTGGGGGGCTCTGCCCAGGGACTTTTTCTGGGGGTTTTACTTCATGTTTAGGAGGGGGCTGTTACTTGGGGGCTTTAGGAGGGGGCTGTTATTGGGGGCCTTAGGAGGGGGCTCTTACTTGGGGGCCTTAGGAGGGGGCTGTTACTTGGGGTCTTTAGGTGGGGGCTGTTACTTGGGGGCCTTAGGAGGGGGCTGTTACTTGGGGTCTTTAGGTGGGGGCTGTTACTTGGGGGCCTTAGGAGGGGGCTATTACTTGGGGGCCTTAGGAGGGGGCTGTTACTTGGGGGCCTTAGGAGGGGGCTGTTACTTGGGGGCCTTAGGAGGGGGCTCTTATTGGGGGCCTTAGGAGGGGGCTCTTACTTGGGGTCTTTAGGAGGGGGCTGTTACTTGGGGGCTTTAGGAGGGGGCTCTTATTGGGGGCCTTAGGAGGGGGCTGTTACTTGCGGGCCTTAGAAGGGGGCTGTTACTTGGGGGCCTTAGGAGGGGGCTCTTATTGGGGGCCTTAGGAGGGGGCTCTTACTTGGGGGCTTTAGGAGGGGGCTCTTACTTGGGGGCTTTAGGAGGGGGCTCTTACTTGGGGGCCTTAGGAGGGGGCTGTTACTTGGGGCCTTAGGAGGGGGCTCTTACTTTGGGGCCTTCGGAGGGGGCTGTTACTTGGGGCCTTAGGAAGGGGCTGTTACTTGGGGCCTTAGGAGGGGGCTCTTACTTTGGGGCATTAGGAGGGGGCTCTTACTTGGGGGCCTTAGGAGGGGCTGTTACTTGGGGCCTTAGGAGGGGGCTCTTACTCGGGGGCTCTTTCTCAGCTCTGGGTGGGAGGTCTTCTTTGGGCTGGGGCTCTCTCACCGTTAGGGTTCTGTCTCAGCCTGGTGGGAGTTGGTTTTTTGGGGGACTCTCTGCTCCATGTTAGCCCCGAGATCAGGGTGCTCCCCGGGGCTCTGTATCGGGCCTGGTTTTGGGGGGCTCTTTCTCTAGGTCTCTACCTCAGCCCTGGGGGCTCTCTCTGGACTTTTGCCAAGGCCCTGAGAGGCTCTTCCTTGGGGACTGATCTTAGTGGTGGGTGGTGGACGCTCTGAGGCTCAATCTCAGCTCTGTGGGTTGTGCCACGTCTTATAGCTGCTGTTCTTACATTAACTGTAGTTCTTTCTATTAGCCATTGTTTGTTGGTTCAGTCCCCTGTTACAATTGAATAATTCTTCATTTGAAATGTTCCCTGTTAAAATTACTGTGTGATTTCTTTTTCTCAGTTGGACCCAAACCAATATAGAATTGGTTTCAGGAGAGATAACAGGAGATTGACCTGTAAATATGAGATTTATGGATTAGTTTCCTCGTGTCTTTGGGCTTGAGCATGAGCCCTTGCTAATAGGAAGTGGAATGCTGGTAACCCAAGGCGTGTAGTGGCCATACAATTAATGGAGATATTACGCATAGTGGATTGAGATAAAGCGCCACTCAGGCACACCCCTTGGGAGCCTGAGTGATACTGCCCTTGACTGTTAGGGTGGTGATGATGGCTATAAGGACTGTGGGGTGGGGTGGATTCTTTGGAGGGCTCTTGAGTACTTACACAGAGAAAACAACAAGCCCAGGCCATTAACTCCCTCTTCTCATGTGGTGTGAGAACCAGAGAGCTCCCATGATAGCCCCTTACAGAAGCTCTTATTTCTTGCAGCCCCAGGGCTGATATTACTGAAAATCAAATACAAAATTTAATTGTGCTGGTTGCTGAATTATAACCACAGTTGAATTCACATCTTGACAGATTGCTCACGTGGAAATTAGGGCATTAATTGGGAAAGAAGGGGGTCCTGAAACGTGGGATGGGGACATCTGTGGGACCCAGATGAAACTGATGGTCTGAAACTCCCAAGTGGCTGTGAGCATCCCATGTGGGTGGTGGGAGTTTTCCTTCCAGGGTCTGAGGAGGCTGTTCTTCCGCTGCTTAAACACCAGGTAATAACCTCAGTGGAGGCAGATACCCTGAAAGGGGATGCCTGTTTTCTTTAAGATTCACCATAAGCACCCTTTCTTGTCACTAGACTTTAAGGGTCAAATCTCAGCCCATTCCTTGGTGACTGGGACTCAATAGGACCTATGAGGGAAAATGCAAAAGAATTGCCATGCTTTGCTAATATATATCAGCAGAGACGTGGGAAACGTGTGGGGGTTTATTATAAGAGTTTTCAACCCAAGAGGGCAGAGTATCACACTGGGTTGGGCTGAATTCATTGCTGTGGATGCCCTGACTAGAGATTCTGGGGTTGAGTTTTAGCGTGTGCAGTGGAGGGTGGCTCTGACAGCTTGCCTGGTTGGTTTACTGGAATCTGGACTCAGTAGTGCAGTTAGTGGGGCTGTGATGTGGAAGAGGGAACTGAAGGGCTTGGGGAGACAGGCATGTTGGGCTGGATGTGTTACATGAAACCTGCAGATTCCAGACCCACGTTGGTGCGCAGGCCCAGAAGCCCTCTGGAAGCCAGGTCCTGTGGAAGGAGGAGCCTGCATCATTGTTGCAAGTACTTGCTCTAACTGTTCCTCCAAATCTTCCCCACAGGGACTGGCAGCCGTTTGCCAGGGTGGCTGTGCAGTGGGGCACAGGAAATGCCCACACGGTTCTCAAATTACTAGGCACAGGCTCTGAATTCACACGAACTCTCAGGGACCTGCAGTGCCGCTGTGGCCCGTACGTCAGAGTGGGGGCTTATGATGGGTAGTAGAGTCTTGGCTCCCGTCTGACTCACAGTGAACCTGTTTGATCCGTGGACTCACCCCGAGGTTATTTATACAGTTTCTGAATGAATACATGAAATAAGCATACTCTGCAACTGTTTTCTTTTCTCCCCTTCCCAGTTTTATTCACATGCAAGTTTTTGGAAGCTAGCTTTAAAGTATAGTCTTTAGGCAACAATATTCTGTGGAACTGTGACTGAATTTGAGGGGTGATAAATACAGTCTTATGACTGTGGGGCTGTTGGTGTCATTTTATGGAGAGGGTGAGAACTTTGCTTGCAAGAAGGATAGCTGTGTCTTCTTAGGTAGAAATACAGAGTTGTGTTGTCGTACAGGGGTTCGGTTCCACGTGAGAAGGTCTCACGTGGAAGCTGAGTCATCAAAGAAATGGGTATGCTGGATAAACTCACCCTTCTTGCCTGCGGACTGAAAGTGAAGCTGGGCCCTTTAAATTCGTCCCCCGCCACCCCCGGCTGCAAGGCAAGCTCAGCCTTAGCCTGTAGAGGGCGCCGGAGAGCCGCTCGCCCCGCCCCGGCTCGCCCCGCCCCGGCTCGCCCCGCCCCCGGCTCGCCCCGCCCCCGGCTCGCCCCGCCCCGGCTCGCCCCGCCCCGGCTCGCCCCGCCCCCGGCTCCGCGCGTGCGTGGCTTTCTGCGCGCGCGTGCGTGGCTTTCTGCGCGCGCGTGCGTGGCTTTCTGCGCGCGCGTGCGTGGCTTCCTGAGCACGTGCGGCGTCTCCAGTGCGCGTGCGCAGCGTCTCCCGCCGGGTCACCGCGGCCGTGGTGTAGCAGCCGGCACACCCCGCATCCCTTTAAGGGCGCTTTTGTCGTGGGGTGATTCTGGTGAGACGCCTCGTGTGAGCAGCCCGAGTGTCGTTCCTCAGGGCAGACTTCCGGTTAGTGCCCCAGGCTGGGTTTCTAGCAAGTTCCGCGAGTGTGCGGTGCTTTCCGCCCGAGCCGCAGGCGTGCCCCTCAGTGAGGTCCGGGTGCCCGTGCTGGGGGGGAGTGTGTGGGCATTCCTCCCTAGGGGTTCTCCTGCAGTCTTGGGGAGCTCCTCTTTGGGCGCGCTCTCATCCTGGGGGAGGGGGTGCTTTCGGGGGCCTTGTTTGATCCACGTCGTGGTGGTGGAGGCTGTTATCAGGGTCTCTATGTTAGCCCTTGGGGGCTTTTCCTTCGTACCATTCTCTAAAGTTCTCTTTACTTCTCTCCAGCAGCTGCTAAGTCGCTT
The DNA here is from genome assembly GCF_001704415.2 of Capra hircus. Classification (NCBI taxonomy): domain Eukaryota; kingdom Metazoa; phylum Chordata; class Mammalia; order Artiodactyla; family Bovidae; genus Capra; species Capra hircus. Next base: position 1,304,758 of record NC_030809.1, on the reverse strand, counting down.
CAGTCGTGTCCGACTCTGTGCGACCCCATAGACGGCAGCTCACCAGGCTCCCCTGTCCCTGGGATTCTCCAGGCAAGAACACTGGAGTGGGTTGCCATTTCCTTCTCCAGTGCATGAAAGTGAAAAGGGAAAGTGAAGTCGCTCGGTCGTGTCCGACTCTTCGCGACCTCATGGACTGCAGCCTACCAGGCTCCTCCGTCCATGGGATTTTCCAGGCAATAGTACAGCTAGGCCTTGTTAATGTGGTCTCCTATTATAGTTGATAATTGTTTATATGGAACTTGCTTTGTTCAGATTGCGGTGTGCTTTCTCCCTCCTGTCGGTTGGAAAGCGATCTACATTGTACATATAGATCATAAGTTTGTTTATCCATTTCATGTTGATATTTCCAATTTAGGGCTGTTATGAGTAATTTGCCATACATATTGTCAAATGGACGAGATTCACCGTGTGATATGTTTTCATATTTCTCGGATAGATACCTCTAATCAGTTCCATTGTGAAGGCCAGGCTGATGGACTTTAACTTTGTCTGGAGGGTGCTGAGGAATTGCTGGGAGTTTTATGGGTGTTTTTTTTTGTAGCAGCGATGGGATTCAGTGTGGGTCTTAGAAGGATTTCTTGGCCCTGTGTGAGCTGGGGGGGCACCAACCTTCAATTCCCTGAGATGAAGGTGGTAGCTCAGCTTAGTGACTCCGGCACGTGCTCTACCATCTATTTGTAAATCTGTGAAGTGGGAATGTTCACGCGCATCTATAGAATTGCTGGCAGGGCTGAATGGGATGATGCCCATGCGGCCTTTGGCATCGGGTAGGTGTGCGTGGGGCAATGGAGCCAACATGCTGGTGTGTTGGGTGTTAAAGCCTGGGTGTTCAGTTTCTCCCTGGCACCATGTGTCCAGAGATAGCGCCTGGAGGGGTGGACAAGGGTCTCAGCACCCTGCCCAGAGGCACCTCTGGACCCAGAAGAGGCAGAGCCCAGCTGCCCGCTGCTGCCCAGTGCCTGGCACTTCCTGACACCCTCTTGTGACTTTCCTCTGGGGAGTGGACCCACAAGGTGGCCTTGGGTTCTGGGCTTTTTGCCCAGCCCCTTGACAGTCACCTCAGCTGGCACCCTGCCAGCCTGAGCCCCGAGCCACCGCACCCCAGCAAGTCAAACGGCCATGATTAGTCAAATAAAATTCCCATCTGTTGAGGAATTTACAGGAGTTATTGCTGGCTATAAAACCGACCGGAGGAGAAGGATGGCTCTGAGGGGGTAAGTGCCTCTAATTGTGCGGTAGTGACTTTTAAATAAGGTTGCAGATGCCCTTATCACAGTGATCCAGATCCCCGTGGTGGGCCGGGCTGGGGGGCTGGGCTCCGCCAGCCTCCTTCCCTGCTGAGGGAGGAAGAAGAGGGCCCTCTGCATTGGAACCTTGGGGGTCGTGGCATTTCAGCATGATCCTGGATGCACGCTGCAGGTGCTTAATGCACGCTTCTGCTTTCTCTGCTTCCCTCCGTCCTCCTCTGGGGCCTGAGGCAGGCTCCTGGTCAGAGGCAGCAGTCATTCTGGGCCAGGGTCCTGCTGTAATAGACTCTGTGTGACCAGCAGTGTATAACACCCCTGGGCTTCCAAAGCTTTGTCTCTGAAATGGGACAATTAATTACCAAGCATCCGTCCCAGAGGAACACCGAGAAGAAAGGTGTTTGAGAATGTGGGCCCAGCCGTGTTCTCTTATAATATACGGCTTTGTTCTGGTGCCTGGCTCATTTTATCCCCTCCTCATCTGGGGTTGGAGGTGACGTCTTTCGTCTTGGATGGGAAGGTTTGAGGTGGCCAAGGGACTCCTCTGAGGTCACTGGGGTGCCAGGGGCTCCTGAAGTCCAGCCCCCTTCCTTCATCCTACCTGAGAGACTCAGAGCAAGACTGTACTTTGGGGGCAAACTCGAGTTCCTGGTGGCTGGGGTGAGCCGGAGAGATTGGGGGTTTTTGCTAAAAAGGATTCAAACAGCACTGAGGGTGGAGATAACTTACCCGACCCAAGAGAGGGTGGTTCCCAGGGCCCAGACCCCCCAGAGGCAGGGCTTGGGCCTGAGACCCGAAGACACACAGCCCCTGGCCTGCTAGGCCGGAGGTCTCTCCGTGGTTGCTGTCTGTTCCTCCCTGGCCTTCCCTGCCCACCTCGTGGTCAAGCACAAACTCACCTGCCCCTCCGTCTTGGGCCCTTTAAAATCGGGGCACACACCTGGGCCCACAGCCGGCCACGCTCTCTTTCATTGGCTGACACCCGGGGCCAGGAGCCGTCGGGATTTTGCCCTCCCTGGGCCCCGGCTCCCCTCCAGACAGCTAACTCTGGCGCTGGGCCCCTTTCCCTGCCAGGCACTTTGAGGGGGACCTTTTGGTTGGAGGGTCTGGAGTCCCTGGGGGTGGAGGGGCCGATGCTGACGTGAGGAGCCGAGCCCTGAGGTAGGGCCTGTCCTCAGGGACGACGCCTCCCTGGGTACCCTCCCGCCCCCGCCCTGCCAGGCCTTGGCCTGGGCGTTCCTGTAGCTTGTTCCTTTGGGCTGCTGGCGGTTGTGGAGGGAGAATCGGCCTCGCAGGGGCTTCCGGCTCAGCGGCAGCTGCACGATCTGCTCCGTGGACCCCATCTCCGTGACGGGGAAGATCAGCGTGAGCGTGCGGGAGAGGGACTCCTGGCAGGAGCAGGTCCCGATCCCTTCCGAGCCACACTAGGGCGCCTCTGGGGAGGGGAGGCTTTGGGGGCTGGAGTGAGGGTCTAGGACTTTCCCTGGTGCCCCACTGGGGGATGAAAGACCCTGTGATGGGCTGGGCGCCAGCGAAAGGCACTGGTGCCTGTGAGCTTTGAATAACGGCAGGGTTTGGGTCTTTGAATGAACTTCCATTGTGCTGACCCCATCCAGAGGGGTCTCAGGGCGTCTGAAATAGTGGGGGGTGGAGATGGGCGGTGAACAAGCCAACCCAGGCATGGAAGGTTACAGCGCTGAGACCACCAGAAGAGGGTGGCGTGGATGAGGGGTGGGGTGGGCGGGGGAGCCTCCGGGTTCCCTCAGTCACACTGCATGTTCCTGCCCGCATGGTTCTCCCATCTCAACCTGTGGGAAGGTTGGGCTTGGCGGTGGGAGACCCCGGCCTGGAGTCTGGGTGCTCTGAGCCCCTCCTGGTGCCTCCCCCCCAACCCCCGCTGACATCTCCCTTCCCTGGGGCCTCTCGCCTGGAAGGAGAGTCTGGTGAGTCCCCTCTGGAAAGGATGGTTCAGAGGGCACAGTGAACCCCCAGCAGGCTTGGGGAGGCTTTTCCAGGGGGCTGGTTCCATCTCCTCGTCCCAGTTTCCCGTCGGCTGGAGGCCCTCTCCGGGCTTCTGGCTCATGCCCAGGCCTGGAGCACTGGAAGGCTTAGAGCAGAGCGTGCCTTCGTCTTGGTCCTGCTTTCCCTTTTGCCCGCCACCCCTGCCCAGAGGAACGGGGCGCTGGGGGCTTCCATCTGAGAGGCGTAGGGGGTGGTGGGAGTCCGGCGGCAGGAAACCCGGGTTGAGGCAGAGCTCTGTGGCCTACCAGCGGGGGGCCCAGTGGGTCTGAGCCGCGGCTTCCTGTTGGCCGAGTGGGAGCGTAAGCTCCCAGGGCCATCGGCAGGGTTAACGAGGTGGTGACTTCTCTCGAGCTTTCTATCACGATGACGGTGATTTTCGGCGATGTGCCCCAGATCGAGTAGCAAAGGACGGAAACAGAGCCAGGAGGCGTGGAGCTGGCCGAGGCTCTGGAAGCCGGCGGCAGAGCTCGCCGGGGTACCAGGGCCCTCGATGTGCTCACAGCGTCTGGCTGGCCCCTCGCTCGGGTGGCTGGCCTTGGTGCGGGGCCCTTCTGTCCGTCCCCAGGCCCCTCCGTCTTTCTCCGGGGGTCTGGTCCTGACCGGGTTTGTCGGCGTCATCTTCAGCTCCGGATTTCTCCTCTTGTGTTTTTAACTTGTTTGTTCATTTTTGGCTGTGCTAGGCGTTTGTCGCTGTGCAGGCGTTTTTCTGGTTGTGGCGAGCAGGGGCCGCCCTGCAGCTGCAGTGCCCGGCCTGCGCTCTGCAGACGTTTCTCTCGCTGTGGCGCACGCGTTCCAGGGCACAGGATCAGTAGTTGGGGGTCACGGGCTTAGCTGCTCTGCAGCACATGGCGTCTTTCTGGATCAGGGATCGAACCGACATCTCCTGCCGTGGTAGGTGGGTTCTTTACCTCTGAGCCGCCATGGAAGCCTCCCTGGGTTTCCCTTCTTGACCAAAGGAAAGAGTGAGTCCCTTTTCAGTAGGAGGCAGAGGAAGTATTAGTTGCTCACTCGTGTCCGACTCTTTGTGACCCCGTGGACTGTAGCCCGCCAGGCTCCTCCGTCCATGGCATTCTCTAGGCAGGAACACTGGAGTGGGCTGCCGTGCCCGCCTCCAGGAGGTCTTCCCGACCCAGGGATCAAACCCGGGTCTCCTGCACTGCAGGCAGGTTCCTTGCTGTCTGAGCCACTCATCCTGTCGAAAGTTCCCTGACAGTGAAGGCTGGCCTGGGCAAGCAGGTGACCGCAACATGGCCCCGCCTACAGGATGCTTAGCTGGAGTTAGATACGATGGTGCGCGATACGGGGCGTGGGAGCACAGAGAGTGTGCAGCTTCCCCGGGGTCGGGAGCAGCAGGGAAGGCTTCCTGGAGGAGGCTACATCTGCGCGGACTCTAACCACGGCCTGGCAGAAGGCAGGCAGATGAGAGGGCCGGGGGGACGACGGGCCAGGAGCGGACAGGAGGGCCGGGGGGAGGACGGGCCAGGAGCGGACCGGAGGGCCGGGGGGACGATGAGCCGGGAGCCGACGGGAGGGCAGGGGGGAGGACGGGCCGGGAGCGGACGGGAGGGCGGGGGGGAGGACGGGCCGGGAGCAGATGGAGGGCCGGGGGGACGACGGGCCAGGAGCGGACAGGAGGGCCAAGGGGACGATGAGCCGGGAGCCGACGGGAGGGCAGGGGGGAGGACGGGCCGGGAGCGGACCGGAGGGCCGGGGGGAGGACGGGCTGGGGGGATGATGGGCCAGGAGCAGATGGAGGGCCGGGGGGACGATGGGCCAGGAGCGGACAGGAGGGCCAAGGGGACGATGGGCCGGGAGCCGACGGGAGGGCAGGGGGGAGGACGGGCCGGGGGAACAATGGGCCGGGAGCGGACAGGAGGGCCAGGGAGCCGACAGGAGGGCCGGGGGGATGACGGGCCAGGAGCGGACGGGAGGGCGGGGGGGACGACGGGCTGGGGGGATGATGGGCCAGGAGCAGATGGAGGGCCAAGGGGACGATGGGCCGGGAGCCGACGGGAGGGCAGGGGGGAGGACGGGCCGGGAGCGGACGGGAGGGCGGGGGGGAGGACGGGCCGGGAGCGGACCGGAGGGCGGGGGAACAATGGGCCGGGAGCGGACAGGAGGGCCAAGGGGACGATGGGCCGGGAGCCGACGGGAGGGCAGGGGGGAGGACGGGCCGGGAGCGGACCGGAGGGCCGGGGGAACGATGGGCCGGGAGCGGACAGGAGGGCCAGGGAGCCGACAGGAGGGCTGGGGGGATGACGGGCCAGGAGCGGACGGGAGGGCCAAGGGGACGATGGGCCAGGAGCCGACGGGAGGGCAGGGGGGAGGACGGGCCGGGAGCGGACCGGAGGGCCGGGGGACGACGGCTGGGAGCAGACGGGAGGGCAGGGGGGAGGATGGGCCGGGAGCGGACCGGAGGGCCGGGGGGACGACGGCTGGGAGCAGACCGGAGGGCCGGGGGAACAATGGGCCGGGAACAGACAGGAGGGCCAGGGAGCCGACAGGAGGGCCGGGGGATGACGGGCCAGGAGCGGACGGGAGGGCGGGGGGGACGACGGGCTGGGGGGATGATGGGCCAGGAGCAGATGGAGGGCCGGGGGGATGATGGGCCAGGAGCGGACAGGAGGGCCAAGGGGACGATGGGCCAGGAGCCGACGGGAGGGCAGGGGGACCATGGGCCGGGAACGGACGGGAGGGCCGGGGGGATGACAGGCCGGGAGTGGACGGGAGGGCCGGGGGGACGACGGGCCGGGGGAATGATGGGCCAGGAGCGGACGGGAGGGCTGGGGAGCCGACAGGAGAGCTGGGGGGACGACGGGCCAGGAACAAGGAAGGCTTCTGGGCGGGGATGACCCGTGCTGTGTTGCTGCTGAAGGGTCAGATGTGGGGCAGGGGCTGGTGAGCATTGGTGCGGCAGAGCCTTGAATGTCAAGCAGCGGAGCTTGGGGTCCGTGCCGGGGGCGACGGTGCCAGGGCTGGTCTGAAATGGGGACAGTGAAATCAGGCTTGTTCTTCAGTGGCTTGTGTCTCCCTAGCCCAGTGGTCTTTACCGTGATTGTTTTTTTTGCCCTTCAGGGGACTTTGGCTGTCAGAGCTTGGGGGCAGGGGTGCCACTGACGTCTGCTGGGTAGAGGCCAGGGATGCTGATACACCCGTCACGTCACGCAGGGGGCCCTTCCCCGCCGCAGAGGCTCACCTGGCCCCAGGTGTCAGCGTTCCCTGGGCCGTGTGTGGCCTTCAGTAGTGAGGATCTGGGGCGAGGCTGGTGACCCCCATGAAGTCAGCCTGAAGTTTGGGCGTTTTCTTCCCCTTCGCGTGTTGTTTCTTCCTGCCGCTCAGGTCGGTGTGGCCAGGGACGTTACAGGATTTCCACAGGCAGGCCTGTTTGAGTCTGGGTGCCCCGGCCAGGGGCAGCTCGTGACCGCAGTGGCCCAGCCTCCTGGGGCACCCCTCCGTGGACCCCCCCCCTGACGCCCAGGCCCCGCCCAGCCGCCGCCTCGCCCCGCCCAGGCCCCGCCCAGGCCCCGCCCAGGCCCCGCCCAGGCCCCGCCCAGGCCCCGCCCAGGCGCCGCCTCGCCCCGCCCAGGCCCCGCCCAGGCCCCGCCCAGGCCCCGCCCAGGCCCCGCCCAGGCCCCGCCCAGGCGCCGCTGACCCTCCGCCAGCCCCACTTAGTGTGCAGCCCGAGCCTGGCCCGAGAGCTGGGCTTTTAACGGCTGAATGTTTCTTTAAAAAACCCTGCTTGTCTCCAGGCCCTCATCCCTCTGACTCTGCCCGCCTGGCTCCCTGTGGGAGTTCATGCAGAAACCCATGTGTTAGTAGGCCCACAGTATCTCCGGGCTGGCTCCCACTTAGCCTCCTGCGGAGAGGGCCTTGCTTCTGTGCTGCTCTGAGCCTGAGCTGTGCTTGATTCCCGGCCCCTGTCCAGGCGCTGGGGGCTGGGTGGGCACACAGTGTTAGAGGCTGCTGGGTGCCGTGAGCGGCAGGCACCAGGACTGCCAGACCTGGTCCCACGTAGGGTGTGGTCTTTTATCTGTGACTTGTTGGGCCAGTCCCCTCTCCACGAGTGAGACAGATGGAGGCCTTCGAGGCTGTGTTGGGGACAGAGCCTCCCTTGGGCCCGGCTTTCCAGGCCCTGTGATCTGTCTGCCTGCTTCCAGTGCCTCCCTTGTCATTGCAGAATTCCTGCAGTGCTGAGCCAGGCTCCCGGCAACCTCGTGTGGCTCAGTGGTAAAGAATCCGATTGAGAAGCAGGAGACGTAGGAGACAGCAGTTCGATCCCTGGGTCAGGAAGACATCCTGGAGGAGGAAACGGCAACTCCAGTGTCCTTCCTGAAAAATCTCGTGGACAGAGGAGCTTGGCGGCTGCAGTCCAGGGGGTCACAGAGTCGGACACCCACTCTCTTACACACACGCACACCAACCTGGTGTGATAATGGGCACACTGTTATTTCCCCCATTTTACCGGGAAGCGCCAGCGTCCAGCCCTGGTGGATCCAGGGAATTTGAAGGGTGGACGGAGTCGGCGAGGAAAAACTATTTAGATAAAGAGAGATTAGGAAAGAATAGTATAGTAGGAAAATGAGTGGAGAAAAGAGGCTGGATAACTTGGTCTACGCAGAAAGCTAATAAAACCTCGAGACGAGGTTCGCACCGTCTACGGTAGGCCGCAGGCGCCCGCTTGAATAGTGGAGGGTGCCCTGCCTTGGGCTCCCTCTCGCGTGGGTCTTAGAAGCCCGGGTAAGTAAGTAGACTCGGAGAGCCTCCGTGCTCCAAGGGATCAGCCTGAAGAGGAGAGGGAGGGAGAGGGAGAAAGAGAGAGAGAGTCGACACGGGGGGAGCCAGACTTCAAGAAACCAGTTGGAGAAGCTGGTCTGAGAAACTGGCCCATCCTTTATTGTCCGGGAAAGCTTTTTATACTTTCATTTGTACATGGAGATCAGTGGATAATACAGAGTTACGCAGCGTCAGCAGCCCTGACTCTTAGCGAGACCAGGCTTTCTCTCTGCATACCTAGCTGTATACACAAGTCTTAGGTGATTTACATCATCTTCTGGCCAGGAGGCCTATTAACATTTTACGGCCCTTTTCTGATAAGGGTCTGTCACCCAGAAAACTTATTTGCCTTAAAAGTGTTGTTCTTTCCAAAGTCTGGTGCCACTCTCAGAAACACTAATTAAGGTTACATTCTTACATAGCAAGGACACAATGACTTATAACAAGGAAAGAGGAGTACAGTGATTTATAACAAAGAGAAAGTTCACTAACTCAAAAGTCTAGTGTTGCTAACATCAAAACTACTATATTCCTTTTTCTATATCCCAGTTACATTGATTAACATCCTCCAGGTGCCAAAAAGATGAAGACTATGGAGGCCTGGCAGCAGTCATTGACCCAGCAGTGAAACCCTTCACCAAGCTAATTCTTAGCTCTAAAAGGCTCTATCTCTTAAATTCTTAGCTCTAAAAGGCTCTATATCTTTAAGATGTTTTAAGCTGTGTGCCTCTCGCGGTTGGGGGGCTGTAAACAATCACAAGTTGTAAAAGTCTCTACCTGTCCCGTCAGAGGGGTCTGAGCTGAAACATTCCTTTCGTATGCAGGAGACCAGCTGGAGCTCTAAGTTAACTCTTTCCAGAGAAAGGTGGTTGGGGATAGCCCCCTGTCCTGTCAGAAGAGTACAGATGGCTGTAAACAGACAGGTTTCGGTTTCGGGGCAGACGCTCAGGCAGAGGACCCCTGGAGACCTGACTCGCCTTGCCCGCCAGGTCTCTCCGCACGACCTTGTCGTGGGCGGGATCTCCCGTGCTGGCTCCCGGCAGGGAAGCTCTCGCTTGGAGGGGTCGTGTGCCCAGGGCCACACCTCCGCTGAGTGGTGGTCCGCGGCTTGGACCCCGGTCGCTCCCGCTGAGCCTGCCGCCCTCAGCCGGCCTTCCAACCCTAGCAGGTCTCCCGTGACCTCCCTGCAGTTGGATGAAATGAGCAGCTTCAGTCTGCGGAGTCAGAGGGCAGGACTGGCTTGTGAAGCGAGAATGATGATAATGAAGTCGCTCGGTCGTGTCCGACTCTTTGCGACCCTGTGGACTGTAGTCTAGCAGGCTCCTCCGTCCATGGGATTTTCCAGGCAAGCGTACTGGAGTGGTTTGCCCCGAGAACTTTCTAGCAACAGACCAGTCTGCCTGTGTGGTGGGCTTTCTCATGAGGTGGCATGTGCCCCGTTGCTGGGGGTAGCAAGCAGGGGGCCGATGGCCGTTGTCCAGGTGGGTCAGAGCGGACTCCTCTCAGGCGTGTGAGGAACTGGATCAGAAGCTGAGGTCAGAACCCTCTGAGCCTGGAGTTCTCTGAACCTTGGAGTCTCGGCTCCTATCCTCAGGATGAGGAACTGCAGCTCAGAAGCAGGCGTTTCTGTGCCCAGATCGCCTGTCCTTCCCTTCCCTTCCCTTCCACTAACCCCGGGGGCCAGGCGCAGAGCCGGTCACCCCTCGGGTCTCGTGTGGTGACTGCCCTCTGGGCCTTTGGAGGGGAGGAAGGAGGCTCTGATCTGGTCAGTGACCTCCGTCCTCTGCGCTGAGCACCGCTGTGTGCCAGGCCCTGGGGACTCCTCTGTGTGCTGGGGGGAAGGTGATGGGCTGACAGGTTTCCGTGTGGTCCTCTGGCATCCGGGTCTTGCTCAGACCTGCAGAAGCTCTCCCGTGGGGCAGGGCCCCGGGCTCTGTGTTTGTCACAGCTGCTCAGGACCTTGATTCAAGGATCGGGACACAGGTCTCAGTGGGCAGCCGGGTGGTGGTTGGAGGGGGAGGGGTGCTGTCGGGATCCAGTGTCAGAGGCGAGGTGGGGTGAGCCAGAGGCTCGCGGGAAGGGACCGTGGCCCAGGGCGCTGCTGGAGCCGTGCTGGGTGGCCTTCCGCCCGCGCTGGTCCCTGGGGCTGGGGCTTGTATCTCTTCCAGTTCACTGCCATGTCTTGCTGGCTGGCCTGGGTCTGGCACAGGGGAGGGGCTCACGCTTCATCAAGGGACAGCCCCCTCCTGGCCTCCAGCCCACAGCCTCTCCTTGAACCCTGTGGACCAGACCCCGAGCTCAGTGCTTTGTGTCTGTACACTCAGCACACCCTCAGTATGAAGGAGGCATGCTGATTACACCCATTTGACAGGCTAAGAAACTGAGGCCGGGGAGGGAGGGGGAATGCCCAGACCCCCTCCACGGCTGGCTCCTCGTGATCGTTTAGGCTCAGCTTCGGTGTTGCCCCTGGGGTCTGTCCTGAGCCCCGGGCCAGTGACACAGACTTCAGCCTCCTCGCTTTGTCTGCAGTGTGTGGAAATGTCCTGTCCCCACTGCCCTGGAAGGTGAGGTCTTTGAGCACAGTGTCTGCCTTGTGGCGATCGCAGGCGGGCAGGGCCCGCTGATGGGATGTGACATCTGGGTTCTTTTCTTTCCTGTCGCTTGGCCTGACAGGAGCTGTGAGTTCATTATGACAGCGGCGTCATTTGCCCGGGACCCTGATGCGAGGCAGAGGTTCCCCCTGTGTGTTTCTACCCCAACTCCCAGGTGGTTGGATCTCACCCCAGGTTTTAGATCAGCCGAAGTTCATGCAGCCAGCCCTCCCGAGGAGTAATTACTATAATTCCCCTGCATAGCCCTCAGCTCTTGCCCGATATTGTGACTGAAATGTAAGGAGCCGTGACACTCCCTGCCCTTGTAATTGAGGCTTTGGAAGCGCAGCCGACATCTCTGCAGGGAGACGGGGGTCGCGGCCTGCATCGGCAGCGTCGCCGCCCTTGCTCTGGCTTCTTGGCCTCGTGGCTGCCGTGTGCGCAGTCGCGACTGAGGGGCGGGCGCGTGCTCCACTGCCCCGGCCTGCTGTGCTCGCAGGGCTGGTCCCCGTGGGGCGTGGCCCTCGGCCCTGACGCGTTGGGTGGAGAAGCTGTGTGTCTCCCTGGACTCCCCAGTGCGTCAGTGGCGGCGCCTGGCTCGCGCTGGGGCCTCCTGTCCCCACATCTGGAGCTCCCCTGCTGACCCCCCTTCTTCCTGGAGGCCCCCTTAGCAAGGACCTCCTGAGGATTCTGCCACCCGGCCGACATTTGAGGAGCAGTCACATAAAAGCAAAAATCATAACCTTGGGCACTCACGGCTCATCAGGCACCATCCACTTCGCCTTGTGACGCCTTTCGTCTTCCTGGCCCGCCGTGGCGGAGGCTGTTACCATCCCCAGTTTGCGGATGAGGCGCTGAAGCAGGAGATGGTGTGACCTGGGGGCGGGCAGACAGGAGGTGATGGGTCTGGAACCCAGGCAGTGCCAGGGGCAGGCCTCTGATCATCCTGCCGTGTGAACTGTTCAGAAGGTCAGCCTTCCTGGATGTACTCTGGCTTTTCTTCAGGGACTCCTGTTCGTTCCCTCAGCCCTTGTTTATGGGTACCAGCTGTGGCCCAAGCATTGTCCTCGGTGTCAGGGATTCAGTCCTGAACAGAACAAGGTTGCTGTCCCATGGAGCCTCTGTTCCAGCTGGGGGAGACAAACCATAAGCAGACGGAGAATTCCATTTCAGAGTGGGAGAGCCGTGGAGAAAGATGAGTTAGGAAGGAGGCCCCCGTGGTGGGAGAGGGGAGACCTTACCTAGAGAGGCAGGGGTGGCTTAGAGACCTGAGGGAAGCCAGCAGTAAGCCAAGAGGAGGTGATGGGGAGGAGGCTTCCTGCAGAGGGAATGGTGTGTGCAAAGGCCCTGTGGTCGGGCTGTGCGGCGCCAGCTCGAGGACCCGTGGTGGGGGGCGGGAGGAGGTGAGGCCGGAAAGATGAGCGTGGGGGGTGCTGGTGGGGGCGCTCGGGCAGAGACGACCTGACGTGTGCTGCTGGGAAGGCTGTGGGGCGACGCGCGGCAGAGGGGACGGGCAGAGGTGGCTGCCGCGGTGCGGAGGAGACGCCGAGGGTCCCGGCTGCGTGGGCCACGGTGGCTCTGAGCACACTCTCCTTAGACATCTCTCCCCTCCCCTCTCCGCCGCTGCTGGCTCCGAGCGGCCCGCCCTCGTGTCAGGCCCCTCTGTGCTCGGGGGCAGCTTGGCTGCCTGTCTGCCCAGGCCCCGGTGCTGCTCTCAGGCTGGACGACCTCGTCCTCTGGCCTGTCTGCATGCTCCTGGACACTGCTCCTGTGCTCCTTGGACACTGAAGATCCAGGCGTGCTGTGTGTGTCCTACTGAGGTCCTCAAGTTTTATTTTTGACTCCTGCAGAAATACCTGCTTTACGTGTAATCTGCTCAGTTACGTCTCATTGTTACCTTTTATTTGTTTCAAGCAAGAGGTGCTGCCCCACTTGGTTTCTCGGTGCACTTGGATTCTGTTTTGCTGACACGGGAAATTAAGTTGTGTTACTTAAGCCATTGAAATCCTGGCTTTTTCTCGAAAGCATGAGGGTTTTGGCCTCTGTGGCTACGCGGAAGTGGTGCCCATGAGCCTCTCTGATGGGTGCCCGTGGGCTGGGCTCTGGGAAGCATGTGGGAGCATCTGTGGGCCTGGCTCTGGGGAGCGTGCGGGGGCATCTGTGGGCCGGGCTCTGGGGAGCGTACGGGGTCATGTATGTGATGAGGGTTCTAGCGAATCAGGGAGGGCTCTTTTCTGCAAACTTGAGCAGAAAAGGAATTGACCAGAAGCAAGTTTATGGGATCAGGTTGAACTGAAGGACTGGCTTTAAAAGGCCAGGAGCTCAGGTAACTCTAGGGAGGCGGTCTCTTGGCAAGACCTGTTTCGAGCCTCTGGGACCCACCAGGATGGGCACTGTGTGTGCGCGCGGTCGTGTTCGACACTTTCGACCCCGTGGACTGTGGCCCGCCAGGCTCCTCTGTCCCTGGGATTCTCCAGACACTGGAGTGGGCTGCCATTTCCTATGCCAGGGGGTCTTCCCAACCCAGGGGTTGAACCCACATCTCTTGAGTCTCCTTCACTGGCAGACAGGTTCCTTACCACTTGCACCACCAGAGTGGGCAGCCCCAGCTTTTAAGGACCATGCAGGATGGAATTCCATGTCCTGGGAGGGACGGATCTAACTGAGGGGGCTTTGGCTGTGTGGCCAGTCTGGGGTTGGGGGCATTTGGAACTTTGTGATCAGTAGTCCCGCCAGGACTGGATTTTGGAATGGAGGATCAGTCCTGGACAGGAATTTGGGGTGCTGGTGTCAAAAGGAGAGGGGCTGGGCGTGTGGCCACTATAAACACCTAATGTCCCCTCAGAGGATCTCAAAGATGTGTGAAGTGCATCCTTCAAGATGCTAAAGGCAGAGGATGGCGCCTTATGGAATATTAGAGAACAGGACCAAATTCCTCCGGGCGAGGGAAGGAGCACAGGGTGGACAGAGGTTTGAGGGTCTTGGGGAGGTTGTGGAACCCTGGATCTGGGTGGTCTTGAGTTGGAGGGGTGGATGTGGGGAACCGTGTTCTGAGCGAGGCTCAGCGCTTGGGTTGAGTCGCAGAGGCGAGGACGTGCCTGCTGGGTGTAGTGCAGGAGAGACCAGCTGGTGAGTCACCTGCTGGTGGGGAGCAGGGGGCGTGGCTGGAGCTGCAGGTGGAGGGTGGAGGGTGGAACTGATCAGCAGGTGCGGGGGTGGGGGGTGACCGGCTGGCCAGGGTGGGAGCGGATTTTGAGAGGCCGTGGGGTACACTGGTTTATGGGGGCCCTGGGGGCTCAGACAGTGAAGAGCCCGCCTGCGATGCAGCAGCTCCAGGTTTGACCCCTGGATCGGGAGGATCCCCTGGAGAAGGGGAAGGCTACCCACTCCAGTGTTCCTGACTGGAGAATCCCTTGGACAGAAGAGCCTGGCGGGCTGTTAGGCTGTGGGGTTGTAAAGAGTCAGACATGACCCTTGACTGTGTGCCTGACACTCTGCCAAGTGCTTTGGTGTGGCTTTGAGTAGCCTGCACAGCAAGACTGCCCGATAGTGCAGGCGAAGAGACGGGCGCAGAGAGGTCAAGTGACCTCGCCAAGGCCACACAGCGAGCAAGTACCAGAGAGGGGATTCGAGCCCGGCCCAGCCGATGTTCTCTGCTCATCTGAGCTACAGCCATCAGCTGTGAAGTTGGGGGCTGCCTGCCCGCCTGTCCTGGGCTGCGGCCCCCTCCTTTTCTTCCTCAGTGTCCTAGGCAGCTTTGGGCACGGCCGTGGGCCGGCAGGGGTGGTGGGAGACGGGGGCTTGGGAGGGTCTGAGGCTTTCCATCCTTCTTTCCTGCCCCCTGCAGAGAGACGGAGTGAAGCTGGCAAAATTGGAGTCAGCAGAAAAGTCTGATTTTTACCTTAGACACGTTTGCAGCCGACAGATATTAACCCAGCGTCTTGGCTCTCCTTGCAGACAGGGCTGAGCTGAGTCCTACCCTGCATGTTGGGAGACCAGCTTTGTCATGAATCTGCTGTTGCATTTTAGGCACGATGTTTTTCCTCTGTAGGTCTCGGTGTTTCTACCGGTAAAATGGGGGTGTGGGTCCTCTGGTTGGATGTCACAAATTCAGGAGCCTGCAGGGACCCTCCAGAAGAGACGAGGTGTGAAGAGGGTGCTGGGACCAGCGGGGCCTGACACGCAGGTGCCTGCCTGCAGGGACGGTTCCTCATCAGCTCCGGCCGGTTGCTGCTACCTGGGGTGGCTACCGCCCAATCTCTAGGTTCTTTTCCAAAACAGGCAGAACTCTGAATTGTGCTGGAAAAATATTTCAACTTGTAAATGTTAGCAACTTAATTAGAAATTTGGGGAAGCCAGTAATAGCGGCTCCGTGGTCTGATGCTGGCCTGTGGGTTGCTAGCTTGCAGTGCCTGGGCTGTTTGTTTGGGTTTCTTCTAGCCAGCTGAGATACGGCTCCATTTAATATGCATATAAATAAAAATCAAATATTTGCCTTCCAGATATATTGATTTGTATTTATGGATGAGCTCTGTGGTTTATAATGTGCATCTAAGCTCAGAGTTAATAATGGGGCAGAAACCTCATTGAGAAACTTTAATCTCAGATTAGGGACCCGTGTGTCTGGACCTCCCTCTGGAGTACTTCCGCCTCTAACGTCTGTCTTTAATCCTTCCTGATGCAGATGTAACCTAGCCTAGTTTCCATGGCAACAGAACATGCTAGCGTCTCCCCTCATCATCTATTCACGGAGAGCGAAGAGTGGGGAGGGAGGCCTTGAGATTTCCGCAGCCTGGACAGCAGTCCCAGGGACTTCTGCTATCTGCTTCTGGGAGCTCGTGGGCAGGACGGGTTTATTTGAAGCCAGTGGGCAGCCCGAGAGCAAGGTTTATTGGCTCTCATAAAGTTTTAGAGACCTCTGGCGAGAGCTACTGACTTTATCGTATTTGCTGCTGTCCCTAGACTGGAGGGTGCTTGTGGATCGATTTTTTTTTTTTTTTAGTATCCAGAGAGCAGTGGGTTTATAGTCCCATTTAAGGGTGGGCTTGGGAAAGACCGCAAAGAGCCGCAAGGATTAGAAGAGGATTTGGGGGTCATAGTGGCCGATGAGCTGACCAGGCATTCTGGTTGTTCCCGTGAGGCACAGCGAAAGCCAGGAGGGCCAACAGGCAGGGGAGTGAGAGCTCCGACAGGATGGGCCGAGTAGGTGAGACGCAGACGCGGTCAGGCTGTCTGGCTCCCAGTCCGCGTTCCAGCACCGGGAGGTGGTGGGATTGGGCAGCTGGGCCACTGAGCTGCTGCTGCTTCGTCTGGGAAGGGAAGGTCGTCGTGGTCCGCTCCTCGTCGGCTGTGCTGAGGATTGAGGTGCTACATGCAAGCATCTAGAATAAGAACCTGCAAACTGTTCCTGTAAAGGTTCCGGATAGTAAACAGTTGAGCCTTTTTAGGCCCTGGAGTCTCTGCCAGACTCCTCAACTCTGCCGTAGTAGCTTGAAAGCAGCTGTAGCCAATATGTAAATGATGGACAGGGCTGTGTTCCAATAAAACTTTATTTTTATAGGCCCTGGAATTTGAATTCCATATACTTGCCATGTGTCACTGGCGAGTCCTCTTTTTCTGATCCCCCCCCCCCCCAACCATTTAAACATGCAAAACCCATTCTTGGCTCACAAGCCCTACATATAAAAACAGGCAGGCGGGCGGATTTGGCCCACGGGCCAGAGTTTGCTGATTCTTGATGTAGAATAATGCCTATTATATGTTCGTTGAATGTCAGTCCCTGAAATTAGCTCTATCGTCTTCATTATCCTTCTCGTCCCTGTAGAGTGGGTTGAAGGCAGTAGAATATTTGGCGCAGAAAGAGCTGTGGGGAAGCAAGGGCACGTGATGGCTGCACTCAGGAAGGGGTGGTGGAGTTTGTCCCCACGGCCCAGTAGGGCTGTCCTCTGGGCCTGATGGAGTTTTGGGTCCGAGGCTTCCAGCAGCTCGAGATACCTGCGGTTGGAGCAGACTGCCTTGGGCGTGGTGGGCTCCTGCCCTGGAAGTGCCCGAGCAGAGGCCAGATGCCGCTGCCACACTGCCTTGGGGTCTGGTCACCGGGGAATGGACGTGGAGGCTCTGGGGTCTGAGCTGGGCTCCTGCAGCTCTGGCCAGGGGCGGGGGAGGTCGGGCAGGTTCCCCTTCTTCCAGGTTCCCTCTCCTGATCTCAGAGCACCTTGCCCTCTTGCTTCTTGAGTAATCTGGAGATGTGAGTGGGTCCGGCATTGCTCCTCTTTAACAGGAGGGGGGTGGGGGGATATGAGCTGGCCACGTGGCCGGACCTGCCAGCTAGGCGGCAAGGTGGGGGGAGGGCGTGATGGGAACAGAGACTGTGGTCACGGGCCTGGCTCAGACCCCAGCGCTGCAGCTTGCTACCTTTGTGAGCCTCTCTGAGCCTCAGTTTCCCTGTCTGTGCAGTGGAAGTGTATTACCTCGTTCACAAGGCGGTCACGAGGCTGAAACGCATTGTTGTTCAGCCACCCAGTCGTGTCTGACTCTTTGCGACTCTGGACTGTGGCACGCCAGGCCTCCCTGTCGTCACCGTGAAGTGAGCGAGTGCACGTGAAACATGGCACCCCTGCTGATGGGCGGCCGGGGTCCAAGCTCTGCTCCCCTGCCCACCCTGGGCCCAGGCTGCCAGCGCGTCCCGGAGGGTCAGGGAGGGGCTGCCCTCCGGGGCGTGGCTGCCCCCAGTGGCTGCCGTGTTGGTCCTCTCTCCGCCTTGTGTGCCGGCATCCTCAGGGCTCGGATGGGTGAGGGGTTAAGGAACACCGGCCCAGCACAACCCTGCCTGGGCCCTCAGGGCGGTGGGGCCGAGTCCGGGGCAGAGGAGCTCACCATGTGAGTCAAGGGTGACGGCAGATGTGGGTGCTGGGTGGGGGTCACGGGTTTCATGTGCTGGGCGACTCACATGGGGGAGTCCATGAATCCTCAGCTGCTCAGTGAGGAGTGTTTGATTTTTACCCCATCATGTGGGTGAATGCATCGAGGCTGAGCCCGGATACCCATCTGGGGCCACAGGAGAGGAAGGGAGAGCTGAGATCTGAACGTGGGTCAGGCACCGAGAGCCTGCACCTGCCAGCCCGGCATCCCCACGCGCTTCCATCTTTCAGCTGCTGCTGGAGGGCACGGGGCCTGATGGTGAGCGTAGCCAGCATTCTGGGGGTGGTGACAATGCCCCAGGCATTGAGCTAAGCAGCAGTGTAAGAGAGTCAGGGTCTGCGATGCTCATTACCTTTATAACTGTCACAGCCGCTCTGAGCTGTTCCCACCATATAGCTGAGAAAACTGAGGCACGGAGAGCTTGTTAAAGCTTGCTCAGGGAACAGAGCTGAGTGGCAGAGCTGGGACTTAACTGGGAAGCCTGCTCTCACTTGGCTCTCCTGCTGTCGCTGGACGCAGAACAGGTGAGCAGTCACCGTGAAAACCCAAGACTGTGGCCAGCATGACGCTGCTGGTGAGTCTCGGCCCACTCTGGGCATCACGTTCCCGCCTGTGTGACGGGCACGTGGTCCCCATCGCTGCTCTTGCCTCACAGGATGGTTTGTGCATGAGAAGAACCACCCCTTTTCTGTAACAGACCCTTCTGAGCGCCTCAATGCCATCATGCTCCGTGAAATCACACAATAAAAGCCACAGGGCTTACGGGGAAGTGGGGTCACGAGCATGACACTCAAGCACATGAGCAGTGGAAGTCGAATGCAGAGGCAGCTGTGTTCTGTCCCCGGTCCAGGTCAAGAGATGTGTAGATGGTAACCTCGTAAGCCTGGCACTCCGTGTTGAAGGAGACCTGCCGTTTGCTCGTGGGCGTGTGTGCCATCCTGCCTGCTGGCCCCCCACGCAGTTTGCATGTCTGCCACCCAGCATGCAAGAGGAAGGAAAATGAAAGCAGATACTGAAAGGGGAAGGCAAGAGGATGGAGAGGGAAAGCGAAATGGGCCGAAGGGAGAGAGTGGGGAGGGCGAGAGCGGCCTGGGAAGCGATGGGAGGGAGGTCTGCAGCCCGAGGTGTGGGCGGCCCCGTGGCCCCGTGAGCTGCACGCGTCTGTCTCCCTGCCTGCTGTTGCTTGTGGGTGAAGCCTCGTGGACGCAAGTGTAAGATCTGCGCGATGCTCACACTGTCCCCCAACACAGGGATTGCCCTGGAGCAGATGGCGTTTTCCCAACAAGCACTCTAGTCGAGTTGGCCGGACTTTGAAAAGTTGGGTGTTAGGAGGCATGGGGAGGTCTCCTAAATGGAGGCTTCCTTGTAAGTGTTGCCTCCCCCCAGGTGGGGGCTGGGGTGGCCTGGGGGCTTGAGTGCGGTTGAGCCTCCCCTCACACCTGTCTCCCCTGTGACTCCCGTCTCTCAGATCTCAAGGTGCCACACCGGGTCCTGTACTAAGTCCAGCCCCCCTCATGCATCCCCAGCTCCCTGGAGCCACTGCCGTTCGGCCGGCACGCCCCGGGGCTGAGGGGTTTTCTCCTCAGGCCTGGGCCGTCTGTGGTCTACTTTGCTCAGCAGCAGAGTCCACCACGGGGCCTCCACGTGGGTAATGAGGTCTAGTACGTGGCTCCTCCTTGGAGCAAAGAGGAAAAAGAAAACACAAGAGGATTGCCCAGAATTTATTAGTCTAATTACATTTTCCTAATGTGGTTGACCCCCGCGCGCAGCAGTGTGCTTATCAAAGCCGCAATCACACCAGCATTATTGGAGTTTTAATAAGAGTCAACCGGTTATTGTCCTTGCTGCAGCCGACACCGTAGACGTAATCCCCTGAAGCCCCTTGGGGAGGCAGGGAGCTTGCTTTCTCTGCCAGAATGTTATTTACATTAATAACAGGGATTAGGGGCCTGCTTTATGTGTTTCAGAAGAGCAGACTTCTTAGTAAAGGCAGCTTCCTGGCACCAGCTGGGTGCCTGCTGCCACCCCCTGAGGTCAGGAGAGCACTGGACTGGGGCCTGCGGCTGGGGTTCACTGCCCGCAGCAGCTTGCTGTGTGAGCTTAGGCACGTGGCCGCCCCTCTCTGAGCCCTGACTGAAATGAGAGAGCTGAGTGATGGCGGGAGAGCACGTGGACAGCGTTCTCTCAGCAACGGCCGGGCAGAGGGCTCGCCCAGCCCCCGTGAGAGCGCGTGGACTGAGCACTCTCAGCAATGGCCGGGCAGAGGGCTCGCCCAGCCCCACTCAGCACGTGTGTGTGTTGGTGCCTGCGAGTCCCGCGGCGCTGTGTCTGGGGTGAGCTTTTCTAGACTGCCGGCTTCCGCCCCAGTCTGCGTCGTGTGGGGAGGGGTCTCGCTTGGGGGAGAAAGAGACGGGGCCGCGGGGGCCCAGTCTGCTCTCCCTGGGCCTGCGTGACTGTGGGCGCCGTTCTGGACCTCTCGTGCCCCCTCTCCGTCTGTACAGTGGAGGTCGCGCAGGCTCCCTCTCACAGGGCTGCCAAGAGATTAGGTGGAGCGACGCTGCCCAGTGCCCGCACGGCGCTCGGCCCATGCTGGCTCCGGGGGCTGGCCAGGTTTCTGCGCTTCCCTCCTATGGGCAGCGCCGCCGCCTCTGTAGGCTGATGAAGAGGGTGTGGTGCAGTCCGCCTGGCACGTTGGGAGTAGTCAGATGGGGGTCCTTCTCACAAGGGCCCCAGAGGTGTCTCTCCATTCCTTTTCACAGACAGCCACAGTCTGAAGTGTGTACTGCAGACAGCAGGGCGGGAGTTAAAGTCTGGGACTCGCTGAGTCCCAAGTCTGGGCTCATTTGGCTCCGGTCGGGGGCTGGGGCAGTAGGGGGCTTTTATGACCAAAGGCTCAGCAGCCTTACAAACAACGGCTTCCTGTATTGGTCCTGGTCATACATTTCCCCCTTTGGGAAGGGGGGCACTCTTCTGCCAGCTGAGCAGCAGTGGTGCCCTTGGTTTCAGCCACACTGGGCATCTTGGTTTATTACTGGCTCAGAACTGTGCCAAGGCAGGGTGTGGACTGCCTGGTCCACCGTTACGTCTTCAGGGCCAGACGCCGCTCCTGGTACCTAGTAGGTGCTCAGTGAACGTCAGGCAGACAAGCACCCCTGCCCGTTTGGAGCTTAGGGTACGTTGGACGGTGGTCAGTGCAAAGGGAGAGAGAGCAGGGAGTGGGACTGGGATTCTGGAGAGTGCTTCAGGAGCTTCCAGCCTGAACTCCCCAGGGGCCAGGAAAGACCCGCTGGAAGGGAGCCGTCTGAGTAGACACTCCAGGGTGGCAAGAGAGCAGGCTGCACAGCTGTCTGGGGGAGGGGTGGGGGGGAGGGGGCTCCAGCAGAGGACAGCAAGTGCAGAGGCCCCGAGGCAGGCGCGTGCCTGAGCAAGTTCGAGGAGCACACAGAGCCGGGGTCCTGGAGCGCTGTCAGCAAGGGGTGACGACAGCAAGGGTGACATCAGCAAGGGGCGATGTCAGCAAGGGGTGACGTCAGCAAGGGGGGCGCCGTCAGCAAGGGGGCGCCGTCAGCAAGGGGTGACGTCAGCAAGGGGGGCGCCGTCAGCAAGGGGGCGCCGTCAGCAAGGGGGGCGCCGTCAGCAAGGTGGGCGCCGTCAGCAAGGTGGGCGCCGTCAGCAAGGGGGCGCCGTCAGCAAGGGGGCGCCGTCAGCGGGGGGGGGGGCACCGTCAGCAAGGGGGTGCCGTCAGCAGGGGGCGCCGTCAGCAAGGGGGCGCCGTCAGAGCTCTGCCTGCTTTGACAGCGGCTGGGGGGTTGGCACTCGTGGTAAAGAACCTGCTTCCCAGTACAGGTAGATAGAACAGATGCGGGCTCGATCCCTGGGTCGGGACGATCCCCTGGGGAAGGGCATGGCTACCCACTCTAGTATTCGTGCCTGGAGAATCCCATGGACAGAGGAGCCTGGCAGGCCACAGCCCAGAGGGCTTCAAAAAGTCAGACACGATTGAAGCAGCTTAGCATGCCTGGGAGCGCCAGGCTGAGTGCTGATGGTGGCAGCTGATCCCCAGGGCAGCCGGAAGGAGGCTGAGGCGCGCCTCCCGGAAGGCCAGGATCTCCATCCGGTCCCTGGTGACAGGCGTCCCCTCTCACCTAGTGGGATGCGCCTGCTTGTCAGGCTCTGCCTTCTCCTTTGACACAGCCTCTAGCCTTCATTAAAAAAAATCTGACTCGTGTGGGAGCCTCGGCTCTGGAGCCTGGGAGTGAGGAGAGAGAAGTCTAGGGGTTCCTGGGAAGCACTTCCTCCCTGGGATTCAGGGAGGGTGGTCCCGATGGCTCTTTGGAAGGGACTTGTGAGATCAGAGCAGAATTAACTCTGACTCTCTCAACCTACCTGGAGAGAAGCTGAGGTCAGATGGGGCAGTGTTTGGCCCAAGTTCACCTAACAAGTAGAGACCCAGGGCTGATATCAGGCCGGAAGTCTGGGGCCCAAGGTGTCCAGCGGAGTAGGGGCAAGAATGGGGGTCCTGGGAGGGGCCTGTAGAGGCTGCACCCTGCCCACCCCGCTGATGGGCTCCCGGACCCTCAGTTAACTCTATGGAAGTGATGGAAAGAGAGGGGCCTCTTGGGGTGGGGGTAGCCACGAAGTTTATTAAATCAGCAGCAGGCTGGGCAGGCAGGAGGTTGAGAAGCGGATGAGGCTGCCAGAGGCCAGGCAGCATAGCCGGCCAGGTCTGCGCCATCAGCAGAAAGCTCAGGTGTGCCCAGAAGTGACGCTCAAAGGCAACTGTTGTAGGCCTGGACCAGGGTGGACCTTCAGAAGGCTGTAGCCCCTCACAGGGTCACCTGTGACCGCGGACAGCGAACACTCACAGCCCCTTCAGTCCCCAAAGAGACTGCTTTCTGGGCCTTGGCCTGACTTAGCTGCACACCCTGTTTAGGGGTGAGCACTTCTCTCTCAGAGCTCCTTGGGCTTTCTTCTGACCTCCCTCCTTCCTAACCCTCACCTGCCCTAGATGTCTCTGTCTGGTGGGGTGGACAGACAAAGGCTAGTAAAGCCAGCATGGGGTGGAGAGGGGGTCTTAGAGCTAGAAGGGGTATCCTCGGACAGTGGGGAAGCAACTTGTTTACTTGGAAGAGTCAGAGGGGCTTCCTGGAGGAGGCGTCCCTCAGTGAAAGGACTGGAAGCAGAGAAGTTACCTGGGAGTGTAAGGTGGGGTGAAGGAAGGTCACCGTGGGCAGAAGGGCCCAGTGGCAGGAGAGCAGCATGTCTGAGAGACGGTGGAGGGTTCCACGTGACTGCTGCTGCTCTCTGAGGGTTGGAGAAGAATGCTCTGGGCGTCTTGCACAGACTGATGACCGAGGCCCCGGGGTGTCTGGAGCGCAGGGTGCATCCCCTCGTCCTCAGCGCTGGGAGCAGCCATCATCATCTCTACGGTGGAGGTGCTGAGGGGCAGGTGGTGGGGTCACTGGCCAAGCTCACACAGGCAGGAAGTGACAGGGATGGGGTTTGTGCCCTTACCCTCTTCTGCCTGACCAAGACTAATGACCTACGCCTGAGGGCCACAGGGAGCCGTGCTCAGAAACTCGTGATGGGAGCAGCAGGAGGTCCTGGGGGACGTGACCTGCCCAAGCAGCCTTCGCCTTGCCTTTCCCACCGGCTCTGGGAAGACCTGTCCTCTTTGGGAGGTGCTGCTGTGGACCTAGAAGATGATGGCTTTGAACCAGACTCTGTGTCAGCCCCTGAGGCCAGTGACTCTGGGAGGCTCGGTCCCTGGAGTGGCCGCAGGAGCTCCCGTATTGGTCCTGGGCTTGCCTTGCTCCTATTCCGGGCTTCCTGCATTCCCTGCCACCGCCCGCTGCTTCCTCCTCCTGCCACACAGCCTGATGGCCTCGTTTCCCCTCGCAGGCAGGTGGCACCATCTGCAGCCTTGGCAGTCTGGGCAATCTCGTGCACATTCTTCCGCCTGGCGCACTTGTGAGGGCTTTGAGTAAGCTTGGTTCTAGCACCAGTCCTTAGGGTGACCTTGCTTTTCACGTTTTCCCTCCCTTTTTCTAAGCCAGTAACCTGGCCACAGCAGAAGAAGTGAAAAATGCAGGTACTACACGCGTTGCGCCCTGCCAGGCCCTTGGGACTCTTAACTCTGTCTGGCTCTCGAGGAGCCTCGTGGCCTCTCTGAGCACTGCCTGGTGTTCACAGCATGCAGATGCCAGCTTCCCCCGCCCACCACTTCCTTGCGCCCAGCAGCTCTTGCTCAGCAGGGTGCTGCTTGAAATCCCTTTTCCCAGGCATGCTTCCTTCCACTTCTAGGCATATCCTGATTCTTTCACTCACGACATCAGACAACTGTGTGCCCAGAGGTGGGAGGCAGCCCTCGTGTCTGAGATCCGTGGCTGCGATGGCAGATGTGGAAAGTGGCTTTCCCTCATGCGCCAGCTCTGAGAGATGGCCGCTGCTGACCGGAATGGGCTGTGGAGGGATTCCAGGCTGTGCTCAGTAGGGAGACTCCGTGATTGATTAGTGATGTCTGCCCCGACTGCAGGAGGGCAGCAGAGTGGTGGACGGTGTGCTCGAACCTGGCATCGGGGCCGGGGCCCTTTCCTCTTGCCTTTTCTCCCCTCGTGTCTGTGCTGTGAAGGCTGGCGTCGCGGGTGGAGGCGCCCGTGGGCTGCTCTGAGAGCTGAGTGGGAGACAGGCTCAGGCTTGGGCCAGTCGGGAGTCGCTGCATCCTGGGCTTCGTGCTTATCCAGTAGCGTGCGTCCTGCCGGCAGCCAGCGTCCCTTCCGGGGTGAACAGGAAGTGGCTCCCAGCACCAGCTTCGAGATTCTTCTGGTCTTGGTGCACAGGGCCTGCTGTCTTCTCAGGGGAGCCTCAGGGCGCAGAGGGCCTGAAGCACTGTTAGGCCGCACCCCAGGGTGTCTTTCAGGCTCCTGGGGAGTGCGGGCGGGGAGGAGCCCGGGGCTGGCGGAGTGCAGGGCCTGTTCTGCCGGACCCGTGAAGCCGTCCAGGCTCAGCATTTGCCCCTGAAATCCTGGGTCATCTTTGCCCTCCTCCGTGCATATTAAGCCAGAACTAGCAGCCAGTCGGTGGAAGGTGTGTTGCTGGGCGTGGCTGCTGAATCAGTGAAGGGCCAGTTTCTGGTGAACGTAAACCCCAAGGACCCCAGGACCTGAGCAGTGGAGCAGTGAACAAACGGCGTGCTGGGCCCAGTCACCGTGCTGGGCCATGGATTTGCTGCAGGCTCTAGGCAAGTTCCTTCCCCTCTCTGTGCCCGCTTCTCTGTGCAGGAAGGGGGATGGCTGGAGATCTGAGGCCTTTCCTGCTCTGCCTGGGCTCATGTGGGGTCTGACTGCCCTCAGGTGGAGTCTCTGTGGTTGAACCCAGTAGCCGGTGGTGGTGGTGACCCTCCCCGTCGCTGACTGACACTCCTGCGGGCTGCAGAAGTGCCAGAGCTGAGCGGCTGACGGGGAGATGACAGGTGGACCGATGACAGGCTCTTCCGGGTTGGGACAGACACGGCTGCAGGCTGCCTCCGCCCTGGTTTTCCAGGCGCGCCCTGGGAAAGCCTTTGGCTGCCCCTCCCCCGCGGGGCTCCTGCCTCTGCCCACCCCCGAGATGCCAGCCACGTTCGACAGTCCACGGCTCCGTGTTTGATGTTTCCTCTGGGTATTTGCACCTGCTGATTCCTCTTTCAGAGCTTTCCTTCCTCTGCTTCCGTTCGTCCCTTTAACATTCAGCCGGGGTGGACCTCGCTGGAAGCCGTCTCTGCCCTCTGCCCTGCGCCTTGCACCTGGCTCACGTTAGAGGCAGTCCAACACCCCCGCCACTCACCCCCTTGCTCGTTCGGTCTTGGTCTCACTGTCTGCTTTTTTTTAATCTTCTGGCCACATTGCGCAGGGATCAAGCCCGAACCCTCTGTGTAGGCAGTGCGGAGTCTTAACCACTGAACCACGGGAAGTCTCTGCTCACTGGATTTGGCTGCTGTCGGTGTGTGAATTCATGGAGGGCCCCTTTACTTTCTGCCCAGATTTCTCATTATCAGATCAGAAATAGTACCCGTGTTAGTCAGGTGAGGCCAGGCTGTGCTGCTCTGACAGACACGTCCTGCAACCTCAGTGGCGGAAGCCTCGGATCTGGCTTTTGCCTGTTGCAGGTCTGAGGTGAAGTGGGTGGCTCTGCAGGACGGCTCCCTCCCGCTCTGTAACTCGAGACCCAGGGTGGACCTTGGCTCCACCGCCTCAGCGTGGCTCTTCTCTTGTTACTGCCTGCTCACTCCGTCGTGTCTGACACTCTGTGGCCCCGGGGACTGTAGCCCACCAGGCTCCTCTGTCCGTGGGATTCTCCAGGCAGGGATCCTGGAGGGAGCTGCCGTTCCCTTCTCCGGGGGATCCTCCCGACCCGGGGCTGGAACCCGTGTCTCCTGCGTCTCCTGCACTGCAGGGGGTCTTTCCCGCCGCGCCCCCCGGGAAGCCCCAGGGCCTCCATGTTCACTGCTAAGGGGGCAGCGGGTGGAGATGGCTCAGTGCCTTTGCCCAGGAGGGACCACTGCATCTCACATCCCAGGCCAGAACAGGACTCTCGGCCCCGCCCAGGGCTGGGATGTTTCTTCCACGTGCCCGGGGAGGGGGACTGCACCTGGATGAGCCCCGAGGACTCTCATCACAATCCAGAAGTCCACACCGGGTCAGCGGCTCTGAATTTGTGACTGGCGGCAGCCAGGAAGGGACGTTACCCTGAGCAGACTTGGAACGCCTCCCGTTTTGCGTTAGAGATGGGAGAGCTGCGGTCCAGAGAGGGCGGGGGTCCTGCCCGAGACGGCCCCTGGGGCCCCGGGGCAGGGGCTGCTCCCCGTCCTCGTGTCCACTGTCCTCCCCTTCTCACGCTTCTGACGTGCCGCCTGGTAGCCCTGCTGCCTGAGCCTGCTGTGATGCGGGCGGTGATGGTGGTGGTGGCGCTGCGGCTCTTGTGAAATTATTTTAAGACCTTGGAAAGCAAATTAGAATTTCAAACCATCCGGCCCTCTTGAAAGCAGACTGGGGGTGTATTAGAAGTAATTTAATTTTTACTTTGTTTTATTAATAGGATGTGGGAGTGGAGGGCGTGAGTTGTGGCTGAGGGTGCTGGCTTCAGAGCCTGAGCGGATGGAATCGGCATGAAACAGGAACACTGGAGAAGGGCGGGCGGGGGGCGAGGGGGCCACGGGGAGTGTCCGGGGGACTCTGGCCTGCTCGTGCGGATTCGGAAGAGTGGAGAGTGTTAGTCGCCCAGTGGTGTCTGACTGTTTGCGACCCCCATGGACCTTAGCCTGCCAGTCTTCTCTGTCCAGGGGGTCCTCCAGGTGAGAAGACCACAGTGGGTTGCCATGTCCTCTTCCAGGGGATCTTCCTGACCCAGGGATTGAACCCAGATCTCCTGCATTGCAGGCAGACTCTTTACCATCTGAGCCACCAGGAAAACTGTTCAGTTCAGTCGCTCAGTCGTGTCCGACTCTGCGACACCATGAATCACAGCACGCCAGGCTTCCCTGTCCATTACCAACTCCCAGAGTTCACTCAGATTCATGTCCATCGAGTCAGTGACGCCATCCAGCCATCTCATCCTCTGTCGCCCCCTTCTCCTCCTGCCCCCAATCCCTCCCAGCATCAGAGTCTTTTCCAGTGAGTCAGCTCTTCGCATGAGGTGGCCAAAGTACTGGAGCTTCAGCTTTAGCATCATTCCTTCCAAAGAAATCCCAGGGCTGATCTCCTTTAGGATGGACTGGTTGGATCTCCTTGCAGTCCAAGGGACTCTGAAGAGTCTTCTCCGACACCACAGTTCAAAAGCATCAATTTTTCGGCGCTCAGCTTTCTTCACAGTCCAACTCATATCCATACATGACCACAGGAAACACCATAGCCTTGACTAGGTGGACCTTTGTTGGCAAAGTAGTGTCTCTGCTTTTCAATATGGTATCTAGGTTGGTTATAACTTTCCTTCCAAGGAGTAAGCGTCTCTTAATTTCATGGCTGCAATCACCATCTGCAGTGATTTTGCAGCCCCCAAAATTAAAGTCTGACACTGTTTCCACTGTTTCCCCATCTATTTCCCATGATGGGACTGGATGCCATGATCTTCGTTTTCTGAATGTTGAGCTTTAAGCTTTTTCACTCTCCTCTTCACTTTCATCAAGAGGCTTTTTAGTTCCTCTTCACTTTCTGCCATAAGGGTGGTGTCATCTGCATATCTGAGGTTATTGATATTTCTCCCGGCAATCTTGATTCCAGCTTGTGCTTCTTCCAGTCCAGCATTTCTTATGATGTACTCTGCATATAAGTTCAATAAGCAGGGTGACAATATACGGCCTTGACATACTCCGTTTCTTATTTGGAACCAGTCTGTTGTTCCATGTTCAGTTCTAACTGTTGCTTCCTGACATGCATATAGGTTTCTCAAGAGGTAGGTCAGGTGGTCTGGTATTCCCATCTCTTTCAGAATTTTCCACAGTTTATTGTGATCCACACAGTCAAAGGCTTTGGCATAGTCAATAAAGCAGAAATAGATGTTTTTCTGGAACTCTCTTGCTTTTTCCATGATCCAGCGGATGTGGGCAATTTGATCTCTGGTTCCTCTGCCTTTTCTAAAACCAGCTTGAACATCAGGGAGTTCACAGTGCACATATTGCTGAAGCCTGGCTTGGCGAATTTTGAGCGTTACCTTTACTAGCGTGTGAGATGAGTGCAGTTGTGTGGTAGTTTATAATGGGTCTATAATACTTTGCAGACAAATGTAGAAAAACTAACACGAAAATGAACCGTCTTTAATCTTACAGCAGAGCACCTTGGAAAGCACAGCACTGCCAGCCGCGCCAGCTTCCCCGGTGGCTCAGTGGTGAGGGATCCACTTGTCAGAGCAGGAGGCTGGGCTTCGATTCCTGGGCGGGAAGATCCCCTAGAGAAGGAAATGGCAGCCCACGCCAGCACTCTTGCCTGGGGAATCTCCTGGACAGAGGAGCCTGGCGGGCTACAGTCCACGGGGCTGCAGGAGAGCGGGACACGCCTGGGGGAGTGAGCAGCGGCTGCCAGCTGCGTCGCCGTCGCTTCCGGGCGTGCTGGGCGTGAGATGAAGGTGCTGTGCCGCGGTGGCCTGCGCAGGACTGTGAAGTGCATGGCAGCAGAGGGTGGCAGCGCCCGCCAGACGCGTGGACTGCGAGGATCTCACGTGGCTGGGCCTGCCAGTGAAGTGCATGGCAGCAGAGGGTGGCAGCGCCCGCCAGACGCGTGGACTGCGAGGATCTCACGTGGCTGGGCCTGCCAGTGAAGTGCATGGCAGCAGAGGGTGGCAGCGCCCGCCAGACGCGTGGACTGCGAGGATCTCACGTGGCTGGGCCTGCCAGTGCAGGGTGAGGTCTGAACGTTCACGCCTCGAAGGTCCGTATGTAGGGGACGCACGGTAACTCCACATAAGGCGGTGTTCTGCAGTTCTGGAGGACATAAGACCTGGCAGGGACACTGCTCAGCCTGCTACGGAGCCCGCCCACGGGTAGGCCTCAGGAGGGCGCAGGCCTCCTAGAGTCATCGTGAAATTCAGCGTGCGTGTTTCCCTTGGGAGGACACATGACTTTCTCTGATTTGTTGGAGAGCCCCAGGATGAGAGTCCGGCAGTCTTGCAGGACACAGATCTGCCAGGTGGGACCGTAGGGCAGAGGACAGGTCATGGGGGACACGGAGAAGTGGGGCTCTGGGGAACTGTCCAGGGAAGGAGCCTGGCGGAGCGAGAAGAGTGGAAGGAGGGCGCTCGGGTCGGCCTGGCACAGGGCCGTACGCTCCGGGGGCCACACGCTCCGGGGGCCACGGCGTCTTTGGAATGCTGGGACCTCCCTGGCTGTCCAGTGCCGCTGGACGCTGCAGTTTCACTGCTGGGCCCAGATCAGCGCCTGGTCAGGGAGCTGAGATCCCTCAAGCCACGGCGCACGCCCCCCAACCCCCCAAACACAAGAACGTAACTCTTTCCACATCGTCTCCAGGAAAGTGTGCCTCCTAAGCACACCTGCTTTCGTGTATGGCTCAGTGGGCGCGAGCCTGCTCCACCCCAAGGCCCGTTCCTGGGTCCCCAGAGACCTCAGTTAGGGCCCCCCTGCTGGAGGAGAAGGGCTTGGAAGAACAGGGAGGAGGAGAACGGCAAGAGACACGGCAGACGGCACGGGTCGGGTTTGGCGGTTGGGGGCCAGCGGCGGAAGTCCTTGCGTCTGCTTCTGGTTTTGAGGATTACAAGAGATAACATGGGTGAAAGTGCTCCCAGGTTTTAAAAGCTAAATTACTTATTTCATCTCTTTTTTGTTAAACTGTACAAAGCACTATCTGTTCACAGTAAGAAAACATGCAGATAAGCACCAAGAAAGAAAATCCCTTTATTCTCATTCCCTGAAGATCGGCGGGCAACGGCTCTGTCCACGACCGTGGGGACCTTTTCCTCTGTATTCTGTTTGACAGGAAGGGGATGATAATATGCGTAATAGTATTACGCTTTTAGTAAAGCATAAACTCACGCTTTAACCTAAAATATTAAATACTTCTTTCTGGGAACGAATGGAGGTCACGAAGCTTCTTCCTGGCTGCATGGGGCTCTTTTGTCTGGATGTGCGGGCTTCTCCAGGCTTCTGCTCCTGGGGCACATTGCCCCGTCTCTGTAAACAATTCTGTTGTGAACATCCTCTCAGCCTCTTTCTAGATGTGCGTCTGTGCAGGGAGGCATGTCGTACGCCTTGAGCAGTGAAGGCATCTGTGGATTTCCCATTGCAAAGCTCTTATTTGACACTGAGTCTGTGTGGTGGGGGATCCCTGGCGGCTCATCTGCTTAAGAACCCGCCCGCCAGTGCAGGCGACGCAGGAGATTCGGGCTTGATCCCTGGGTCTGGAAGATCCGCTGAAGGAGGGCAGGCAGGCAGCCTGCTCCAGAATTCTTGCCTGGAAAACTCCACGGACAGAGGAGCCCATGGGAGTCAGAAAGAGTCCCAGGCCCGCCCCCCACCCCCTGTGTGGGGAATGGGGGCTCCCGGAGACGAGGGTGACCGAAGCTCTAGTGCTTCCCGGGACCCCGGCTGGGTCTCTGTCAAATCATGCCCGGGCTCTCTGAAGGCGGTGGTGGTTATTTTTTAATTTTTTATTGAGGTATCATTGATTTACACTGTTATGTTAGTTTCAGGTGGACAACATAGTCATTCTGTATTTTTAATAGATTCAGTTCAGTTCAGTTGCTCAGTCATGTCTGACTCTCTGCGACCCCATGAATCGCAGCACGCCAGGCCTCCCTATCCATCACCAATTCCCGGAGTTCACTCAGACTCACGTCCATAGAGTCGATGATGCCATCCAGCCATCTCATTCTCTGTTGTCCCCTTCTCCTCCTGCCCCCAATCCCTCCCAGCATCAGAGTCTTTTCCAATGAGTTAGCTCTTCACATGAGGTGGCCAAAGTACTGGAGCTTCAGCTTTAGCATCATTCCTTCCAAAGAACACCCAGGGCTGATCTCCTTTAGGATGGACTGGTTGGATCTCCTTGCAGTCCAAGGGACTCTCAAGAGTCTTCTCCAACATCACAGTTCAAATGCATCCATTCTTCAGCACTCAGCTTTCTTCACAGTCCAACTCTCACATCCATACATGACTACTGGAAAAACCACAGCCTTGACTAGATGGACATTTGTTGGCAAAGTAATGTCTCTGCTTTTTAATATGGTATCTAGGTTGGTCATAACTTTTCTTCCAAGGAGTAAGCATCTTTTAATTTCATGGCTGCAATCACCATGATTTTGCAGCCCCCAAAAATAAAGTCTGACACTGTTTCCACTGTTTCCCCATCTATTTCCCATGAAGTGATGGGACCAGGTGCCATGATCTTTGTTTTCTGAATGTTGAGCTTTAAGCCAACTTTTTCACTCTCCTCTTTCACTTTCATCAAGAGACTTTTAAGCTCCTCTTCACTTTCTGGCATAAGGGTGGTGTCATCTGCATATCTGAGGTTATTGATATTTCTCCCGGCAGTCCTGATTCCAGCTTGTGTTTCTTCCAGTCCAGCATTTCTCATGATGTACTCTGCATAGAAGTTAAATAAGCAGGGTGACAATATACGGCCTTGACGCACTCCTTTTCCTATTTGGAACCAGTCTGTTGTTCCATGTCCAGTTCTAACTGTTGCTTCCTGACCTGCATATAGGTTTCTCAAGAGGCAGATCAGGTGGTCTGGTATTCCCATCTCTTTCAGAATTTTCCACAGTTTATTGTGATCCACACAGTCAAAGGCTTTGACATAGTCAGTAAAGCAGAAATAGATGTTTTTCTGGAACTCTCTTGCTTTTTCCATGATCCAGCAGATGTTGGCAATTTGATCTCTGGTTCCTCTGCCTTTTCTAAAACCAGCTTGAACATCTGGGAGTTCACGGTTCACGTATTGCTGAAGCCTGGCTTGGAGAATTTTGAGCATCACTTTACTAGCATGTGAGATGAGTGCAATTGTGTGGTAGTTTGAGCATTCTTTTGCATTGCCTTTCTTTGGAATTGGAATGAAAACTGACTTTTTCCAGTCCTGTGGCCACTGCTGAGTTTTCCAAATTTGCTGGCATATTGAGTGCAGCACTTTCACAGCATCATCTTTCAGTATTTGAAACAGCTCAACTGGAATTTCATCACCTCCAGTAGCTTTGTTCGTAGTGACACTTTCTGAGGCCCACCTGACTTCGCATTCCAGGATGTCTGGCTCTAGGCCACTTAAAACTGTTGTGAAAAGTTGGCAGTATTCCCATGCTGTCCCTTTATATCCCTGTGTCCCGTCCGTCTTTCACCCGGTAGATGGTACCCTCTTCCTTGTGCCCCTTAGCCTGCCCAGCCCCTTCCTACCCCTCTCTCCACGGGCAGCCACAGATTGGCTCTGCACGTCTGTGAATCGGCCTGGTCTGTTTTGTGTGGTCTGCTGGCTGAAGCACGTGCTGCCTTAACGCCTGGGCTGGGCTGGGCTGGGCTGGTCGGGAGCCAAGGGAGAGGCGGCCCGTCCCACTGGCCGCTGGCGCTCTGTGTCCTCCGTGACTGCGGCCCCCTGGCGTGCCCTGGAGCTGAGTCCTTGCGCCCTCGAGAGGTGGAGGGGTCCAGACCTGCGTGGCCGTGGCGTGAGGGACCCTGTCTCCAGGCCTCCTCCGCGTGGAAGTGTTTGTGCGTGCGTGTTCCGTTGCCTCAGTCGCATCTGACTCTTTGTGACCCCTTGACCTGCAGCCCACCAGACTCCGCTGTCCATGGGCTTTCCCTGCCAGGATTCAGGGGCGGGTTACCATGCCCTCCTCCGGGAGATCTTCCCCACCCAGGAATCACACACAGGTCTTCTGTGTCTCCTGCACTGGCCGGTGGGTTCTGTACCACTGAGCCACGGGGGAAGGCCATGTCAGTGTTCATTTCCATTTTAAGGAAAAGAAGTTCTGTTTTCTGGGGGTTTGTGTTTCTTGGGTTCCACTGGCCTGGAATTCTGGAATGAGCAGTAGCTCTCAGCCTGAGCTGGTAAAAAGGGGAGTCTTAGCCAGTTGGCTGAAAGCCTTTGAACTGTTAATAACTTAGAACTTAAGGGTTTCTGGGGTGGGTCCTCTGTTGCCCTCTAGATCTAAACAGGTGTCCGTCTTCCATGCTGCCTTGCACTGTGAGGACTGGGAAGGTGGTTCAACCATTCCAGGCCTCCATGGTCTGGTCTCCAATGTGGGGGGACGGCCTTTCCCTTACGTGCCTTGTAGGTTGAGCCCTGTGTGTGAAGGAAAGGGCCGTATGTTTGGAGGAATGGTTTATATTCACACGTTTCTCCCAGAGTTCAGAAACTGAACTTCTGTTCTTTTTGCTCCTTGTTAGGAAGGTCCACATGGTCAGAGCTGTGGCTTTCCAGGAGTTACGTGCAGATATCAGAGTTGGACCATTAGGAAGGCTGAGTGAGCTGTGGTGCTGGAGAAGACTCTTGGGAGTCTCTTGGACTGCAGGGAGATCCAACCAGTCCATCCTAAGGGAAGTCAGTCCTGAATATTCATTGGAAGGACTGAAGCTGAAGCTGAAGCTCCAGTACTTTGGCCACCTGTCGCATAGAGCCCACTCGTCGGAAGAGACCCTGATGCTGGGAAAGATTGAAGATGGGAGGAGAAGGGAGCGGCAGAGGCTGAGGTGGTTGGATGGCAGCACCGACTCAGTGGACATGAGTTTGTGCAAACGCCAGGTGATAGTGAAGGACAGGGAAGGCTGGCGTGCTGCAGTCCATGGGGTCGCAAAGGGTCAGACACGGCTTAACAGCTATGCAGTAATAGCAGGGAAGAGACCTCAGCGCTTTGCAGCTGCTCCTCCAAAGCTGTCTGTGCGTCAGCCCATTGGCTCCTCAGGAGGCGAGGCCCTCGCTTCTCCCCATTTTTCGGACGGAGGAGACTGAGGCCAGGGAGGCAGCGTGGTTGCCGAGAGTGAGGGCTGTGGCTTAGAGGAGACACAGGGTAGGGCGTGTGACCGTGGAACCTCTGCTGTGTCGCCTGTGAAATGGAAGCAGCCCCGGTGCCCGGCGGGCGTGCCGGGCGGGTGTGGGCGCCTCTTCAGCGTGCACGGGGAGCCGTCTCCGCGGGACAGGATTCGTGCTGCTGTGTGCTGTCGATTCTTTTTTCTTTGAGGCATAGGTTTTATTTTCTTGAACACTGTTTATTTCTGGCTGTGCTGAGGCTTCCTTGACGCGCGGACTTTCCCTAGTCCGGCTCGTGGCGGCTGCCCCCGGTTGCCGTGTGTGCTCTTCTCCCGGCGCCTTCTCTTGCAGAGCGCCAGCTCCAGGGCGCGTGGGCTCCGTCGTTGTGGCATTGGGCTCCAGAGGCCCGCGGGCTTCGTTGCTCCCCAGCACGTGGGGTCTTCCGGATCAGGGGTCAGACTCCGTCCCCTGCACTTGCAGGCAGGTTCTTCACCGCCGAGCCACCAGGGAGGCCCGCTGTTGACTCTCGCGGAGAGGACTTGGATGGTCCCTTCTGCTCCGTTTGATGGTAAGAGCGTCCGTCCGATAGGTTGTTGCGCTGGCAGCTGAGACTCGTAAGGTTCACTTTTCCTCTCATCCTCGGTCTCCTTCCTGGTGCCCTGCACCTTAGGGAGTGACCCTCCGCTGTGATGGGGGTGTTGTTCTTCATCCTGATGGCCTTTTCTTACGGATATTGGTTCACCGTCAGTTCACCCTTTTATCTCTTAATTTGATGAGCGCGTTACTTCTTGCTTGCTGCATCATAACAAATAACAAGGTTTGGAGGTGGGAAACAACACGTGTTTTTGCGTGGTTTCTGTGGCCGGGAGCCCAGACGGGGCTTAGCTGGGCCTTGTGCTTAGGGTCTGATGGCTGCCATGGGGTGGGCTGGGCTGTGCTCTCCTTTGAAGGCTTGATCAGGGAAGACTCTTTTCTGAACTAGTTTGGGTTTTGGCAGAATTCAGTCCCCTGTGGTTGGATGACCAAGAATGTAAGGTCTTCCTGGCTGCTGGCTGGGGCTGCCCCCCAGGCCTGTGGGCGCCCTCAGGGCCCTGTGGCTCCCACAGGCCTGGCCTCGTGGCCTCCCCACAGGCCGTTTACAGCCTGGCGCTTTGCTTCTTCCAGGCCAGCGAGGGGTGGGGGGCATCCCTCTCTCAGCCTGCTGAGACAGAGCGGTGTAATGAGACACAGTCGTAGGTGTGATATCACACCGGCTTTGTGACGGTCTGTCGGTTAGAAGCAGGCCTGCCTGTCAGGGGAGCGGATTATGCATGGAGCGGGTCCCTGGGGTCGCTTTCAGGCATGTCTGCCACAGTCGGCTTGATAGGCTTATTAAAATCGTATGAAATAAGAGTAATTAGCTCAAAGCACTTTCCTCGGGTGAAGAACATATAATCCCTTTTGGCTGTTAGATTTCGTTTTGCTTTGTAGTTTCAACCTGTGTTCTGGAGAGTTAAGGGGGCCAGATCAATAAGGTGTTACTTCTTATTTGGAATCTTTCTGCTTTTCTTGTCTGAGTCGTCTGACCCAAGAGGAAGGGTGAAGAAAGTAGGGGATGAAAGTGAGCATGAAGTCAAGAGGAATGCAGGAGACAGGGGAGCAAACGTGGGATTTACTTGCACATAGAAGTAAGTTCTGTCCATAGGCAGCTTTATATAAATGCATAAAGACTGCATTATACATTTTGGCGTAATTTCCCTTTCTTTGTTTATCCCCAGTCTTTTGTTTAACCAGTGCCCTAGAGAAGGGGGTGGCTTCCCGCTCCAGTGCTCTTGCCTGGAAAATCCCATGCCCAGAGGAGCCTGGTGGGCTACAGTGCGTGGGGTCGCAAAGGGTCGGACACGACTGAGCAAGTGACGCTGACCAGTGACGCGACCCTCCCTGACTCCCACTCTGAAGCCACACGGATGCTCTCATGTAGGTCCTTTCGTGTGCTCCCGTCATCTCAGAATCATTCCTAGACCGTCAGCCACTCAGCCGTGCTTCATGGAAAGCCTTCTGTGCCAACAGGCACAGTTCTGGTTCACCCTTTTTAGCTCCTGGAAACTGTTCCAGAGCCGGGGTGTCCTGTGGCCCCACTGGCTGTCCCCCCATCGATTCTCACTCATCTCCTGTGTGTGGTCACAACAGGCAGATTCTCACCCATCTCCTGTGTGTGGTCACAACAGGCAGCATGAAGAGGAACACCCGCCCACACGCACATCACCCGCTTTATTTCTCCGGGGCCGGATTCCAGGAGTTGAATCGCTAGGTCTCAAGGTTTGTGTACTTATAGTTTCATAGCTGTTGTTGCTGCTGCTGCTAAGTCGCTTCAGTCGTGTCCGACTCTGTGCAACCCCATAGACGGCAGCCCACCAGGCTGCCCTGTCCCTAGCTGTTGCCAGCTTGGTTTCTCCAGAGGCTGTAGCACTTTCAGCCCAGTAACTGGAAACTCATCTTTTCCCTGTATCCCACCAGGAAGCCTTGTTATTGGTCTTGTCAGGTTTGCCCAGGTTGAGAGCTATGAAGCGACAGCTCGTCATTACTTTTAATTTGCGTTTCCCCGTCGAGCAGGGGGCCTGAGCTGTTTCTCATCTGTTCGGCCATTTGGATGCACTCGTCTGTGGCTTGCCTGTGAATCCTTCGCCTGTTTGTCCGAAGGGTCATTTGTCCCTGTCTTGTCGACTTGTCGGCTCTCTGTATAGCGTAGGTATTAACCCTCTTGTGGCCTCTGCGGAGCAGTTCTTTTGCAAGAGATGATGCGTTTTCTGTTAACTCTGTTCATGGTTTTTTTTGCCATACAAAAGTTTAGAATTGGCATGTAGTTAGGAATACCTGTCTTTTTTCTAAAATACGTTTTTTAATTTAGGATTTTTTGATGTGGGCCCTTTTAAAGTCTGTGTTGAATTTGTCACAGTGTTATTTCTGTTTTCCGTTTTTTTGGGGGTGCAAGGCATGTGGGAAGTTAGCTCCCTGAATAGGGATTGAGCCTGTCCCCCTGCATTGGCAGGCGAAGTCGTAAGCACTGGGCCAGCAGGAAGTCCCAGGAGCGTCTGTCTATTTGTCTGTGGTTTCTGGGTCTGCGTGGTCTTTGGTTGGGAAGGCTCCTCACCTGCCTGTGTTTGCTTTCTTTCCACGTCACAGTAAAGTCTAAGAAACATTTGTCAAGGGTACGACCTGAGCCAGGGGCTGGGCCACACACCACAGACCTGGGGTAAAGAAGAAGCATCACCACCATTAAGGAGCTCAGTGTCATGCGGGGGATTACAGAACGGAACACAGGTGGGGGTTTCGGGAGGGCTGCTCCCTCAGCTCAGAGCCTCCCAGTGAGGCCTCAGGGTGCAGGTGTGCCGAGGCCTGGGGCCCTCAACCCTCAGAGCGGACAGGTGGGGCCTGGAGTGGCCAAGCCGCCAGGAAGGTCACTGACCACTGTGGGCAGCCGCGTCCATGGACTCCACACGAGTATCATTTTCTGTGTGTTGGATGTCGTGGGGTTGCCTTGGCTGATGCTTTGGGGAGGGTTGCTGAATTGGCCAGGTGACAAAGAGGGTCCTGGGGGGCCAGTGGGAGGGGGCGGCAGGGCTTGTGCTCCCTGAGGGGCCCTGACCTGTGGGAAGAGGGGGCTGCAGGGGAGGCTAGGAAGCTGCAGAGGGGTGCCCAGGACCAGGCCCTAGTAGGCCAAGTGCAGAACAGAAGGAGACCCAGAGCGGATGCCCAGTGTCGGGACGTGTTGGGGAGAGAGGTGGGCTGGTGCGCCTCCCCAGGTGGCTGCTGTCTGCTGCACCCCTGTTGCAGGAGCAGGTGTCTGCCCGCCGGCCTCCTGGGCTGCCTTGGGCATCTGTGGGCTCCCGGTCAGTGGTCGCCAGGTGGGCCCTGGATGCCCAGGAGGGTGTGAAAGGAAGCACGGAGAGTGGCAGGCAGAATCAGAAGTTCAGGTCTATGTATGTCCCCCCTCCTCCTCTGACGGTGTGTTTTTGTGTGTGTTTAATGATGCATAAAATTCAGGCAGTGTGTGCTCACAGTGACAGACACGCACGCGGGACGCGACGCAGTCACGACTGTGGAGCGCCCTGGTCTTCGTGGGGTGAGTGGCTGTGGCCGTCCCCAGCCGCCCCAGGAGTGAGAGGAGCCCGACACAGCTGGGAGGGCCGCTCACATGGCTGGGGGGACCAAGAGTGGCTGCGGGGAGGAAACAGCTCCTCCCACGCCCCGGGAAGGCTGCCGCTTCTCATCTGCCACCTCCTCGGAACAGCCCCTTCCAACCCCGCTTACAGTTTATTTTAGCTTCTGTTTTCTTTTCCTTTAGAAAATCTTTTATAATTTGCCGTTACTTGGTCTGTTTAATTTCTTGCCTGTGTCCCCGCTAGACTGCCAGGAGGGACCCTGAGAGCGAGAATCAGTGTCTGAGTCCTGGGGGTCAGCTTGGGACAGCACCTGTCGCTCAGGTGGGTCTCACTGCCGGCCGCAGCGCAGTGGAGGGATGTACTGAGATGTGGGCGCAAACTCTGGGCGTTAGTGAAGGAAGGGCACGCCTGGCGCCCTGCCGTCCATGGGCTTGCGAGAAGTGGGCTGTGGCTGAGTGGCTGAACAGCAGCAACAAAGGCATTCTCCACGCCCGTGAAGGCCGGCGTGACCACCTCCATTCTGCAGGGGAGAAACCTGGGCTCAGAGAGGGCGAGCAGTCTGCTCTGGGTCACACAGCTGTTTGGGGACGGCAGCAGGAGGAAGGGCGTTTCCTTTTTTTGAGTGTCTGACTCTCACTCTGTTGGCTGTGAGCAGGCCTGTTCACAGAAGAGTGGACAGGCTCAGAGGTGGGGAGTGACTGGCCCATGGCCAGGCAGCCAGGAAGTGGAAGAGCTGGGATTTGAGCTCAGCTCTGGGTGGGGCCCAGGCACACCCTCTTCCCATCCTCCGCAGCAGTTCCTTTTTGGAGACTGGTGTATAGCTGGCCTGGGGCTTCCTGTGCGGTGCTGGTGGTGAAGACCTGCCTGCCAGCGCAGGAGACGCAGAGGCGCGGGTTCAGCCCCTGGGTCGGGAAGATGCCCTGGAGGAGGGCACGGCAACCCGCTCCAGTATCCTTGCCTGGAGAATCCCAGGGACAGAGGGGCCTGGCGGGCTGCAGCCCCTGGGATTGCAGAGCGTCAGACCTGACGGGAGCGGCTTAGCGCACAGCGCACCAGGTACATGCCTCGTGCTCACGTGGCTCGACTTACAATGTTGTGTTAGTTTCAGGCGCACAGCAAAGGGGTTCAGTCATACGTGTACGTGTATCCATCATTTTTCAGATGGAAAACTGAACGCACGCACTTACTAGGCGCCTACTGTGTACTAAGCTCTTCCCTTACGTGCTGGTGGTGGTTTAATTGCTAAGTCATGTCCCATTCTCTGACCTCATGGACTATAGCTGGCAGGCTCCTCTCTCCGTGGGATTCTCCAGGCAAGGATACTGGAGTGGGTTGCCATTCTCTTCTCCAGGGGATCTTTCTGACCCAGGGATCAAACCTGGGTCTCCTGCATTGCAGGCAGATTCTCTACCAGCTGAGCCACCAGGGAGGCCCCCCCTTTGCCTTATAGGTTTATTAAAAAGTACTGAGGATAGTTCCCTGCGCTGCACAGGAAGGCCTTGTTGGGTATCTGTTCTATGTATGTACATAGTAGCATGTTGGAGAAGGAAATGGCAGCCCACTGCATTCTTGCCTGGAGAATCCCATGGATGTAAGAGCCTGAAGGGCTGCAGTCCACGGGGTCACAGAGAGTCAGACGCGACTGAGTTACTGACATGGTAGCATGTATGTGTTCATCTCAGACGCACAGCAGCTCCTTTATTCATGGTTGTCTCAGGGGCTGCGGTGTCCCTGAGGTCCATCGGGGGCACGTACGGGCCCAGACTGAAAGGCAGGCCCCCTGGCAGACTCCTCCCTGTGGGCAGGCGACAAGGAGGCTGGCTGGATTGGGCGCCCGATGGAGGGCGCTGATTCGCGGCTGATGTGCCTGCCTGATGAGGAGGTGATGTTTTATGCATGGTGCCTAATTTTGCCCCGGCAGTCTCTGGCTATATTTAACACCATTAATCATTATTGTTGGCTCCCAGGGGGATGGAGCTCTGATTACTGTCAGAAACACATCACATGAGGAGGAGAGGGGGAAAAAAAAGAGCTCGTCCCCAAGCTGGCTCTTCCGAACTGGAGATGGGAGGCGTGTTCGCAGCCCCCTTCTCACTGCCATCTGTGAGGTTCGTGACTCGCGGCTGCCTCGGGTTGGAACCCTGCCCCTCTGTGGCTGGGCTGCAGCCAGGCCCCACGCCTCGGGACCCCAAAAGAGCGGCTCAGTCGACTGAGGACAGCTGCCTCAGTCTGAGCTCGATGAAGGGCCAGCCACACACTTACTAGGCGCCTACTGTGGGCAAGTCCCTGCCCAGGGCCACCTACCTGAACCCCATCACTCCAACGCTCTCCTTCCTAGGAGATGCATTTTAACTCTTCCTAGTGAAAGTGAAAGCTGCTTAGTCATGCCCGACTCTGCAACCCCACGGACTATACAGTCCATGGGATTCTCCAGGCCAGAATAGTGGAGTGGGTAGCCTTTCCCTTCTCCAGGGAATCTTCTCAACCCAGGGATCGAACCCAGGTCTCCTGCATTGCAGGCAGTTTCTCTACCAGCTGAGCCACAAGGGGAGCCCAGTTCTTCCTAGAGGACGTGACAGATTGGAAACGGAAGCGCAGAGTTGGGCGTGACGTCACAGGCCTGTGACTGGTTTGATCAAATGTGGAAACAACCCCCATTCATAAGAACTATTTGAAAGTGATGTGACCCTGAGACTTTGCTTGCACATATCTGGAAGTGTCTTCTGGTTGCATCAGACCCAGGAGAAAGCCTCATCTTTCTTTCTGAAATTTCTTATGCATTTTCAAAAGAGTCTGTTTCAACTGTGCTGGGTCTTCACTGCTGCACTCGGGCTTCCTCTTGGTGCAGCGAGCAGGGGCTCCTCTGTTGCTCTGCGGGCTTCTCTCTGCGGCGGCTTCTCTGGCTGAGGGGCGCGGGCTTCAGGCGCATGGGCTTCGGGAGCTGTGGCGCGAGGGTGCAGTGGCTGGAGCTCGTGAGCTCAGCGGTTGCAGGGCTGAGGGCGCTGGGGGCGCGGGCTCCGTCGCTCTGCGGCGCGTGGGGTCCTCCTGGACCAGGATGGGGCCTGTGTCCCCTGCACGCACAGCTGGAGTCTTGACCCCTGGGCCACCAGGGAGTCCGGCCCCGCGTGTCTCACCATCAAAGGTGAACTTCCACGGAGGCCAGAGATGTGAGGACAGCACTTAATTTCTCTTCCCTTTAGGCCTGAGATGGGTGGCTGGAAGTCCCACTCATCCGTCTCCACCGAGCTCCTACTGGACCCGCCCTGTCCTTCCCGCAGGGCCCTGCTCATCCCACCTTTATGTTGGCGTGGGGGACAGCGGCTCCCGTCTCATCCCAGAGCTCACGGGGGCCTCTCTCTTGAGCAGTGTCCACCCTCCTGCTCGTTTATCCATGTAGCCAGTTAACCGAGGCGTGTTCGCGCTTTGTGGGTAAAAATAGGTTTGAGTTTCCCCACCCTTAATGGAGTTCCTCTGTGTTCTCTTCCTGAGCCTTAGTGTCCTCAGGCAAGTTTCGCTCTTTTCTGGCCCTTCTAGTTGCTAAATTGTAGTCTGGCGTGTCTCAGAGCTGTGGGTCTTGTGCCTCATCTAAAGGTCTGTCACTCCCACCCCGGACTCCTCCTGGCTTTCTGCAGGAGGTGGGCGGGGGGGCAGGGGCTGCTCTCTGCTGGACCGGGCGGGCTGCAGTGGGCAGGGCCACCTGCCCTGCCTGGGTGGGTTCTGTGCACTCTGGCGGGCCCTCCCTCTGACGGCACCTCCTGATACCTGGTCGGTGACCGTCATCGCCTTGCCTGTCACCTCTCCACGGCCAGCACGCTGCTCTCTGTAAGGCTGCCCTTCTGCACACAGCATGTGTCGGGAGAGGTGGTGTTTGGGGCTGCCTGCCGTGCCTCCCGGCGAATCCTGGCAGGGGACAGGCAGGGGTGGTCTGGCCCCGGTCTCTGGCAGTTTCTGTCCGCTGTCTTTCGACTCGTAGGGTACGTGGTCCTCCTTGTCTCCCATTTTGGTTTTGGCGTAGCCCCAGGCACCAGGAAAAGTCCCCTCGTGTTCTCTTGTTGCTGCTTTCTTCCTGGTTTCTGGGGTTATTTCCGCGGTAGCTGAGGAAATAGACGCTCACGGAGGTGCAGTCAGTCGCCCAGGTCTCTCAGCAGCAGATAGTGAGATTTGAACCCAGGAGAGGC
Organism: Capra hircus; assembly: GCF_001704415.2. NCBI lineage: Eukaryota > Metazoa > Chordata > Mammalia > Artiodactyla > Bovidae > Capra > Capra hircus. The sequence continues at coordinate 1,262,415 of NC_030809.1, read as the reverse complement.
TCACCTCAAACCCCTTGGTTAAAAGCCTGGATTATGGCGCTTGATTTTCTGGATTGGAATCTTGGCTCTGACATTTCCTAGGTGGGTGACCTTGGGCAGAGTCCCTTAACTCTGCCTCGATTTCTTCAGCGGTGAACTGTGGGTGGCAGTTCACAGTCATAGTGTGGGTGGCTGGGAGGGTTGGACGCTGTATGCTGCAGGACTCATGACTGCACACCGCACTGGCCCCGCCCCCAGCGCCACAGGGAAGTGCCCTTCGGGCCTGGGAAGTGGATACTGAGCAGCGGTCACCGTGTGTTGGTTGTGTTTCCCTTTTTGCTTTGTCTGCTAGGAAACTCAGAGTGCTGCACATGTATATATAGGCCTTCCTGATCTCATTTTATTTTCACTTTTTCCTTTACAGTGAATTTTTCCCCCATTATGTCTTATTTCCTACCATATAAAGTAATACAACATTTTCTAAATTCCTCTTCAAAGCTCTGGTTGCCATTGGAGGGGAGGTTGGGGGTAATGTAAAGATTCTAGTTCTTCCCCCTCAGAGGAAGTGTCTTTAAAAACAGAACTACTCTTGTTGGCAAGGGTGATCAGTGATACTAGAAGTCCCCTTTAACCCTTTAAAGGCTGAAGCAGTAGACAGTCTGCTGATAAGGTCTGCAAAAGATGACCTCATACACAGGTCCTTGTATCCATTCACGATTAATGCAGAAAAACCCCCAATAAGAGGCTGAAGCAGCACAGACGCTTGATTCACCCTTAAGTTCAAATAGTTCAGAGGTGGATCTGTGCTGGCGTGGTACCCGCCGCGCCGAGGTCCGTCTTCCTCTGTTTCTGCAGTGTAGTCGTTTCCTTCTCCAAGATGCTCATGTTCCAAGACATGGGGCTCCAGCTGGCAGAAGGGAGCAAGGACAGAGGAAGACACACTTTCTCCCCATTAAGGACTCTTCCTCGATGTTGCGGGTAGACACCTAAACCTGTACTCCCGCTCACCGTCTTGGGACTATATCTAGCTTCAGCGAAGGCTGGGAAAGGAAGTCTTTATCCCAAGCAAACCTGGGCTTCTCCGAGCCTTTATCTTCTACCAAAAACAGCCTCACCACCTCGCAGGGTTCTTGGGAGGATTAAATAAGAATGTGGTAAAATTTAACAGGTGTTCGGCTCATGTAAATTTCCTTCTATTTTTAGTTTCCCCTTCCCTCCATTACTTAGGATTAAGAGGGAAGCTTTAGCTACTCCAGGAAAGATTTAGGAGCAATAAAAAAAGAGCACTCTTTGAGAGGGAACGGCGCACACATAGGGATGCTGGGAGAACGGGTTCCCTTCGGCTGCATTCAGTGAGGCTGTGAAACCGAGATGAAAAAGCCGGGTGTGGGGCCCATGTGGGTCACTCGGGGTTAGACATGTGGAGAAACGGGGTGTGGACCTGATGGCCTTGGAATGGCCTTACCCACCTGGGATTCCCCCAGGTCGCTGTGATTGTCACCCGAGAGTGCACGACACTTGCGCAGGGCGGTGTGGGCTTGCACATTTGCACATGTGACTGCTTTCCAACTAGGGATGAGCTTGGGCGATTCCAAGACTGCTCACCAAGCAGTCTGGTGTGGGGTGTGGTGTGATACGGCCCCTCCTGCCTGTTCCACCCTCCCTGTCAGGGCTCACCCCGGGAGTCCCTTGGAGGCCTTTAAGAGCTGAGCTGGTGCGTGGGACCCAGCAGGCGGCTCACGCTGTTCAGCGGAGTCTGCTGGGAGTGCAGCTCTTCCCTGGCATCTCACTGCAGTGGGGCGTTAAAGTCGGCGGTGGGCAGCAGGTCCTGGTGGAGCCCCAGCTGCCCTGGCGCTGAGCATGCCAGGCACGTCAGTGTAATTCCCTGAGGGTGGAGGAGGAGAGGAGGAACGGGAGGTAGTTTTGGGGGCGTTTGACGTGATAGGGTGTGTGTGTGTGTGTGTGTGTGTGTACACAGCCTGGGACAGGAGATTGGAGAACTTTCCAACGTGTGTGTGTGTGTGTATGCGCGTGTGACACGCACAGCCTGGCGCAGGAAATTGGAGAACTTTTCAACCTCCATGCTCACACAGATACCATGGGGCTGGTCTAGGATTCAAATCCCAGGCCCAGCTGGCTCCAGGCACTGGCAGTGTGCTTTCGGAGTAAAGGGTATTTGCAGTGAGACAGTTTGCTTCTTGCTGTCCTCCTCTAACCCCTTCCAAGTGGACCCCTCTCTGTGATGTGATAGTGTGTTCTGGCCTCAGCCGGAACCCAGTAGGAAGGTTTGGTGGCAGCTTGTTGGGCTGTTACCTTGTGGTCCTAGAGTCGGCTTGTTGACCTCCAAGCTAGGACTTTCCAGAGTGACAGAGTTGGAATATCTCCGGGACTCCAGGGCGGCCAGGCCAGCCCGAGGCTGAGGTGGAAGGCAGAGGCCCCCTGGCCACTGATGGGCGCCCCCTGCTCGGCCTCTCCAGAGTGCAGCCGCGGGGGCTCTCCCTGGTGGCCCAGTGTAGCGGCCGTCACTCTGGGCCCCACGTTCCCCACCACAGGCCTTGAGCCCGGTTTGGGAGCCGCATGACTAGGAGGCACTTGGTTCCCGGAGAAAGTGCAGGCCTCGCACCAGACCACGTTGGAGACACAGATCCCTCCTGCCCGACTGGTGGTCCAGGGCCGGGCCCCCAGCATCCCAGAGCCTTGGTGTCTGCATCCTCACAGGCAGGATGGCACCCCTCGGGCTGCTGGGGGACTTGAGGTGACGGCTGATGAGCCCCGCGGTGATAGGTGCTCCCTGCATCGAGGTCGTCAGTTGTAATGTTAAGAATCCCGTCTCTCCTGTGAGGCTGCGGTTGCTCAGAGTTAGGCCCCACCCTTCCTGGATCTGACCTAGTACCACATGGGCGTCTGCCAAGCCGTGTTCTGCAGACACGAGCGTCCCGGGAAGCGGGCTCTGTGGTGACACGTGTGAGAAATGCTGCCTTAAACAGGCTCTCGGGGCCCTCAGTGTGCCAGAGAGGCTGCCAGGGTCTCCAGGGGCACAGGGCCAGGGTGCAGCATTCCTCAGACTCGCCGGACAGTCAGACCTCCTTCCTGTGCAGTACAGTGTAGAGCGTCCCTGAGAGAAGGTTCTGGAAACCTGTGGGCCTGGGCGTGGCTCTGGTGGTGCCCTCCACTTACTAGATGTTTGCAACCTCTGCAAACCTCAGTTTGCTCATCCGTGAAATGGGAAGAGGGAGCCTCAGCTTTCTGGGTGCTCCAAGGATTAAGTGATGGGACAAACAAAGCTGTTACCACAGTGCCAAGCATGTTGTGGGCCTCCAGCCAGGGCAGTCTTGTTACCAGCACAAGGGGGTGGGGTGGGGAGCAAGGCATCTTGAGTTGGCTTCAGAGATGAGGCGGGACCTGGATTAATGAAGACGCTAGAGTGCCATGGGTCTGAACGTGGAGAGGACGGAGGCGAGGGAGGAAGTTGCCCTCTCTCCACGATGGTTTTCCATGTAGTCAAAGCCCTGCGTAAGTTCACCCTCCTCCTCCTCTCCTATCACTGCGCTCCTCCAGGGGCACCTGGGTTCTCTCCGAGGAGCTCATGCAATTAGCTCATTAGTCCAGCTCTGCCTGGAAGGCAGAGGTGAGGTTGTATCAGGTTGTAAGCCTGTGAAGTCTGCGGCGCAGCTAAGCCGCCTCACCAGCCCGGGCTCTGTGGTGAGAGCTGCAGGGAGCCGTCACTTCACTCGGCGAACACTCGCCACCTTCGAGGTGCCCAGAGCCGGGACATGGGGCAGACAAGGTGCCCCAAGGAGCTGACATCTTGCGGGGAGCTGGGCAGCGAAGGTGCAGTTAGGATGCACAGTTGTGGTGGGGTCTGGGAGGGCCGAGGACCCTCTTGATGCTGGGATGCAGGGCCTGGTGGACAGCATCCTGGAGGGGGGCAGGCGCTCAAAGGAAGACTCACAGCCGACCTGTGCTGAGTGCAGGGAAGGACAGTTGAGAGACATACACAGACGGGATTTTTCCAGTGGTCATGTACAGGTGTGAGGGTTAGACCATAAAGAAGGCTGAATGCCGAAGAATTGATGCTTTTGAACTGTGGTGTTGGAGAAGAAGACTCTTGAGAGTCCCTTGGACTGCAAGGAGATCCAACCAGTCCATCCTAAAGGAAATCAAGCCTGAATCTTCATCGGAAGGACTGATGCTGAAGCTCCAATCCTTTGGCCACCTGATGCGAAGAGCCAACTCATTGGATAAGACCCTGATGCTGGGAAAGATTGAGGACAGGAGGAGAAGGGGGCAGCAGGGGATGAGAGGCTGAAACTCCAATCCTTTGGCTAAGTGTAAGCATGTAGCCGGTCAGTTGTGTCCAACTCTCTGCGACCCCATGGACTGTAGCCCACCAGGCTCCTCTGTCCATGGGATTCTCCAGGCAAGAATACTGGAGTGGGTTGCCATTTCCTTCTCCAGGGGATCTTCCTGACTCGGGGATTGAACCCGGGTCTTCCGCATCACAGGGAGGTGCTTTATCCTCTGAGCCACCAGGGATGCAAAGAGCTGGCTCACTGGAAAAGACCCTGGTGCTGGGAAAGATGGAGGCAGAAGGAGAAGAGGGCAGCCGAGGATGAGATGGCTGGATGGCATCACCAGCTCAGTGGACATGAATCTGAGCACACTCTGGAGGCAGTGAAGGCCAGGGGAGGCGGCGTGCGCGGTCCTTAGAGCTGCCCTCGGCCGCGACTTAGCGGCTGAGCAGCGACGTCGTGAGGACAGTGGATTGGAAAGGCCCGCGGTCTTCTTGGGAGCTGTGGTTTCAGGGTTTGTTCGTCTGCGTCCTGCCCTAATTTCTGCCAGGGGGGATGGAGACGCATGGCTTTTCAAAAGCCAAAACCAATGTCGGAAGCTGCTCCTGCCGCCCCGGGTGGAGCCCTCGCGGCGCCCTCGCGGCGTCCTCGCGCCCGCGGGGAGCTCCCCGGCCTCGCCCTCTGCCAGTCTCTCATTCCCGGACTCTGGTCCTCTTCCCTCCTCCCGGGACACACGTGCTTTTGCTTCTTGCCTCCTGTGCCGAGGTGTGTGTGTGTGTGTGTGTGTGGATGAGAGGCCTGTAGGCGTCTGTGTTGATTTCCATCACGGGTTCTGTGCTGTTGAAGAGCTCGCTTCGTGTGACTGTTTCCGTCCGACGCTGTCTTAAAGGTGTGCGTGCGGCGGATGTGGCCCCGCCAGGCGCGCGGGCGCTCCCCGCGCAGCGGGCCTCGCGGAGCAGGGCTGCAGGGGGCGCCCATGTGCAGCCCCTTGGTGGGGCTGAAGCGGGCGTGGACCCGGGAGGGGAAAGGTGACATGCCCTTGGCGTTACCAGGCTCCACCAGCCGGCTCTGCAGGAGGTCCCGGCGGCGCGGGACCTGCCCCTTCCTGCATCCTCACCGGCACTTGGTGACTTTCTGGTTTCGCCAACCTGATGTGTGCAGGCGTCGCCTTGCTTTCCTGAGCGTGCCCCGGATGAGCGTGCGGCTGAACCCCTCTGCGTGCTCAGTGGCTGATCTGCCGGTCCCCTCGTGAATCGACTCCTCATCCGGCTTGTCCGTTTCCCTGTTTGGGGGGCATTTTTCCTGTTGGTTTGTAAGACATCCTTCCTTGGCGCTTTGCGGGTGCCTTGTCCTGTTGTGATAGATTTCTGTTAAACGCATCTGTGCTTTCACCGAGTAGGAGTCGATCATTTTTATGTTCTTACGCCTCCCTCCCTCTCTCCTTTTGGCCTTAGGAAGTGTGTGTATACATGTATTTCTCTGTTCTGGTTTTAGAAGTCCTGCCCTACTCCAAGGCCAAAAAGATTCCCCCATGCTCTCTTCCTTTAGCTTTCTTTATCCTTAGACTTCTAGAATTCAGGGCTGTAATGCATCTGGGTTCTGCTCTGTTTTCTGTGTGGCAAGCACGCAACTGTTTCTCCTTACTGTCGATCGGTGCCACCCCCTGCCCCCAACACCCACATCCCATCCTTCCTCCTGCGGTTTCGGGAGCCACCTTTGTCACGCTTTGGTTTTCCATACCCAGAAGATTCTGTTTCTGGGCACTGTCTTCTGGTTTGTTGGTTCATCTGCTTTGTGTGTGAGCGTCACAGCTGTTGTTATTACTACACCTCTGGAATCTCTCTTAATCCCTGGGAGGCCAGATGTTTTGGTCTTCCTTTTTAAGATTGAGCACGTAAAGGACATTTTCTTCTTCCAGATGAATTTTAGAATTAATTGATCAAATTATTAAGAAACTCTCACCGTCATTGTTATTGAAATTGCAGTAAGTTTTTTGGATTACTTTGGGGAATTAACATGTTAATAATGTTAACCTGACATTTAGGTTTCCTGTTAATTTTAGGGTTTTTTTTTTTGTTATTTAATAGTTTTAAACTTGCCCTGTTCAAGTCTGGGGCAGGTGGGTCCATTCCAGAATAGTTTATACATATATTTGTGGTCTATTTATCTTTGGCTCTGCCGGGTCCTTGTTGCTGCGGGGACCGCTCCAGCTGTGGCGTGCGGACCTCTCCTTGCGGAGGCGTCTCTCGGTGCGGGGCGCGGGCCTCGGTACTTGTGGCACTTGGGCTTGGTACTTGCGCTCCCGGGCTCTGGAGCGCCGGCTTAGTCGTCGCGGAGCACGGGCTTAGCTGCTCTATGGCACGTGGATCTTCCTGGTCCAGGGATCCGACCTGTGTCTCCTGAATTCGCAGGCTGATTCCTTACCACTGAGCCGCAGCGAAGCCCTAGTTTATATTTTTCATGATAATATGAATAGCATCTCATCTTCTATTATGCTCCTAGTTGGCTGTTGCCAGTGTTACAGAATGCTGATGACTTTTAGTTTTCTTGTTCCAAACTATTCAGATTCTGTTAATTTCTTTTTTTTTGTAAGTGCTTACATTTTTATTTGAAATGTGAACAGTGATTTTTTTTTCTTCTCTTCCAATTATCTTGTGTTTTATTTTGCCTTGTCCTGCTGAAAATGCCAGGACCTCCAGTGCAGTGTGGAATAGTAGTAACAGGGGCCTGACTTCCTTGCCTTATTTCTCATCTTAAAAGGAGTAAGGCTAAGATCCTCAGCCAAGGATGGCATTTGCTTTAGGTTTTACTCTGTAGCGTTGATCTAGTTAAGGAACGTCTCTTCAATTTCTTGTTTGATTTTGAAAAAATAAATAGATGTTAAATTCGATCAAATCCATTTGTCAGCCTTGAGAAATAATTCCTGTGCTTCCGTGCTAAATCCCACTCTGTCTAAAAGTACTTACAAAGGCCGTCTCTGTGCCAGACTGAGTTAGAGGTGCTTTATAAATATTAACTCAAGCCTTCTAACAACTGTATGAGCTAGGCGCTACTTATCCCTTTCTTAGGTGAGGCAAGGCAGGCACGGAAAGGCTAGCTAACCTGCTCAGCGCCCCACCGCCAGTCAGGCCCACTCTGGCATTCGCAGACCCAGGGGAAGTGTGCAAGTGGGTGCTCATATATCGAGTATAAATATTTAAAGTGCTGAAACAAGCTGACAAACTGCTAAATAGATTCCGTCCTCCTGTCTGAGAAATAGACCTCAGTCAAACCCTGCAAGATGCCAGTCTACGAGATACCAGGATGACAGAATTTAATTATCTGTACACATTTCAATATTCTGTTGATAAACCTGAGATATATGGATGAGTCACAGTCATGCATAATTCATAATTCATAGATATATTCCATAAAACGCAGTCTTCTTGCCTCCAATTCAATAAAGTAAATTTTGTAGTGATTCAGACGTTCCTGTGGTCTGTGTTGTATCGATACTAGTGATATAACACGTTAAAATATGGAGCAGAATTATGTTCAGAGTATACAAAATTAAGCTTTAATCAACTGTGTGATAAGTGCAAAAAAAGAATTTCTTCACCTTTCGAAAGGTTTTTCATCTAAAATGTGAAATTATCTGCAGACCTTAGAAAGCAATATATGTATCAATAAAAGTTTACATTCCAACTTACTTAACGCTTGGATTTATTTACCCTTTGAAAATATAACTCTGGCGTTCAGTATCCATTTAGTTGCCAGTATCAATAATTAGTAGCATGCTTTTACCCGAGTCGCGTCTGGAGCTGGCTCTCCGTGTTTTATTTAGCTTTGCTTTTCTGTGCTTCGCAGGTGTTGTGGCTTTACTGTGTGCTCGTCGTCTTTGACGCGTCGGGTCTTCCTCGCTGTGCACGGGCTTCTGCTGTGGAGCGCGCGCTCTAGGCCGCAGGCTTCCGTAGTTGTGGTTCGCGGGTTTAGTTGCTGAGAGGTGTGTGAATCTTCCTGGACCAGGGATCAAGTGTGTCGCTGCGCTGGCAGCGGGCTTCTTAACCACTGGACCAGCAGAGAAGTCCTGATATTTTGTGTGTGTGTGTGTGTTTTATAAAGTGAGTGTGGCTCTGTGTGTGTGTTTTATAAAGTGAGCGTGGCAGTCCTGCTCAGGCAAGTCTGCCGACACCCTTGTCCCGCAGCACCGGCTTCCTCAGTGTCACTCCGTGCCGTTTTGGTAATGCTGGCAATATTTCAAACATTTTAGCATTTTTATATTCATTATGGTGATCCGTCATCAGTGAGCTTTGGTGTTACAGTTGCAAAAAGATGATGACATACTGAAGTCTCCCGTGATAGTTCACATTTTTTAGCCATAAAGTATTTCTGATGAAGCTATACACATTGATTTTTTGAGGCACAATGCTGTGGCATGCTCAATAGGCTGCAGTGGAGTGTACGCGTATAGAAGTGTAACTGTATACGCACTGGGAAGCCAAGAAGCTCGTGTGGCGCACTCCCTTCTGATGCTCGCTTTCTTGGGGCGGTTTGGAGCAGAGCCCACAGGCCTCTGCGGCCCGCCCGCGCACGCGTGAGTCCGTGGCTGTCTCAGTGCTGCTGTGTCTGTGTGCTTTTCCGCGCTGAGTGTGCAGTGCTGCGCGTGAGTGCTCTCTGGTCGCTGTGAGCGGGGCTGCCCTGGAGGTGTGGTGCGCGGGCGTCTGCGCTGAGTGTGCAGTGCTGCGCGTGAGTGCTCTCTGGTCGCTGTGAGCGGGGCTGCCCTGGAGGTGTGGTGCGCGGGCGTCTCGTGCGGCAACTTGTCTTGCTGCACAGCACGGGCTCTGGGGCACGCGGGCTTCAGCATTTGTGGGGCACGGTCTTAGCTGCCTTGTGGCACGTGGAATCCTTCTGGACCAGGGGTCGAACCTGTGTCCCCTGCATTGGCAGGGGGATTCTTTACTGTTTGGCCACCAGGGAAGTCCCAGTGTTTCAGAATGTTCCTGAGGTGCCACATGAGGCTGTTACGAAAACTGTTCTAATCCGGCAAAATCATGAATCCCTTTTGCCTCCTGCAGATTAAAACTCAGCGTGACCAGGAAGTGGGAGCTCCCAGAAGCATCCTTGGCTCTGCGGGCCCCTACTGTGTGAGCCCTGGGGGAGACTGGACAGGTCCACTCTTCTCCTGAACTGCGCCTGCCGCTCAGTTCTGCTGTGGCTTACGGCCGGGTTCCTCTGGTTCAGCAGCGTGGTCCCCTGTTTCTATGATGTCGAGCAGGAGATGCCGCAGAGTGTCTTCTGGGGCCAGAGTGTCAGTCACAGATGTGGGTGCTGACTTGGGGGTTTTGCTGTGCCGGGGCTGTGCTGGAGGGGGTGTGCGTGTGCCTGTTACAGGCGTGGTCCGGGGCGGGGACCCTGTCACCTGGGCCTCAGGGAGGCACTGCAGTGAGCGTGGAGTGGAGGGCTTGGGGTTGGAGCCCAGCTGTCTGGCTCTCCTCCACCTGCTCACCGCAGTGCCGCGCGCCTGTGCACCAGCTGTTCCCGACTGACTCACGCTTGGCTAGCTGGTCCTTTCTTTTGGAATTATCTGTCCATGAGTGAGATGGGGCTGTGACTTCCTTTGTTATATTATGTTTATTCCATTGTGACGTTCAGTCCTTGCCAGTCTCATATAATAAGTTTGGTGGCTTTTTTCTGATACTCCATAAGCTGGGTATAATCAGTTTTCAAGTTGGAGTTTTAGTTGCTTTACAGTGGTGCATTGCTTTCTGCTGCATAGCCGAGCGACTCAGCTAAATACGTGTTTATACGTATATTCTTTTCCTTGTGGTTTCTCACCGGCTGTTGGACACAGTCCCCTGTGCTGTGCAGCAGGGCCTGTTGCTTGTCCAGTCTGTGCATCGTAGTCTGCGTCTGCTGGCCCCGAGCTCCCCTTCCTTCCCCTCACGCCCCTCGCCCTTGGCAACCACAGGTCTGCTCTCTCTGGGAGTCTGTTTCCGGTTTGTAGATGAGTCTCTGGGAGTCTGTTTCCGGTTTGTAGATGAGTTCATCTGTACCGTAGTTTGGGCTCTGCGCAGCTGTCTCTGTCTGAGCCAGTCCCGCTCAGCATGGCGGCGTCTGGGCCCATCCATGCTGCCACAGATGGCGTCGCCTCACCCTCTTCTGTGACCGCGTAGCATCCTAACGCATGTATGTGCCCATCTTCTATGTGGGCGTCATCAGTTTGGCAGTGCTCACCCATGCGGTCATCTGAGGTTGCGGCCCTTGGGTCGAGGAGGCCCTGGTCACCGTTTCAGCCCATTGAAGAGCTTATCTCCACTCTGTTTCTTTGCTGCTGTTGCACTTTTTTTTCTGGAAACTTCCATTGTTTTCCAGACCTGTGACTGAACCACGTGGGGGACCCAGAGAGAAGATGCGGCGTTGACCTGTGGCCGTCTCCTCCTCGGGGAGCTGTGACCTGTGGCCGTCTCCTCCTCGGGGTGCTGTCTCCCCACAGGGCACCCAGCCATCTCCGAGTGGCCTCTCCTCGGTGTCAGTGTCCACGTCCACTTCCTTCCGTGGCCCCAGCAGGACAGGACCCGGGAGAGGGCAGCTTGCCACGGTGCAGTGGCTGCATTGCACCCCCGTCTCGTCAGGACCGGGTCCGTCATTGTCTAGGGGCTGCAGGGACATGAAGAGATGCCATATCACTTCAGGGCCCTGCAGGAGCGCGTTCATCAGATAGTTAGAGATGCCTGTTAGCGATGAGGCTGCTAAGGGTGTGGGTAGGGGAGAGGGCCGTGTGCGAGGCACCCGTTGTTCCAAAATTAAATCATTAAGCCCACTGAGCGACATTTTTAACGACATGTGTGTATATAGAGAGACGGGCTTCCCAGGTGGTGCTAGAGGGAAGGAATTTGCCTGCCAGCGCAGGAGATGTGGGTTTGTTCCCTGGATCTGAAAGATTCCCCTGGAGGAGGGCCTGGCAACCCACTCCGTTATTCTTGCCTAGAGAATCCCCCAGACAGAGGGGTCTGGCAGGTTGCAGTCCGTGGGGTTGCAGAGTGGGAGATGACTGAATTACTTTACCTCACACACACGTAGGGAGAGACACAGAGAGAGTGAGGACAGAAGCGCAAAGCGAGGCTTTTGAAGCCCGCAGTCCTTGGGCTCACGTGCCACCATGGCCACATCCCAGCAGTGTGCCTTGGGCGCCGAGCCTGGGTTTTTTATCTGTAAGTTGGAAAGTTGGCTCCATTGCTCACAGAAGCTGTAAGCCCTGGGTGGACTAACATGCGCACGGCGTGAGACGCTGTGTCCGTCGGGAACCTAACCTGCCCAAGCTGGCGTCAGACAGGCGACTGGTGGACGGAACCGGGCGCCGCAGGGGCGGTGCGACCCAGAGAGCGCTGCCGCCACACGTGCCCCCGTTTCTCCCTTGCTCTCGGCGCCGCCCTTCTTCAGGGACCCGCGCCGTCCTCAGGCGGTGGCTGTGGCCGTTTCAGACCTGACAGGCATGTGGGGGGCCGTGCGGGGCTCCTCAGCCAGATCACAAGTGGTCAGGGCGCTGGGACAGAAGCCTGCCGGACGCGCCTCTGGGCCTAGAGCCGAGTGAGCCCCGTCCAGGCCTCGGTGGGGAAGAGGGGCGGGCAGGCCCGAAGCCAGAGCAGCTGCTGTTGATCAGGGAGGGGGCACGGGCCCCGGGCAGGCAGCAGCTGGCTGCCCCCGATGGTTCGGCGGCCTCCGGCGGGCCTTCCTGCTCCTGCCTTGGCCGCATCCTCCGGTGTCGTCGCGCGGCCAGCGTGATTCTCCTCTCGGGAGCCGTCAGTGGCAGCGTTCCCCGGGCAGAAGCTAGTTTCTGTGGTTTCCTGGCTCGGACCCTCTGCACCCTTGCTCCCGGCTGCCCCCAGGCCCACACTCCGGTCACTTCCTTCAGCCTCTGCGTGACGCGTGCGTGGGGCCCTTGCCGCCCTCCTCCGCAGACCCTAGATGCTGCGTGCCGCCGCCTTCCAGGTATCTTTTCAGAGATACCTTTTCTGATCAGCTTGTCTAAAGTAAGAACTTTCTTCTCCCAAAATACTTACTGCTGTCCCTTGCTGTGTTTTCCTTTATAGCCAACGTTTTAGAAAACAAACGTTTCCTAACACACACACACACACACACACACACACACACACACACGGATACCAATGACAGCTCTGCTGTCTCCGTGATCGCGGCTGCACGGGCAGACCTCAGAGGCATTGGCAGGTGTGGTTTCAGACCGTGTCACTAAAGCCGGTATTGCAGTAAGGCGAGTCACACAAACATTTTGGTTTCCCGGTGCGTACGTAGGCTGTTTATACTCTACTCTAGTGAGGGCTTTCCTGGGGCTCAAACGGTAAAGAATCTGCTTGCAGTGCAGGAGACCTGGATTCATTCCCTGGGTTGGAAAGATCCCCTGGAGAAGGAATCGGCAACTCACTCCAGTATTCTTACCTGGAGAATTCCAGGAACAGAGGAGCCTGGCATGGGATCACAGTTGAACACGACTGAGTGACTAACTTAAACTTCTAAATTTCATTCTGTAGTAGATTAGGTGTGCCATAATGCTGTGTCTAAAAAGCCAATGTACATAGCTTAATTAAAAATACTATATTTGAAAAAATACTAGGCATAATCTGAGCCTTTAGTGAGTCGTCATCTTTTTTTAAAAATTAACTGATTTATTTAGCTGTGCCAGGTCTTGGTTGCAGCGTGTGGGATCTCGTTCCCTGACCAGAGACGCTGGGCCCCCAGCAGTGGGAGCGCGGAGTCTTATTAGCCACGGGACCACCAGGGACTTTCCGGGAGTCATAATCTCTTTGCAATAATAACGTTAGCGATCACAGGTCACAGACCACTGTTACTCATACAGCAATCAGGAAAACACTTGAAGTGTTACAGTAATGATCAAAGTGTGACGTGGAGACATGAAGAGAGCAAATGCTGTTGGCAAAATTGTGCCCATTGACTTGTTCGAAACAGGGTTGCCACAGACTTTCAGTCGGTTAAAATGTGGTATCTGCAACGCGCAGCAGAGCCCTTCTCAGATCTGCGGACCCCAGCACAAGCCTGGCACGCTGTAGGTGCTCAGTAAATGCTTGGCCTAACCCGAGCACGTCATTGTAGCAGTCCAGGAGAGCTGCTTTTCTTTCGCCCTAGGGCCAGGGTGGGAGGGCCCAGGAAGCGGGCGTCCCCGACCCAGTGATCTGGGCTGTGTGGCCGGGGCGTCGGTGTGTCCACCCTGGTCCTTGGGGGCGGCTGGTTAAAGTCATTGCTCCCCCGGCAGCTTCCTTTTTCTCTTCATGCTAAGCTGCCGGGATCTTATTAGCCCTGTTTACACGGCCGGGGTGTCGAGCGATTAATTTTTAATGGCTTGGTTTATTGCATGTTTGAACGGTTTATTGAGTAATTCCCACATTTAAGTGATTAATTCCCCAGAGTTCAGAACAACTGGTTAGTTTTACATTAATCAGGGTTTCTGAATGCCAAGAGACAATCAATCAATCCTTCCTGCCAGGGAGAGTAATGTTAAAATACCTCAAGGCACAATGAGGTTAAGAAAAGGAGTAATTAAAACCCCGTCTTCCCCTCACGCAAATGTGACGTCTCTCTCTGTCTCTCGGTACTGTGCCCTCTGCCCCCAGCCCCTGCCACAGGGCAGGCTCCGCTTGGGCCCACGTGGGCTGCCCTGGGGGTTCCGATGGTGAAGCCTCTGCAACGCAGGAGACCCGGATTCGATCCCTGTGTCGGGAAGATCCCCTGGAGAAGGAAGTGGCAACCCACTCCAGTACCCTTGCCTGGAGAATCCTGTAGACGGAGGAGCCTGGTAGGCTACAGTCCATGGGGTTGCAAAGAGTCAGACACGACTGGGAGGCTTCACTTTCACTTTGGACCCACATGCTTCTTGGAAGAATGAGCACCACCTTTGGAAAGCTTTATCTGTGTGTTTTTGCCTGCACTGGGTCTTCGTCGCTGCACCCGGGCGGGCTCCTCACTGTGGTGGCCTCTCCTGTTGCGGGGTGCAGGCTCTAGGCACGCCAGCTTCAGTGTTTGGGGTGTGGGGCCAGACCATGGACCAGACCCCTGTCCCTGGCACTGCCAGGTGAGCTCTTAACCCCTGGACCACCAGGGAAGTCTCTCCACTTCACCCTGGTCCTTAGGCTTCTTGTAATGAGTTTCGCCCCTCTGCCTCTGGCAGGTGGGGCCTGCCAGCACCTTGCCCCCGGGGAGGGGACTTGGGAGCCCATGCTCTCGGCCTGTTGTGTAGGGACCCTGGCTTCTGTGCTCCCAGCTTGCTTCCAGGTTTGCAGGGAAGCTGGGCCATGTCTGATCTCGAGATAAAATGTCTGGTTTCACCTGGTAGGCAGACAAAGCCTGGGGGAGCCTTAGATGGGGTCCGCCTATGAGGGGCCAGGGGAGGGTGTTGGGGTGGGGCTCTGCCTTCGGACCCTGCCGCTGAGCCCCGATGGCCTGGCCAGCTTTGAGCAGGAAAGGGCTGTCAGCTGCTCTGGCATCTGTTTGAGTTTCCTGTGGCTGCTGTTATAGCAAGAGACCTCAAACTTCATGCTTGAAATCGCACAGATTCAGTACCTTACTATTTGGAGGTCTGAGCACAGAATGGGCCTCCCCGGCTAAAGTCAGGGTTGTGTTCCTTTGGGGGCTCTGGAGAAGGTCTGTTTCTTTGCCGCTTTTGGTTTCTGGAGGCTGGCTGCGCTCCTTGGCTTGTGGCCCTCCTCCGTCTTCAGAGCCAGCGGGGCTGTTGCGTCTTCACACCCTTCTCTGCCTCCGTCTTCCTCCCTCTACAGGCTCGTTGCGGTTCCCCTGGAGAATCCAGGTAGCTCTCCCTAACTCATGGCCAGGCGATTAGGAACCCTCATTGTCCTTTGCCCCGTATCCCAACACATTCTTGGTGGGGTGGGATGTGGACGACTTTGTGCTGTGCTGAACACAGCGGCAGTGGGGTGAGAAGCAAGGTGGCTGCCTGGTGAGAGGCATGGGCTCGGGAGCCAGAGACTGTGGGTTCAGACTCTAATCCAGCTCCTGATCCAGACCCTGATCCACAGCTAAAGCTGTGGGAAACAGGGTGAGTTTCTGTGGCTCTGTTTCCTTAGGCATAAAACAGGCCAGCGATAGTGCCTCCTTCACAGGCGGGCTGTGCTCTGAAATGAGGACAGATGTGCCCGGCAGGGTGCCTGGCTTCTGGGAAGCACACTCCGTGTTCTCCAGCAGCAGAGGGTCCTGGAGGCGGATTATGGGCACATGAATGGATGAACACTGGGATGATGGCATCCACCCCCTGGCACTGACCCTCCCCTGACCTCCCACGCTGTTTGAGTCCCTGAGATTGGATCTGAGGTTATTGATATTTTTCCCGGCAGTCTTGATTCCAGCTTGTGCTTCTTCCAGTCCAGCGTTTCTCATGATGTGCTCTGCATAGAAGTTAAATAAGCAGGGTGACAATATACAGCCTTAAAGTACTCCTTTTTCTCTTTGGAACCAGTCTGTTGTTCCATGTCTAGTTCTAACTATTGCTTCCTGACCTGCATATAGGTTTCTCAAGAGGCAGGTCATGTGGTCTGGTATTCCCATGTTTTTCAGAATTTTCCACAGTTTATTGTGATCCACACAGTCAAAGGCTTTGGGATAGTCAATAAAGCAGAAATTGATGTTTTTCTGAAACTCTCTTGTTTTTTCCATGATCCAGCAGATGTTGGCAATTAGATCTCTAGCTCCTCTGCCTTTTCTAAAACCAGCTTGAACATCTGGAAGTTCACGGTTCACGTACTGCTGAAGCCTGGCTTGGAGAATTTTGAGTGTGACTTTACTAGCATGTGAGATGAGTGCAATTGTGCGGTAGTTTGAGCATTCTTTGGCATTGCCTTTCTTTGGAACTAGAATGAAAACTGACCTTTTCCAGTCCTGTGGCCACTGCTGAGTTTTCCAAATTTGCTGGCATATTGAGTGCAGCACTTTCACAGCATCATCTTTTAGGATTTGAAATAACTCAACTGGAATTCCATCACCTCCACTAGCTTTGTTCGTAGTGATGCTTTCTAAGGCCCACTTGACTTCACATTCCAGGATGTCTGGCTCTAGGTGAGTGATCACACCATCATGATTATCTGGGTCGTGAAGCTCTTTTTTGTATAGTTCTTCTGTGTATTCTTGCCACCTCTTCTTAATATCTTCTGCTTCTGTTAGGTCCATACCATTTCTGTCCTTTATCGAGCTCATCTTTGCATGAAATGTTCCCTTGGTATCTCTAATTTTCTTGAAGAGATCTCTAGTCTTCTAATTTTCTTGAAGAGATCTCTAGTCTTTCCCATTCTGTTGTTTTCCCCTATTTCTTTGCATTGATCACTGAGGAAGGCTTTCTTATCTCTCCTTGCTATTCTTTGGAACTCTGCATTCAGATGCTTATATCTTTCCTTCTCTCCTTTGCTTTTCTCTTCTCTTCTTTTCACAGCTGTTTGTAAGGCCTCCTCAGACAGTCATTTTGCTTTTTTGCATTTCTTTTCCATGAGGATGGTCTTGATCCCTGTCTCCTGTACAATGTCATGAACCTCAGTCCATAGTTCATCAGGCACTCTGTGTATCAGATCTAGGCCCTTAAATCTATTTCTCACTTCTGCTGTATAATCATAAGGGATTTGATTTAGGTCCTACCTGAATGGTCTAGTGGTTTTCCCTACTTTCTTCAATTTAAGTCTGAATTTGGCAATAAGGAGTTCATGATCTGAGCCACAGTCAGCTCCTGGTCTTGTTTTTGTTGATTGTATAGAGCTTCTCCATCTTTGGCTGCAAAGAATATAATCAGTCTGATTTCGGTGTTGACCATTTGGTGATGTCCATGTGTAGAGTCTTCTCTTGCGTTGTTGGAAGAGGGTGTTTGCTATGACCAGTACATTTTCTTGGCAAAACTCTATTAGTCTTTGCCCTGCTTCATTCTGCATTCCAAGGCCAAATTTGCCTGTTACTCCAGGTGTTTCTTGACTTCCTACTTTTGCATTCCAGTCCCCTGTAATGAAAAGGACATCTTTTTTGGGTGTTAGTCTTAAAGGTCTGCCTTATGGTAGTAAGTGAAGAGGAACTAAAATGCCTCTTGATGAAAATGAAAGTGGAGAGTGAAAAAGTTGGCTTAAAGCTCAGCATTCAGAAAATGAAGATCATGGCATCTGGGCCCATCACTCCATGGGGAAACATTTGAAACAGTGTCAAACCTAATTTTTTTGGGCTCCAAAATCACTGCAGATGGTGACTGCAGCCATGAAATTAAAAGATGCTTACTCCTTGGAAGGAGAGTTTATGACCAACCTAGATAGCATATTGAAAAGCAGAGACATTTCTTTGCCAACAAAGGTCCATCTAGTCAAGGCTATGGTTTTTCCTGTGGTCATGTATGGATGTGAGAGTTGGACTGTGAAGAAAGCTGAGAGCTGAAGAATTGATGCTTTTGAACTGCGGTGCTGGAGAAGACTCTTGAGAGGCCCTTGGACTGCAAGGAGACCCAACCAGTCCATCCTAAAGGAGATCAGCCCTGGGTGTTCTTTGGAAGGAATGATGCTAAAGCTGAAACTCCAGTACTTTGGCTACCTCATGCGAAGGGTTGACTCATTGGAAAAGACTCTGATGCTGGGAGGGATTGAGGGCAGGAGGAAAAGGGGACAACAGAGGATGAGCTGGCTGGATGGCATCACCAACTCGATGGATGTGAGTCTGAGTGAACTCCGGGAGTTGGTGATGGACCGAGAGGCCTGGCGTGCTGCGATTCATGGGGTCGCAAAGAGTTGGACACGACTGAGCGACTGAACTGAACTGAACTGAGATTGGATCAGCCAAAAAGCTCATTCGGTTTTTTATGTAGGATGTTATGGAAAAACTTGAACAAATTTTTTGGCCAACCCAGTAGATGAAAGGGCCAAGTGGAGAGCTCCTTGCGAAATGTTCGCAACCACAGTGCAGTTCACGGGCCCAGATGGAGCCCTGATGGGCAAACCCTCAAGGGCCCTGTGTGCACAAGCAGTGCAGACCCCGGGGAGGGGAGCGGCGATGGCCCGGAGGGGAGAGGGGACGCCGGGCAGACAGTGGCCCGGAGGGGAGAGGGGACGCCGGGCAGACAGTGGCCCGGAGGGGAGAGGGGACGCCGGGCAGACAGTGGCCCGGAGAGGAGAGGGGACGCCGGGCAGACAGTGGCCCGGAGGGGAGAGGGGACGCCGGGCAGACAGTTAACGGGAGCAGGCGCGGTGGGGGCGCCGCAGGCTTAACAAAAGCCGGTGTGTTCTGGCCTGCACCCCATTTCCTTCAAACGGTATTGCTAACCCTTCGAACATCCACGAAAGGGAGGTTTTCTCATCTGAAAACCAAGGCTGGAAGAATGGGTTAACCTATGGTCAGCGGCTAATCACGGTGGTAGTTACGGCCGGGCCTCTGGAAACCCACAGGTGTGGGTTTGGCTCCTGAGTGCCCTGAAGCCAGGGTGTCCTGGAGCCGGTTGCGTCGCTTCTCTAAACTTTAATTGCCGCACCCATAACCCAGAGAGAGTGCTGGAGCGCTGCGCCCGCGTCCTGGGGCTGTGCAGGCTCAGTGGGGTGATCTGTGGGCAGCGGCGTGCATGAATGCTCAGCCGGGGTTGTGTGGTCCGCGGAGGCCTGAGCTGCCAGGTGGAAGTTGTCTGGTGTGAAGTTGCCTTTGGGAATGGAGGTTTGGTTGAGATCTCAAAGACCGTGGGGTGGGAGAGAGCAGCAGACCGGAGACGTGCGGGAGGGCCCTGCTTTTTAGAGCAGCGTCTGCTGCCGCCCAGCTCTAGCGTCAGGCGTGTGGAGAGGTGAGGAGGTGGGGAAGGCAGCCGGGGGCCAGGACTGTGGTCCCCTGCAGCTGAGGGTGAGCCCAGACTTCATCCTGTTGCCCGTGTGTGGGCCTGCTTGGATGCTTGGCCGTGTCCGACTCTTTGCGACCCCATGGACTAGCCCGCCAGGCTCCTCTGTCCGTGGGATTTCCCTGGCAAGAATGCTGCAGTGGGTTGCCATTTCCTCCTCCAGGGGATCTTCCCAACCCGGGGTTGGAACCCACATCTTTTGCGTCTCCTGCATGGCAGGCAGGTTCTTTACCACTGGCACCATCTGGGAAGCCTCCTTTTTGGCTATGGGAGCCGTTAAGGGGTTTTGAGCAGACAGGGAACCAGAAGCCTGCAAAAGGAGCTGTTCTTTGAGGGACATAGGTGCCGAGTCCATATGGAACAGTGGTGCTGCCAGTGAGTTGGTGTATTCTAAGAAACTGATGCATTCAGCCCAGATGGATTTAACAAAAGGACGCCAGCGATGTGATGGGAACATGGAAGCTAAGGACCAAACCTCGCCCGCCTCGGGCTCTAGATCCCTGTGTCTTGAGAGGGAGATGGCTAGACAGAAAAGCGGGTGAGTGCTTGCTTGAGTAGGTGCTGTGCAGAAGGTGAAAGTAGCTAATGGAGGCTCGGCTGGGGACGGAGCGAGCGGCCCAGTGACGCCTTCTCGGAGGGGTGACCCTTGAGCTGAGACTGGAAGGATGGTTTCCTGAAGAGCAGGGACAGGTGTTCACACAGAAAGGGACGCACAGGACCCCGCGGGAGGAAGGGACAGGCTGTGGTCCCGGGACAGGAGGACAGGAGAGGTCAGCGGGGCTGGAGAGCGGCGCTGTGGGGGAGGAGGTGCGAGACGGTGTGGGGAAGCAGGCACGAGCTTAATGGTGCAGAGTCTCGAGTTCATTCTGGTTCTGCTTTCTCCCTCCCCTGGATCATTCCAATCAGCATAAGCCCGTAGCGTATTATTTCTCATCTTAAAAAACCCAGGCCTCGTGGGGTCCCATGCCTCTTCACATCTGTTGTATTTCTTTGCTTCTTTTCATAGTAGAACTCATCAGAATTGTCTCCTGGCTGTCTCCAGTGTAAACTAATTTCCCTCCTCTCATCCTTCCTTTTTCTCAAAGCTTTTAATTTTAAGCAACTGTTCATACCTAGAGGTGTAAGAACAGTTCAGTGCACCTCAGAATGCACCCTTCACCCATATTCAGTAATTTTTTGGACCACATTTGCTTTGAGGCTTTTTCTAGATATGTATATGCTTTTTTCCCCTGATCTACTGGAAAGTAAATTGCATGACATTCTACCTGTAAATACCTCTTCACAGATCTTCTTAAAATCAAGGATAGTCTCTTTCAAAACCACAATATAGTGATCAAGGGCAGGAAGTTTAACATTGAAAATATAACCCATATTCACATTTTACCCATAGTTCCCGAAATGTGCTTTTTAAAGATTTATGTGTAGTAAGAGTCACTCTTTTTGATGTGTAGTCGTGAATTCTGACAAATGCTTACAGGTGTATACCCACCGCTGCCGTCAGGATGTAATCTAGTCCCAGCCCGCCCCGTGCCCGTTCCCCTCGAGGAGGCCTGCGCTTCCCCCACCCCCAGCCCTGGCACTGGCTGTCCCGCCCTCTGTCCCCGCAGCCGTGTCTTTCCCACGATGCCAGATCGGGGGAACGGCAGCAGAAAGCTCCGGCCTCCTTCACCCAGGCGCTGAGTGTGGACGTCGGTCACGGCGTTGTTTCGGCAGTCAGCTTCCTTGTACTGCTGAGGGGAACACCGTGGAATGCGTGCGCCACGGTTTGTTTATCCATTCACCGGTTGTTCCAGTTCTTAGCGGTTTGCATTGGTATAAAGTGATTTTTACGTTGGCATAAAGGCTTGAATGTGAACCTAAGCTCTTAGTGCTCTTCAGAGGAGAGTTGCTGGGCTGAGTGGTGCGTGTTTACCTTTGTGTTGTGGCACCTCACCGTGGCTTTAATGAGCATTTCCACCGTGATGCTTAGCATCTTTCTGTGCGCCCACCGCCTGTAAAGCCTGTTTGACGGCATGTTCCCATCTTTGGCCCAGTTTTAAGATCCTCGTTTCCTGTCATCTTTTTATTTCTGAATTGACGTATACTTATAACAGTATATTAATTTCAGGCATATGACATAATGATTCAGCATTTGTATGCATTGCAAAATGGTCACCGCAGTAACTCTGGGTACCGTCTGTCACCACACACAGTCCCGAAACATTTTTCTGTGTGAGGAGAACTTCTAAGGTTTATTCTTAGCAGCTTTCAGATGCGCAGTACAGCGTTGCTGGCTGCCCTCCCTGTGCTGGACACTAAACCCCTGTGGCTCTCACTCTGCGGCCTCTTCACGCGCTGTGCCCACTTTGCCCTCCCCTCGGGCAGCCCCCGGTCTATTCTGTGTGCGTGAGTTTCGTTCATTTTTTTTCATATTTCACATGTGAGTGAAGTCATATAGTACGTGTCTTTCTCTGTCTTTTTTCGCTTAGCATAATGCCCTGGGTCTGTCTGTATCATCACAAATGGCAGACGTTCATCCTTTTTTACAGTTGAGTACTATTCCATTGCACACGCACGTGCACACACACACACCTTTCTCTATTCATTTGTCCACACTTCTCCCCACCTGCTTCTTTCAGAATAGACCCAAGGCCTCTAGAGGTGTGGTGTGCCGTAGCCTGCCGCGCTGGCTGAAGCTCCAGGGCGGGTGACTGGGCCTTTTCACAGGAAGCCTGGGAGTGTGTTCCAGTCTGAGGTCTGTGTGGTGCCCTGCGGGTGGCATCCTGCCAAGAAATGCCTTTGATTGTGCCAGGTCCATGAGGCCTGGAAATGAGAGCCCCCTTGGGCACCAGGGCCAGGCGCTCAGGGGATGTCCCCTGTGGGGGCTGAGTGTGCCCACCAGCTGTAGCAGGGCCATGGGGGAGTGTGAGGCTGGGCACACCTGCCGGCTTCAGTGGGGCAGGTGGGTAGCCTAGAGGCGGGGCCTGCCCCCTGGAGCTCGCGGGGTGGAGAGGGCATCCACCTAGGCGGCTGGCTGGTGCCTGCCTCCTGTGGAGAGCCCCACGGGCCCCCATCCCTGCCGCAGACGCTGCACAGCTGACCGGTCAGGCGCTCGTGTGTGCTGACGCGCTGCCTGCTTTTGCCCGGGGTCCTGAGGCAGGTGAGGCTGCCCGCGAGCCCTTTCAGAGTGGATTCTCTGGCTGCACAGTTACCCTGTCCGTCCTGCTTCCAGCATCTCCCTCCCTGTCCTGGAACACAATGGGGACTCTCCTTTATTCTGGGGGGACCTCTTCCGGGTTCACAGTTGGGCCCCTGCTCCAGCTGGCACTGTTTCCATGCCTCCCCACGGGGCCCCTCCTCACCCCACGAGTCTCAGCCCTCTCGGCCCAGCGAAACCTGACATCCTTTTTGCAAACGTGTATGTCTCAGGCTTAGCGTGACCCCCCAAGTAAAAGAAAAACATGTTATAAAAGAGAGTGGCGTCTCCACTCCGTCTGGGATGTGCATTCTGTTGGTGTTCAAAGCCAGCTGCGGTGGGGCGTCTGTCTTCAGGGCAGGTCCCAGGGTTGGGGTGCCCAGTGGGGGATACAGACCCCTGTCTCCTCGGAGAGAAGCGCTGTGCTTCTGAGGTCCCCCAGCGGTGGGTCTCGGCCGGGGATGGGGTTTGGGTGAGACAGCCTCTCTGCCTCTTCATCCTTTGTTGTTGAGGAGCAGTTGAGCTGGTTTTCAGAGGGAGTTGTCCCGTATGCAGCTGTAGGTTTGGTATGTCCCGTGGGAGAGCGTGAGCTCAGGGTCTTCCTACACTACCCTCTTGAGCCACCTCCATCTCTTTTCTGATTATTGATCTTTGATAGCTCTTTATATTCTGGACACAAGTCCTATGTCAGAAATTGCCTTGCAAGTACAGTTGACCCTTGAACAACAGGGAGGTCAGAGACACCGACACCCTGCACAGTTGAACCTCTGGATGTAGCTTTACAGTTGGTCCTCTGTATCCACCTTCCTGCATCTTTGGATTCAACCGTGGGGAGCATAGGGTTGTCGTGTGTATTTATTGGAAACCCGGCATGTGAGTGGACCTGTGCAGGTCAGAGTTTCTGTATCATTCAAGGGTAAACTGTATTTTCTGCCATCCTGTGGCTTGTCTTTTGAATTTTCATTAATAGTGGTGTTTTTCAAAAAGCAGGCGTTTTTAACTCTGATGAAGTCTAGGGCACAGACGTTCCCTTTTATGGGCTCTGCTTTTGATGCTGTGTCTGGGAACACTTAGATGCTCTTAGATAAAGTCACAGGGATTTTCTCTTTTGTCTTCTCCTGGAAGTCTTACAGGTTTGTTGCTGTTGTTGTTGTATATTATGGTTTACGTAATTCATTCTGAGCTAATGTTTGTATTAGAGGTGAAGAATGGGTTGAGGGTTTTTTAAACCTCTCAGAGGGATTCAGGGTTTTCCAGCACCGTTTGTTGAATAGTCTCCCTTTCATCACTGAAATGTCCTTGCATCCTTGTCACGATCGCTTGGCTGTGTTTGTCCCAGTCTGTTCCCTGCTCTGAGTGCCCATCCTTTCACCAGTACTGTACTTTTTGATTATTATAGGTTTATAGGTCTTAGAATCACGTCATATAAGTCTTCCAGCTTTGTTCTTCTTTTTCAGAATTATTTTGACTATTGTAGTTTCTTTGTCTTCCTATATAAATTTTAGAATCATCTTGTTGATACGTAAAACAAAAATCCTGCTGGGATTTTGAGTGAGTGAGTGAAAGTCGCTAAGTTGTGTCCATCTCTTTGCGACCCCATGGACCGTAGCCCGCCAGGCTTTTCTGTGCATGGGGTTCTCCAGGCCAGAATCCTGGAGTGGGTAGCCGTTCCTTCTCCAGGAGCTCTCTCCGACCCAGGGACTGAACCCACGTCTCCTGCACTGCAGGGGGATTCTTGACCGCCTTAGCCCCAGGGAAGCTTGATTTTGATTGGGATTAAATCTAAAGATTGAATTAGGGAGAATTAACATCCTAATGACACTGAATCTTCTAATCCACGAACGCAGCATATCTATTTATTCATTTAGGTTTCCTTTGATTTCTTTCGTCAGTGTCTGCAGTTGTTAGCATATTGTATTCAGTGTAACATGTCTCGTTAGATTCATACCAAAGTAGTTTACAGTTTTTGATGTTATTGTAAAGAATTTTTATTTCCAGCTGTTTATTGCTAGTTTATAAAATACAATTGATTTTTAAAATATTGAACTTATGTCCTGGGAGTTGTCCAAGCCCAGTTATTACTACTAGGATATTTTTTTGTAAGTTCTTTGGGATTTTCTCTATAGACAATTGTGTCTTCTGCAAACAGGAACAGTTTTATTTATTCTTTTCCAGTTTATATGCTCTTTATTTCATAATTTCCTTGCCTTATAGCACTACTGGCTAGAACTCCAGTTAACTGAGTGGTGAGAATTGACCACCTTGTCTTACTCCTGATCTTAGGAGGAAACCTTAGGTATATCATTTGTAGATTTGTTTGTTTTTGTTTTTGAGATGCCTTTTTTTAGGTTAAGAAGATTCTCTTTTATCTCCTAGTAGTTGAGAGTTTTTATTGTAAGTTACGTTGAATTTTATCCAATTTTTTTTTTTTTTGCATCCACTGAGATGGTCATGGAGTTTTTCTCCTTTCTTCTGTCAGTAGGTTGAATTATATTAACTTAAAAACCTTAAACCACCTTCACATTTCTGGGAAAAGCCCCATTTAGTTGATGAGTATTGGGAAGATCCTCTGGAGAAGGAAATGGCAGCCCACGGCAGTATTCCTGCCTGGGAAATCCCATGGACGGAGGGACCTGGCGGGCCACAGCCCATGGCGTAGCAGAGGGTTGGACATGGACACAGCTTAGCGGCCGAAGAACAAAAGTTAACAGACTATTCTTTTTATATATTGCTGAGTTGCCGATGTTTTACCCAGAATTTTGTTCATCAGAGACTTTGGCTTGCGTTTTTCTTTTTTTGCAGTATCTTTGATTTGGTCATCAAGGTCACACTGCCCTCATGAGAAATGGTACCTCATCTTCAGCTTTCTGGAAGATGTTGTATACAATTAGAATCATTTTTTTTTTTCCCTTAAATTTTTGGCAGCATTTACCAGTGAAGCTATTTGGTCTAGAGTTCTCTTCACTGGGAGGTTTTAAACTCCCGATCTCTTTAGAGATCCAGTCTCTCTCATAGTCGCGGTGCTGTTCGGGTTATATATTCCCTCTTGAGTGAGCTTGAGCAGATCATGTCTTGGAAGAAACATCTTCCTTTCACCTGTGTTGTCAAATTGATAGTCACAAAATTGTTCGTGGCCATTTCTTGTTCTCTTCATCTGTGTGGTGTCGAAGTGATGCCGCCGCGTTCCTGACGGCAGTCCTTTGTGTCCTCCCTCTTTTTCCCAATCTGACTAGAGGTTTATCAATTTGTCAGTCGTTCCAAAGAACCAGCTCATGGTTTTACTGACTCTTCTGTATTGGTTTCCTGTTGATTGTGTTCTTCGTTTCCATCCACTGCTTGCTTTCAATTTAATGCATATTCTTCTTTTTCCAGCTTCTAAAGGTGGAAGCTTACTTGAAACATGTTTTTTTTTTTTTTTTTCAAATATAAACGTTTAATGCTGTAAATGGTGCTGGAAAAGACTCCTTGAGAGTCCTGTGGATGACAGGGAGATCAAAACAGTCAATCCTAAAGGAAACTAATCCTGAATGTTCATTGGAAGGACTGATGTTGAAGCTGAAACTCCAATACTTTGGCCGCCTGATGCGAAGATCCGATTCATTAGAAAAGACCCTGATGCTGGGAAAGATTGCAGGCGGGAGGAGAAGGGGATGACAGAGGATGAGGTGGTTGATGGCATCACTGACTCTTTGGACATGAGTTTGAGCAGGCTCCGGGAGATGGTAAGGGACAGGGAGGCCTGGCGTGCTGCAGTCCGTGGGGTCGCAGAGGGTCGGCCACGGCCGGGTGGTGGAGCAGCAGCGCTGTGACCCCTGAGGATGCTGTAGCCGCACCTCCCAGCTTCTTAGATTCTACTTCAATTTTCAGTTTAAATATTTTCTCATTTTTCCTTTGACCCAGGTACCATTTTCACTTGATTTTCACATACGTGGAGATTTTCCAGGTGTCCTGCTGATCTTGACTTCTAATCCCTTTCTGGTCAGAGGACACGCTTTATATGCCTCAAGTCAGTGCTGCGAGAGGAACGAGGACGCAGACAGCAGCCGCGCCCACCCGGGGCTGCGTCTCTGAGCGGGACTCCCCTCACTCTTGCTGCTCAGAGCCTCCAGCGAGCTGCGTTCCGTGTGTTGTCAAACGTGCTCGTTATCGTTCATGGTAGAGAGGGCTACGTTGCGCTCGCTGCGTCTTGACCGGCACTGGAGATGTTACTGACGCTCTTGATGGGAGCTCACTTCTCAGCGATCCAGGGTCAGAGAGCGTGCGTGGCCGTGTCCTTCAGTTCTCAGCGCTCCCTTGGCATTGCTGTCTGTCTGGTGCAGCGCTGGGGTTTCTGCAGAGCAGGCTCAGCCCTGCAGGGTCTCCCGCCCACGCCGCAGGCTTTTCTCCTCCCCTTTCCCTGCGGCTCTCTTGCCTGGTGGCTTCTGTGTTGCTTCGTCCAGTCGGAATTTCTTTGTCCTCGTGGTGATTTCTCGGCACGTGCAGTTCTCCTCTTCTTGAGATGCTTGTTCTGCTTGGCCTTTGAGGTCGTCTCTCTGGGTTCCCGCTCGCCTCCACGGCCTCTGCTTGTCATCCTCCTCATCGCTGGAGGAGGACTCCAGACCTTAGAGCCCCTCAGGCATCAGCCTTCCCCTACACCGGCTCCCTGCGTGAGCTCAGCCATGCCCAGGATCTGCAGCTCCACCCATTCCCGAGGGCTCCCCAGGTGACGCTGGTGGCGGCGCGTCCACCTGCCAACGCGGGAGACACAGGAGACACCCGTTGGCTCGATCTCCGGGTCGGGAAGACCCCCTGGAGGAGGAAATGTCAACCCACCCCAGTGTTCTCGCCTGGAGAATCGATGGACAGAGGAGCCTGGCGGGCTACGGTCCATGGGGTCACCAAGCGCCGGACACGACTGAGCAACTCAGCATGCGTGCACCCACCCGCTGATTCTCAGTCTCAGCTCAGCCCAGGTGCCTGTAAACTCTGCCCTAAGGTATCCTCGTGCAGGTGCCTTAAGGACGCCTCTTGGCGTGGAAGCGTCTCAGACTTCTGCCATGTCCAAAGTCAGATTCCCGATTTCCTCCCTGTGCGAAGCCTGTTCCTCCCGTGGTCTTCACCTTAGCGTGAGTGCATACGTCATCCTTCCGGCTTTCGGGATGAAAGTCTTGGCATCGCTCTTCAGTCCTCATCTTGCCTCACACTCCGTCGTGCCCATCTTTCTTAAATACATCCAGAATGTGAGCGCCTCTCCTCGGGAGTTACCAGCTTAGTGCCGGCCGCCGTCATCTCTCATCCTTTTCCCCTGCTTCTCTTGCCCTCGTGGTCTGTGCTTCACATCAGCCCCGTGGGCCTTTTTATAACTCAAGTCAGATAACATTCATTCCCCAGTTCAGATCCTTAGTAGCTTCTCTCAGCTCTCAGTACAGCACCCGAAAGCCCCATCTGAGATCTCCAGCTCCCTCCCTTGCCCACCGTGTCCCCCACACTGGCTTCTGGGGTGCTCTTAGATCGCAGCTGGCAGTTTTTGCCTCAGGGCCTTTGCACTTGCTGTTCCTTTAGCTTGGAATGATTTCCCAGGCAATCCCGTGCCTCGTTCTCTCACTGAATTCAGTTCTCTGCTCAGCTGTCACCCTTAAAAGGAGGCCCTGTTTAGAATAACGCCAAGCCTCTGTGCCCCTCATACTCCGTGTTGCTTTTACCAGGTTTTCTTTTCCTTTATTGTGCTGATCCCACCTGGTGTGATACATTTGATCAGGTGCTTGCTGACAGTCTTTCTCGGTAGAGCGTAAGCTCTAGGGGGGTAGGAACCATATCAGAATGATTTGGATCAATGATGCTCCGTAGGGTTTGTGTTATGCAGCAGGTGGCTCAGAAAAGTGCTTTTGAACGTGTACATTTTAATCTTTGTCCTGGGGATGGGCTCCTTGGAGCCATCCAGACTCTCTTCCTGCAGTCATGGTCCAGGGGGAGGATGGCCCCTTGCTCCCCATCCTTAGGTTCCCAGGCCGGGGCAGCTGGGCCAGCCACCTGGAGGCCCCTAAGTGAGCAACTTGATCAGCCGTCACAGTGGACACTAGCCTGCCTGCATCTCCTGGTTCCAGATGCCAGGGGCGAGGAAGCAGTTGCCAGTTGCCCCACTCTTGAGGTGCAGAGAGGTCGGTGGTACAGCCTGCGTCCCGGAAGTCATCTGGATGCCTGTTTCTCCATCACTCTGGGTCCCAGCAGGCAAGGAGGAGACTGGAGCCTTGGTTCCGTCCCGCTCCTTCTCTTCGCTCTCCCCCATCTATTGTCAGAGCTAATTTGCGGAAGGCCCCAAGGCGGGCGACAGCGGGTGGCTGCTGGCCAGGGCCAGGCGGTGGCTGCCCTGCTCTGAGCGCCAGGTCGACGCGGCTGCTCGGAAGCTGAGGCAGGCGCACCGCTGGCGGAGCGGCGGCTCCGGAGTGCGGCCTCGGGCTGAGCGGCTCCCGGCATATCTCTCTCGCTGGACACCCACGTGCATCCTTGGTACCGAGTCTGCCGAGTGTGTGACGCTTTGCATTCTGCAAGGAGATTTCACGTATCTTTCATTTGTCCCCACACCCACTGGGTTTGCGCCTCAACTTTTACTCAGAGGAAACGCCCCTCTCTTCACTGGATGGATGTGAGAGCTTTGCCAGATGCGTGCAGTGTGCGCCCACCACCACAGTCAGGACAGGACCTGAGCCCCAGGGCCCTCGTGCCCCCTGGGTCAGCCCTTCTCCACCTCTGGCTGCTGAGAGCCGCAGGACAGGACCTGAGCCCCAGGGCCCTCGTGCCCCCTGGGTCAGCCCTTCTCCACCTCTGGCTGCTGGAGCCGCAGGACAGGACCTGAGCCCCAGGGCCCTCGTGCCCCCTGGGTCAGCCCTTCTCCACCTCTGGCTGCTGGGAGCCGCAGGACAGGACCTGAGCCCCAGGGCCCTCGTGCCCCCTGGGTCAGCCCTTCTCCACCTCTGGCTGCTGGGAGCCGCAGGACAGGACCTGAGCCCCAGGGCCCTCGTGCCCCCTGGGTCAGCCCTTCTCCACCTCTGGCTGCTGGGAGCCGCAGGACAGGACCTGAGCCCCAGGGCCCTCGTGCCCCCTGGGTCAGCCCTTCTCCACCTCTGGCTGCTGGGAGCCGCAGGACAGGACCTGAGCCCCAGGGCCCTCGTGCCCCCTGGGTCAGCCCTTCTCCACCTCTGGCTGCTGAGAGCCGCAGGACAGGACCTGAGCCCCAGGGCCCTCGTGCCCCCTGGGTCAGCCCTTCTCCACCTCTGGCTGCTGAGAGCCGCAGGACAGGACCTGAGCCCCAGGGCCCTCGTGCCCCCTGGGTCAGCCCTTCTCCACCTCTGGCTGCTGAGAGCCGCAGGACAGGACCTGAGCCCCAGGGCCCCCGTGCCCCCTGGGTCAGCCCTTCTCCGCCTCTGGCTGCTGGGAGCCACAGGTTCGTTCTGTCTTCGTGCTTTTGCCTTTTCCGAGGCGTTGTGTGAACGGGCGCTCCTGCAGCGTGCGTCTTCTGGGTCTGGCCGCTCACCGAGCTCGGCGTGTTTGAGGGTCACTCACGTTACTGTGTGCATCACTTGCTCCTTTTTCTTGCCGAGTGTGAGCCCCTGGGGTGGACGTGTGTCTGTGCCTCTCCAGCTGATGTGTAGCTTGTTTCTACGCTTGAGTGATTGAGTGAACGTTCTAAAAACACGTACATGTGTCTTTTGTACAAACAGAAGCTTTTGTTCCCCTTGGGTGAACCCTTGGAGTAGAAGCACTCGGCTGTGTGGTAGATGTATATTTAACTCTCTGAGAAGCGGCCAGGCTGTTTCCTAAGGTGGGAGCACGGTCTCGCATTCCCCGACAGTGTGCGTGAGGGCTCTGGCTCCTCTGCCCCCTTGCCGGCTCTTGGTGTAGTCAACCTTTGACTTTGGTCATGCTCATAGGGGTGCAGTGGGGTCGTCATGTTTTCAGCTTTCATTTTCCTAATGGCGTTGAGCATCGTTTCATGTGTATATCTGCCATTCCTATATCGTCTTTTGTGAAGTGTTTAAATCTTTCACCCCTCTAAGAAATTGGGTTATTTTCATATTACTGGGTTTTGTGAGTCCTTTACATTTCTTGGATAAAAGTTCTTTATCAGGCACGTGGTTTGTAGCCGCTTTCCCCCAGTCTGTGTCTCCTGTGGGTTATTCTCTCACTAGTTTCTTTTGAAGAGCAAACGTTCTCGAGTTTGATGAAGCCCAGCCTCTCAGTTTCTCTTCTGCGAATCAGGCTGTTAATGTTGTATCTTAGAAAACTTTTGAGATCACAGTGATTTTTCTGCTGTGTTTTCTTTCAAAGCTTGTACAGTTTTGGGTCTGATATTTAGGCCCATGATCTATTCTGAGTTAATCTTGGACACGACATGAGGTGTGGAGTCGAGGTCTCCTGCATGGGGATCTGCGGGGGTCCCCGCCGTTCACTGTGAAGACTCTCTGCTTATGTCATCGTTTCCGCTCCTTGTCGGAGGTCAGGTGACATTTTCTGTGTGGATTCATTCCTGGGCTCTCCACCCTGTCCTTTAGATCTCTGATTCTCCTTTTACCAATACCGCACAGTCTTGGCTAGTATATTTTTACAGTCAAGTCTGAAAATCAGCTGGTGGCCACGCCCACCTCCTCAGCACGTGTGTGTTTTTTTAATTGCCCTCCCTATGCAGATGCGGACACCGACCGCAGTCCTGGTTAGCTGCCTCGCTCACAGCCTCTTGTATATAGTCTGTTAGATGCTCAGCACATACTCCAACCCCGTGTCTTCTCAGCGGCCTGGCCTGATGCTCGCCGTGTTCTCTGGATTTTGGTTTGGGTTTAAGTCTCAGCCCTGGTTTCATTAGTTGTGTGGCCCTGGTTTTAATCTCCGTATGCCTCAGCTTCCGTACTTGTCAATGAGTATCATGACGGTAACTTGCCAAATAGATTGTGGTGAAAGTGAAATGGTATAGATGGTGGTGAAAACTAAAGGGGACCGTTTGCTGGGTCAAACCCTGTGCCATTGCCGATACTTGATCGTCTCTGATGGACACACATGGCTGTCTCGCCTCACTCAACCTGAAGCTCGGCCGCGCAGCGCTGGGCGGGCAGGAGAGCGTCCGCGGCAGAGGCGTCGCCGCGGTCGCCCTCGCTGCCCCTGTTCCTGCTGCTGCTCCTGTGGGCTCACTGTGGTCCAGGGCGGCGGCCCCCGCAGCTGAGGCCTCGTCTTCCACGTGTCCTCAGGCAGGCAGCCAAAGTCCGCCAAGCCCACCCGGTGTGACAGGCTTCTTAGGAGTCTGCAGACTGTGAGAGGGCCTCTGGGAGCAGAAATGCCCAGTTGGTGTGGACAGGTGTGCCAAGTGCAAGAGCAGAAGCTTGGGAAGCGGGGGCAAGTGGATCGGCTGGACGTCCAGGCGGGGCCTGGGAGGTGGCCTTTATGGAAGGGGAGTTTGGGTGCAGGTTGCAGCTTGCTCAAAGGCCCGGAAAGGGGAGCAGATGAATTCAGGGGAGCCTGAGGTTTGACTGTGGGGTGGAGAAGCCAGTGGCGGCCTAGAGTGGCTCATAATCGCCCCGTCCTCTGCCTCCACAGGTGGCCAGACTCGCCTGCGGAGCCCGTGAGCAGACCTCCCCCGCCTCCGTCATGTCTGCAAGAACCATCGTCATTGACCACGGCTCTGCCTTTCTGAAGGCTGGCTTGTCGGGCTGGAATGAGCCACAGCTGGTCTTGCCCAGTGTCGTGAACTACATCCCCTGCCGGGAGAACCCGGGCCCCAGCTACGCTCGGCGGCGCGTGAGTCTTGGCATCGACATTTGCCGACCCGACACCTTCAGCTACCCTGTGCAGCGGGGCCGTGTCATCAACTGGGAGGGTGTGGAGCACATCTGGTCGTTTATCCTGGAGAAGCACCGGCTGGAGCATGGGGACTTCCCTGTGATCGTCACAGAGAGCCCCCTCAGGGAGCCCGTGGACCGTCAGAAGACCCTGGAGGTAAGGGCTTCTCTGGGCTGCCCCTCCAGGGAGCGGGCCTGACACTGTGTTCAGACCCGCGTGGGCGCGGGAGCTCCTCCCTCTGAAGCATTTACCCCGTGAATACTGACTGTGCCCCGTGTGTGTGCCCAGCACTCATGTTAGGCGAGAGGGGCTCACAGAGGCCCCCTGGGGCAGGAGGCAGCCGGCCAGCGCTCTGTGAACAGGCTGCTGTGCGGAGGGGCTCCGGGCGCTCACGGGCTCCCTAAATGTTCACAGAGAACCTTCTGGTCTTCAAAGAGCTTATGTGCTGGAGGAATGCTTGACGGTGAGGAAGTTAACAAAAATTCCAGGTATTAATCAGTTCTAAAACCAAAATGCAATGGGGTGAAACTGACTGAGGGAAAGAAGGGGAGCCCCTTGGAAGATGGTGATCAGGGAGGCCTTCTCTGGGAGGCTGGAGCCCAGCAAACTAGGGAGGGTGATAACAGGGAGCCAGGGGCTGGATCTCATAGGTCTGGTAGGCTGTGGGATGTGGTTGGATTTTATTCTGAATCGAAGGTTAGCAAACTATAGCCAGTTGGTCAGGTGTGGCTTACCATCTGTCTTTATAAATAAAGATTTATTGAAACGTACCCACGCCCACTCATTTACACATCACCTACGGCTGCTGTCACCCTGCAGCCCAGAACTGAGCAGTTGGAAAGAGACCGTGGCTCGTGAAGCCTGAAGAGTACTTACCGTTGTGGGTCTGCTAGATAAAGTACATGGTAGATTGGAATTTCCCATCACAGCAAATAATGTTTCAGTGTATCAAACACTGCATAGGATATACAGTGAAGTGAAGTGAAGTCGCTCACTTATTTCCAGGTCTTTGCGACCCCATGAACTGCACCCTACCAGGCTCCTCCGTCCATGGGATTTTCTAGGCAAGAGTACTGGAGTGGGCTGCCATTGCCTTCTCCAGAGGATCTTCCTGACCCAGGGATCGAACCCAGGTCTCCTGTGTTGTAGGCAGATGCTTTACCGTCTGAGCCGCCAGGGAAGTCCTAGGACATAGTGAAGCATTATTTGTTGTCCATCTGAAATTCAGATTTAATTGGGTATCTTATATTTTTATTTGTTACATCTGACACCCTGAACCATTTATAGAAAATGTTTGCCAGCCTCTGCTCTGAGTGAATATGGAGCTCCTGGAGAGCTTTAAGTGGGGTGAGGGGTTCGCATTTGATTTTTTTTTTTTTTTTTTTTTAAAGAGGACCTTGGCTTCTGTATGGGAAGTGGATGGTAAAGGGGCAATATTCTGAACATAGGAATGGATGGAGCTCCCTCCCACTGAGGGGAGAAGGTGGGCCTGCGGGTCTGCAAAGGCGGCTCGGTGGCCAGAGGCTCCAGGGGCTACAGAGCCTGGGCCGTTGGAGCCTTTCTGCATCTGTGGTGTCAGAGCCCTGGGGACGCAGGCTGGGCTGGGCGGTTGGGCAGGAGGAGGTGGGGTGCTCTGTAAAGTCTGTGGGGGTGACAGGCAGGGGAAAAATCAGCCGGGGGACTTGCCAAGCTCTAAAGATCAGAATTCCAGCTTTGTCTTGGTGTTGGGAAAGTGTTTATCTTAAAAAACGGGCTTCACGTGTCAGGAGGTTAGCGTGTCGCCCCCGCCCCCGCCCCCGCCTTCCCTTTCTGCTGCCCCTCCTTTCAGGAGGCAGTGGTCTGTGTGCAGCGTGGCTTTCTTCTCTCATCACTTCCGTCTTATGAAAAAATGGTCAGGGGCCTCCCTGCTGGCTCGGTGGTGAGGAATCCGCCAGCCAGTGCAGGAGACACAGGTTCCATCTCTGGTCCAGGAAGGCCCCACGTGTCGCGGAGCAGCCCGGCCCGTGACCCGCAGCTACTGAGCCTCTGCTCTGGAGCCCGGGAGCCGCAACCACTGAGCCCGAGCCCCCGAGAGCCCGTGCCCCACAAGCAGAGAGGCTGCCATAATGAGAGGCGCCCTAAAGCTGGCGCGCAGCCTGATCTCCGCAGCTAGAGACAAGCCTGTGCGGCAGAGACCCGGCATGGCCAAAAGTTTAAAAAATGGGAAACAAATAGCTCTGGCTGCAGCTCCCGCGCTGGACCTGCCCTGCTTGCGCCGCGTTGCTCACACAGCCAGGCGTCTCAGCGCCTGCGCGCGCACGCTGAGGCTCTCCCCGCCCCTCCGCCAGAACGGTCTTCTGAAAGGCCATTGTCAAGCAGCTCCCAAGGGCCAGCCTGGCTTTTTCTGACCCTCCAGGACCCTTCCCGAGTCCCCCCAGGGTGAGCACTCTGCCGGCACTGCCCTGGGGGGGCACGCTGAGTTCTGTCTGCTCCCCTCCTGCAGATCATGTTCGAGCTGCTGGATGTGCCGTCTGTGCTTCTGGCCGACCAGCTGGAGATGTCGCTGTACTCGTCCGGCCTGCTGACGGGCGTGGTGGTGGACTCAGGCTGCGGCCTGACCCGCGTGCAGCCCTTCCACCTGGGCCGCCCGCTGCGGCCCGGGACGAAGACGCTGGAGTTCGCGGGCCAGGACCTCTCGGCCTATCTCTTCAAGAGCCTCTTCAAGGAAGATTACAATCGCCACAACCTGTTCCAGCTGGACACCGTGGCCAGCACCCAGATGCATAAGTGCTACGTGCCGCAGAACCTGGGGGAGGAGCTGGACTTCTATCAGGGCCTGCCGAGTGGCGCCGATGAGAGCAACATCTACCACCTGCCGGACGGCACCGCAGTGGAGCTGACCCCCATGCAGCGGCTGGCCCCCGAGATGTTCTTCAGCCCCCAGGTGTTCGACCTGCAGGGGCCCAGCCTATCCCAGGCCACCATGGAGTCCATCGAGGCCTGCGAGGCCAGCCTGTGCCCGCTGCTCGCCTCCCACGTGGTGCCCTGCGGGGGCAACACCCTCTACCCTGGCTTCACCACGCGTCTCTACCAGCTGCTCGACAGCCATTTCGCCCCCACCAAGGCTTCTGTGTTTGCGGGCTCCAGCAGGCACTTTAGCGTCTGGCTGGGAGCGTCCGTGGTGGCTCACCTGTCAACGTACAAGTCCGAGTGGCTGACGAAGCAGGAGTATGACGAGAGCTTCAGGATGTAGCCGGCTGGCCTGCTGCTGCGGCCCAGCTCCCCTCAGAAGGCCGTGGGGGGCTCATCCCGGCGAGAGGCTGGGCCGGGGTGGGGTTAGCTGGCTTTGGAATTCAAAGGTCATGGGAGACTGTTTTAGGCTCTAGGGTTTTATCTTGTTTCAAGACTGGGATTCACCCCGTGGGAGGACAGGGTAACCCTTCGAGGGGCTAGTCTGTCACTGGGATGGAGCGGCCAGCTGCCATCTCCACGCTTAACAGTTGCTTGTTTTTTCCTGGCATTTCTCTTGGGTGGTCCCATTCTTTTGATTGAGTAGGTTTTAACGGGGGCAAGGGAGAATTATTTTTGAGTAGGGGATAGGGTGGGTGGGGATGGGAGAGTTGAAGTCTGTAGACCTCCCCCCTCCTTCCAGGTGAGTGGGGGTTGGTGCAGGAAGCCTGGCGTGCCCTTCCTGCCCTTGGGCCCCTGGCCAAGGTCTTGTTTTCCGTATGGAAATAAATAACTTGTTTGGAAGTGCTGCCTTCTGTGGTCGTGGATGGGGCAGGGTGGGCAGTCCCTTTTGGGGGACGCAGGGAGTGTGAGCACGTGAGTGCCGGGGTGGGGCCCGGGCCGCCCGTGGGGGCTTCAGGGACCTGTGAGCGGTGGTTCCCCCGGAGACCAGTGGCTGAGGGCCTGGCGCACCCTTCTCTGACGGCCGCGTCCTCCCCCCTCCTTCCGGATGTCCGGTGGTCCGCGGAGTGGTGTTCCTGTTAGTCTAATGTCTGTTCAGTCAGCGCTGGGGAGCCTACCATGTGTCTGGTATTCTGCTGGGCACTGTGGGCTTCACGGAGAAAAGACGCGTGAGGTTTCTGGTTCCAGGAGGTTGGCGTCTCCTGTGGGGGCACACGTGACGGGTACAGGCACGCCTGAGGTGCTGAGGGCTTGCTTCCAGCTCGCTCTGAGAAAGCGAATGTCGCTGTACAGCCCTCTGAATGTTTTGGTTTCTCACTGCTTATAAAAGGCCTCCCCTGGTGGCTCAGATGGTAAAGAATCTACCGGCAATAGAGGAGACCCGAGTTCAATCCCTGGGTCGGGAAGGTTCCCTGGAGAAGGTCTTGGCAACCCACTCCAGCATTCTTGCCTGGAGAACCCCATGGACGGAGGAGCCTGGTGGGCTGCAGTCTGTGAGGCTGCAAAGAGTCCGACGTGGCTGAGCGACCCAGCAACAGCAGCAGTACGCGTGCAAGTCGTGGTCACACTGCAGGCTGCTCAGGGCAGTGTCGTCACATCCAGTTTAAAAACGCTCTATTGCTGGGACTTCCCTAGTGGTCCAGTGGTGAGAGTCCATCCACCTTACGATGCAGGGGATGTGGGTTCAGTCCCCGGTCAGCAAAGTAAGATCCCACGTTCCTCGGGGCTGCTAAGCCCACGCGCCACGGCTAGAGAGCCCTCATGGCACGCCTCCTGAGCCTGCACGCTGCCACAGGAGAGCCACCCGACACGGGAAGGTGCCTCCTGAGCCTGCACGCTGCCACAGGAGAGCCACCCGACACGGGAAGGTGCCATGTGGCATGCTTCCTGAGCCTGCACGCTGCCACAGACAATCCACCTGACACGGAAAGGTGCCTCCTGAGCCTGCATGCTGCCACAGAAGAGCCGCCCGACACGGGAAGGTGCCACGTGGCACGCCTCCTGAGCCTGCACACTGCAACAGATGATCCGCCCAACACGGGAAGGTGCCACGTGCTGCAGCTGAGAACTGACACAGCAGAGAAAACACGCTTTGTTGCTAGAACGTGCTCTTCCCTGAGCCCTCACCATGCTCTACTAGTAACAGCAGAGATTACTGGCCACACATTGCCATTACAAATTTGATGATAAAATGATGAAAAAGTCTGGAAGGCTGTGAGAATCGCCAGGCTGTGGCCCAAGTGAGCAAACACTGTTGGGAAAATGGCCACCCTAGACTTGCTCAAGGCAGGGTTGCCGCAAACCTTAGGTTTGTTTAAAAAAATAAAAAAGCAGTTATTGGTGCAGCATTCTGAAGTGAAGCGCAGGAAAATGAGGTGTATCTGTCGGGAAATCTGTTTCAGGAGCTGATGAATGAGGCGAATTAAATATTATGAGGTCACGTGATCTGGAGTGTGGCAGGATGCCTGTTTTCAGTGGGGTGGACGGAGCTGGAGGTTTCTGGGGACTGTGGGTGACTGTGCCCCCTCCCTCAGCATGCTGTGAGGTCACACTACCAGGCATCCTTGCACTTAGGACCGTGTGACCACACGTAGGTTCTGGCCAGTCCGGTGTGTGCCTGGTCCTTAAAATTGCTCTTTGAGCCCTCGGGATGCAGTGGGTCTGATGAGGGAGGGGAAGAGCTGCAGGGGGACGGAGGCTAAATGAGTGACGAGAGTCTCCACGCCAAGCCCACCAACCTGCACGGCACCGGGGCACGAGGAGGAACCCGCTCTGTTCAGCCACTGAGATCTGGGGATGGTTACAGCAGCTTTTTGCTTATTCCAATAATACAGAGAAAGGAGTCCTAGCTTACTGTTTATTTAAGATTGAAGGCAGGAGGAGAAGGGGATGACGGAAGACGAGATGGTTGGATGGCATCACTGACTCAGTGGACATGAGCTTGAGCAAACTCCGGGAGATGGTGAAGGACAGGGAAGCCTGGCGTGCTGCAGTCCGTGGGGCTGCAAAGAGCTGGACACGACTGAGCGCCTGAGAAGCAGCAACAAAAAGCAATATTCCCCCTTGTAAACAGCAGAAGTGGGGTTCAACTCAGGCCTGGCTCTTAGCCACTCTGTTGTATGGCTGCTTCTGGAAGGAGACTTTGGTTCTCTAATGCTTCGTTCCCATCTGCCTCTTAACATTAGGGAACCAAAGGTATAGTGGGTGGACAGCCAGGGAACCTGATGTTCCAGGAATTTGTTGTTCAGTCACTCAGTCATGTTCAACTCTTGGTGACCCCACGGACTGCAGTGCATCAGGCTTCCCTGTCCTTCATTATCTCAGGAGCTTGCTCAAACCCATGTCCATTGAGTCGCTGATGCCATCCAACCATCTCATCCTCTGTCATCCCCTTCTCCCGCCTTCAATCTTTCCCAGCATCAGGGTCTTTTCCAATGTGTTCAGTGAATCAGGCTGCCAAAGTATTGGAGCTTCAGCTTCAGCATTAGTCCTTCCAATGAGTATTCAGGGTTGATTTCCTTTAGGATTGACTAGTTCGATCTCTTTGCTGTCCAAGGACTCTTCAAGAGTTCCAGGAATAGGGGGAGGAATTTGGAGACCAGAGTCAGACTCACCTCATCTTTGGCACATGAACCGCATTCTCTCATCCACATTCTTAGCCCTGAACCTTGGCCATCAGTGGCTCCCAGAGGCAGCAGTGGGGCCTCAAATGCCCCGTGGACTTGGAGTCAGACTTGGGTAACAGGCTGGCCCTGCTAGTAATGAAGCTGTCCTGGGTTTCTGCATCTTCTCTGAGTCAACCAGGTGAACAGTGGGAGTAAAAGGTCCTCCTCTCCAAGGCTTGGGGTTGAGGATGAACCAAAACAAAGGGTGAGAAGTCACATTGAAAACGAGAAAGTGCATTGAAATATATTACTTTTGTAAGTGGACATTTCTCTCATTAATCAGGAGTATTAATAGCAACAGCAGCCACTGTGCCTTGTCAGGCATTGTGGTGAGTGCTTTACAAAGGCGATTGCATTTAATCCTTGCATACACACTCTGAATGAAATAAATGATATTTGACCCTACCGAGCTTCAGAGATACTAAGCACCTGCTCGAGTTCACACATGTGCTCAGGCTAGTAATGAATTGCCAGTTAGGAATGGATTCAGCATTCCTGAAGGAAAACTAGACTAAAAGTGGCTAAAACATATTGGTTTTTTTTTGGTTTTTTTGGGTCTCAGGTAGCAAGTAGGCAGTTCAGTGGAACAGTGGTATATCTGTATAGTCAAGGACTCTTCCACTTAGAGGCTGTTGCCTTGTAATCACAAAATAGCTGCAGCAGCTCCTGGTATCACACCCACAGTTCCTACAGGAAAAGGTAGGTTGAAAAGAGTGTGCCATTTATCTCTATAGGAAAGTGTCCTCCAGCCGATTTCACCAACTTCAGCACGTGCCCCTCGGCAGAAGAGGGATTTGAAGCTGTGTCGATCCATAGTAGGGCCCACGTCGTTACCCACAGTTTCAGACTACCTTCCCAATTTTCTGGGCTTTGCTGGATCCCTTGACCTGAGAGATGAAGATGTGTGATTTTTTCCAGGCTTAAGTGAAAGATGCTTTTGAATTGAAATCAAGGTGTTGACATAGCAAGTAATAATCTTTGTGCTCCAAACCGGTTTATTTGTGTACTCTTGGCAGAAGGGGGAAAACACAGAAATGAGTATGAGAGAAAAGAGGTTGCTGGGGAAGAGCTGGGCAAGGGGTATTTTTTATTCCTTGTGTAGCTCTGGGCAGCTGTCATCAGAACTCTTTTTCTCACTTTATTCTGAATGTAACATTTAACCTTTCTGTTCAAGCATCAAATCTGGCTGCCTGGTGTATAATTACGAACTTTTCTTTGCTTTCTCTCCCCTCCCCCCACCCCAAAAGCTTTTAAAACTCCCTTGCTGGGTACCATCTCTCTCCTCCGACTCTCCAATTAAATTAAAAATAGCACCTCCGTGGGGCTGTGCAGGGCCATCAACCTAACATGGAACTGCTGGCAGGCCAGGCCTGGTAGGGCAGTGAATGGTGCCCAGGAGATGCCTGCCGGCTTGGGCATGGTCTGGTAGCTGCTCAGATCTGGGGGAAGCTTATCCTTCACGAGGGATTTGGGGCTGCCTGCCAGGGCAGCCAGGTGCAGGGAAGTGGGAGGCAGGGTCTTGGCAACTGGGGAAGGGGCTGGGTGGGGCTGGCAGAGGGGACAAAGGGAAGAGCCCCCAGGGGGGCCGTTCACAGCTGTGAGGGTTCGGTCATGCCACTTTGCATTGCCAACTTCTGTTGGGGCTTGGCACCCTTGTACTTGGGTTTGGGTGGGATTTGGATGCCCAAGTTTCCTGAGATAACCCCGATAGAAGCTTCAGGTTCTGTTGATACAGAAAACAGTGTTAATACTGAGTACCTTCCTGGTGGCTCAGATGGTGAAGAATCTGCCTACAATGCAGGAGACCTGAGTTCAATCCTTGGGGCGGGAAGATCCCCTGGAGAAGGGAAATGGCAACCCACTCCAGCATTCTTGCCTGGAGAATCCCATGCACAGAGGAGCCTGGCGGGCTACAGTCCATGGGTTGCAAAGAGTCAGACTGGACTGAAGTGACTTAGCACGTATGCACACACCTTCCTGGCCTGAGAAGAGACGTCCAGTGTCTCTCCCACCTCTAGGTCCCCTTTCCCTAGAGAGGTAGATGGTGAAATGGATGAGGGGTCAGACTCTGACGCCGGGCTGTCTGGATTAACGTTGCTGTGTTGCTCTCTAGCTCTGTTGCCTTGAAGGAAGTTACTCAACCTCCTGTGCCTCAGTTTTCCCATCTGAAAAATTGGCCCAATGAAGACATCTGCCTCAGCGTGGTTTTGCTGATTACCAGATGGTTTTGATGAGTTAACACATGTAAAACACTTAGAAAGTGCCAGACACATAAAGTCAGCTATTGCTGTATCTGTGTTCACCACCCCATACTGAACAAGTCCTTAGGCAAAAAGACCCTGGCTTTCCTGTTCATTTTCACTTGGTCGCATACAGGTAGGAGATGCAAAACGTAAAGAATGCTGCTTTACTTTCCAGGGAAAGGCATCAAAGGGCAACTGAGTGCTGGGCCGGGCTCACAGTCCGCACACAGGTGTCACAGGGACGGAG
Organism: Capra hircus; assembly: GCF_001704415.2. Taxonomy (NCBI): domain Eukaryota; kingdom Metazoa; phylum Chordata; class Mammalia; order Artiodactyla; family Bovidae; genus Capra; species Capra hircus. The sequence goes on along the minus strand of NC_030809.1, from coordinate 1,221,267 downwards.
AGAAGCTGGTTATGGGCGGTGACAGGCAGTGGCGCTTGAGATGACGTTCACCAGAGCAGTAGGAGCGCAAGCTCCCCCCTGTTTGGAATGCCTGTCCCTGCTACCAACAGCATAGCTGCTTTTGACCTAGGGAAAAAGCTAGCTGAAAACTCAGCTTTCAAAAAATGGAGATCATGGCATCAGGTCCCATCACTTCATGGCAATGGATGGAGAAAATGTGGAAATGGGGTCAGGTTTCTTGAGCTCCACAATCCATGTGGATGGTGACTGCAGCCATGGAATCAAAAGATGCTTGCTCCATGAAAGAAAAGCTATGACAGACCTCTATTAAATACCAGCGACATCACTTTGCTGACAAGGTCCATCTAGTCCAAGCTATGGTTTTTCCAGTAGTCATGTGTGGATGTGAGAGTTGGACCATAAAGAAGGCTGAGCGCTGAAGAATTGATACCTTCGTACTGTGGTGTTGGAGAAGACTCTTGAGAATCCCTTGGACTGCAAGGAGATCAAACCAGTCACTCCTTAAGAAAATCCACCCTGAATATTCACTGGAAGGACTGATGCTGAGGCTGAAACGCCAATACTTTGGTCACCTGATGAGAAGAACTGACTCATTGGAAAGACCCTGATGCTGGGAAAGATTGAAGGCAGGAGGAGAAGGGGACAACAGAGGATGAGATGGTTGGATGGCTTCACCAACTCAATGGACATGAGCTTGAGCAAGCTCTGGGAGATGGTGATGGACAGGGAGGCCTGGTGTGCTGCTGTTTATGGGGTCGCAAAGAGTCGGACACGACTGAGCAACTGAACAGTGAACAGCACCAATAGAGTGTGGGATTAAACAGATGGGACACTTAGAATGGCTGGAGAGAGAGCGCACGAGGGAGTGGGGCGAAATGAAGGCGGAGGTCGGTAGGGCCAGCTCTGGAGGGGTGCTGAGTGTCACACCAAGGAGCGAAGACTTCATCCTGGGGGCGATGGGGGGGCCTGTCCGAATTGGAGGCAGAGCCACGACATCTCCTGAAGAGCTGGAGCTCTGGGAAGAGCCTGGAGAATGGCCCAGAGAGGGGCCTGAGCAGAGCAATACTACAGATGGTGGAGCCGTACGTTCCATCAGACTCCAGGATGAGCTGTTTTTGTTTGTCCAGGACGCTTCAGAATGGGAATTTGGTATTGACAGTATCTGGGCTTGTGGGTTTAGGGGACCAGAAAGCATCTTCCTGTCGTCTGGCTGAGGTCTCAGTTCAGTCGCTCAGTTGTGTCCGACTCTTGGCAACCTCATGAATCGCAGCGTGCCAGGCCTCCCTGTACATCACCAACTCCCGGAGTTCACTCAGACTCACGTCCATCGAGTCCGTGATGCCATCCAGCCATCTCATCCTCTGTCGTCCCCTTCTCCTCCTGCCCCCAATCCCTCTCAGCACCAGAGTCTTTTCCAATGAGTCAACTCTTCGCATGAGGTGGTCAAAGTACTGGAGCTTCAGCTTTAGCATCATTCCTTCCAAAGAAATCCCAGGGCTGATCTCCTTCAGAATGGACTGGTTGGATCTCCTTGCAGTCCAAGGGACTCTCAAGAGTCTTCTCCAACACCACAGTTCAAAAGCATCAATTCTTCGGTGCTCAGCCTTCTTCACAGTCCAACTCTCACAACCATACATGACCACAGGAAAAACCATAGCCTTGACTAGACGGACCTTAGTCGGCAAAGTAATGTCTCTGCTTTTTAATATGGTATCTAGGTTGGTCATAACTTTTCTTCCAAGGAGTAAGCGTCTTTTAATTTCATGGCTGCAGTCACCATCTGCAGTGATTTTGGAGCCCAAAAAAATAAAGTCTGACACTGTTTCCACTCTTTCTCCATCTATTTCCCATGAAGTGATGGGACCGGATGCCATGATCTTCATTTTCTGAATGTTGAGCTTTAATCCAACTTTTTCACTCTCCTCTTTCACTTTCATCAAGAGGCTTTTAAGCTCCTCTTCACTTTCTGGCATAAGGGTGGTGTCATCTGCATATCTGAGGTTATTGATATTTCTCCCGGCAATCTTGATTCCAGCTTGTGTTTCTTCCAGTCCAGCGTTTCTCATGATGAACTCGGCATATAAGTTAAATAAGCAGCCAAAGATGGAGAAGCTCTATACAGTCAACAAAAACAAGACCAGGAGCTGACTGTGGCTCAGATCATGAACGCCTTATTACCAAATTCAGACTCAAATTGAAGAAAGTAGGGAAAACCACTAGACCATTCAGGTAGGACCTAAATCAAATCCCTTATGATTATACAGTGGAAGTGAGAAATAGATTTAAGGGCCTAGATCTGATACACAGAGTGCCTGATGAACTATGGACGGAGGTTTGTGACATTGTACAGGAGACAGGGATCAAGACCATCCCCATGGAAAAGAAATGCAAAAAAGCAAAATGGCTGTCTGAGGAGGCCTTACAAACAGCTGTGAAAAGAAGAGAAGCGAAAAGCAAAGGAGAGAAGGAAAGATATAAGCATCTGAATGCAGAGTTCCAAAGAACAGCAAGGAGAGATAAGAAGGCCTTCTTCAGCGATCAATGCAAAGAAATAGAGGAAAACAACAAAATGGGAAAGACTAGAGATCTCTTCAAGAAAATCAGAGATATCAAGGGAACATTTCATGTAAAGATGAGCTCGATAAAGGACAGAAATGGTATGGACCTAACAGAAGCAGAAGATATTAAGAAGAGGTGGCAAGAATACACAGAACTGTACAAAAAAGATCTTCACGACCCAGATAATCACGGTGGTGTGATCACTCACCTAGAGCCAGACATCCTGGAATGGGAAGTCAAGTGGGCCTTAGAAAGCATCACTGCAAACAAAGCTAGTGGAGGTGATGGAATTCCAGTTGAGCTGTTTCAAATCCTGAAAGATGATGCTGTGAAAGTGCTGCGCTCAATATGCCAGCAAATTTGGAAAACTCAGCAGTGGCCACAGGACTGGAAAAGGTCCGTTTTCATTCCAATCCCAAAGAAAGGCAATGCCAAAGAATGCTCAAACTACCACACAATTGCACTTATCTCACACTCTAGTAAAGTGATGCTCAAAATTCTCCAAGCCAGGCTTCAGCAATACGTGAACTGTGAACTCCCTGATGTTCAAGCTGGTTTTAGAAAAGGCAGAGGAACCAGAGATCAAATTGCCAACATCTGCTGGATCAAGGAAAATGCAAGAGAGTTCCAGAAAAACATCAATTTCTGCTTTATTGACTATCCCAAAGCCTTTGACTGTGTGGATCACAACAAACTGTGGAAAATTCTGAAAGAGATGGGAATACCAGACCACCTAACCTGCCTCTTGAGAAATCTGTATGCAGGTCAGGAAGCAACAGTTAGAACTGGACATGGAACAACAGACTGGTTCCAAAGAGGAAAAGGAGTACGTCAAGGCTGGCTGAGGTCTAGTTGTTGTCAATTATAAGCAGCTTATCCTGGATGATGACTGGAGAGGCAGCCCCCAGCGTGGGGCCTGGGGAGAGTCATCTCCAAGGCAAGAGAAGGAGGTGAATTTAGGTTGAGAACAAGGTGTGCCCTGTACCAACTGAGACGCCAGGGCTTGGCTCCAGGGACTTTTTCAGCACTGCGGATGCCGGACAGCTCCCTGGCCTCTCACTTCCCACCTCCTCATGGTCTCCTGAGAACCAGTCCCTGCTGAGAGAGAAGGAACCATGGCTGTCTTTTCCTTAGAGCTGTGGTCAGAGTCAGGCAGGCCTGGGCTTGCGTCTCTGTTCCCCGCTTGGCTGCTGTGCCCCTGGGACAGAGGACGGCCCCGCTTAGGTTCTGTGGCCTCCACTGAAGGGAGGGGATGATGGCACCCACCTCACCAGGCTGATGTGGGCTTTTAAGTTATTTATTCACTCAGTGCTCTGTGCTAAGCCCTTTTCTAGGCTCTGTTAGAGTGAAGAATGTTCCTGAAGTGGCTTAACACAGTGCTTGGCACATAGTAGGTGCTCATTAAGGGTTAATTTCCTGCCCGAGGTATTCATCTTAACAAAAAGCCAGGATCAGCGACTCTAAGAGCAGCCAAGTCATTACAGGCGTCACAAAGCATACCCCAAAAGCTCACGTGCTGCAGGCAAGCTGCTGCTTTCATCCTGTCCTTTTGATGAACTTTTCCAGTAAGGTGTTACGATCTTGACACACAACCACTCTCGGGCTCTTTGGAGTTTTAAAGTGGCCCTAAAATCAGAGTGAGAGAGGTAGGTCCGGACTCCCCTTAAATAAGGTAGAATTCACTGGATCCTCTGCCTAAATCCAGGCCACTTCTTCTGACCCCCCAGTTCGGTGGGCAACCCCTCGATTTTCAGCTCCCTCCGGGAAGAAAACGGTGCTTAACACAAGAACACTGGTGGGGTTGAAGATACAGATTCACTCAGTTCATCCACTGAAGCCCCGCTGGGTGCTTGGTGCTGCCCAGGACATAGAGGACAGACCTGGCCCCCGCCGCCCGGGATCCGATAAGGGGTGGGCAGGGTAGCCAGGACCATCTCCTCTGTAACCTGACTGTGGGAGTCACCGCTTGGCCAGCAAACCAGGCTCCTGGAGGGGATGGAGTAGCCCAGCAGCGCCCTTCCTGCTGGAGACATTGGGCTGGGGGGAGGAGTTGGCTGTAATCCGTGTTTAATTTCTCTGGGGCCTCCATTATAAATTCCATAACTCCACCAGTCAAAACATGACTAATTCCTGGGACTGCAGCCCCCACCGGGGAGTAGAAAGCCCTGTGCTGTTCTGCTGCCTTTTATCACCACTAATAAAGGCTTGGCAGTCGGAATTTAGCGGCTGTGGGTGGTTTTCTTATGCATGTGAGTTTCTCTCCCTCCCCTCCCCACAGTGTTGCTCTAGAATAAATGCTTGCTTGCTGGGCTGGTTTTCTACCCGCTTTGTAATATTCTCAGCCTGCAAAGCTGCGGGTCTGGGGGAAATTTGCAAAGAAGGGGCCACAGTGCTCAGGGTTAATTGGGTCTTTGATGGTTCTGACAAGGGCAGTTCGCTGTGTGATTTACAGAGGAAAGAATGGGTTTGTTGAAAGTAAAGAGAACAGAATGGCAGGTGTGATGTTTTCCCTGCGGGCGCGCTTCCTCACCCAGCCAGCCTAACGGCCCCTGTGAGAGTGCGCTGCGCAGGCAGTGCCGCTTCGTGCCCGCTGACTGTGCTGCCCTGGGCCGGCGGCTCCACCTTCCTGAGCTTCAAGCGCCTTACCTGTAAAATACTGCAGACAAGCCATCGACCCTGTCTGTCCTGTAAGGCTTATGTGGGTATGGACCTAGTGAAGTGCCTGGCCCGTCAGAAGAAAGCTAACTAAGCAAGGTTGGAGGAAAAAAATCCCCCACGGTCATGCCATTTTATCTAACACCTTAGTCATTATATATTCATTAAAAATGTTCCCCAAGGGCCTTACTAAGGTATTCGTTTGTTGTCTTTGCAATAAGCAACCAACTTGGCTTTCATCTCTAAATACAGAGCCTGTTTCCAACCTGCTCACCCCCCTACCTGGAGTTAAGGTGGTCTCACTGTAGGTAGGAAATAGTTGACGGGTGGAGCTTTGCTGGGGGGAGTCGGGCACACATGGATGGAGGGTGTGTGTGTGGAGAGCTGGCCCTGCCTCAGAGGGGAAGGGTGAGACAGTAGTGCGGTTCAGGCGCTCAGTCGTGTCCGGCTGTGCAGCCCCACGGACTGCGGCACGCCAGGCCTCCCTGTCCATCACCAGTCCCGGAGTTTGCAGAAACCCGTGTCCATCGAGTCGGCGATGCCATCCAACCATCTCACCCTCTGTCGCTGTCTTCTCCTCACCCCCTCCATCTTTCCCAGCATCAGGGTCTTTTCCAATGAGTCAGCTCTTTGCATCAGGTGGCCAGAGTATTGGCTCTTCAGCTTAAGCATCAGTCCTTCCAATGAATATTCAGGACTGATTTCCTTTAGGATGGACTGGTTGGATCTTGCAGTCCAAGGGACTCTCAAGAGTCTTCTCCAGGGGCCAGGAGCTAATGATGATGTGACGATGAGACGCGGGCCTGGGTGGTGAGCTTTGGGAGGGGCCTTCGGGGACTGAGAGCCAGTCGGCGAGGAGCTGTAGGGGCCGAGAGAGCAGTTAGAGAGAGCTGAGCTCAGGCTCCGCTGCTGTCATTTTCTAGCAGTACCGAAACCACACCCCAGCTTGGATGGAACTGGAACCCAGCCAAAACTCAGACTGGGACTTGAGCCCCCAGCCCCTGCCTTAGGCAGGGACGCGAGTCCACTGTCCGTTGGTTGCAACTGCTTACCTGGTGCCAGAACTTCCCGGAGCTCAGGCTCTTCTGTCTCACTGCAGAAAGAATTCAGCATGGGGCCAAGAGGCGAAGCGTGAGTCTACCAGCATAGGAAGTGTGGGAGAGGTTCCAGTGGGCAGGCAAGGGAGCGCAGCCCCGAGAACAAGGAGGGCTACAATTTCATCAAAGAAAACGTGAGGCCGGGAGAAGGCCACCTTCTTCCTCAGCCTGAGGCAGACGTCAAGGCTTAGATTAGCTCCTCCTTTGCCCCTGCAGGGTCGAGCTGGAACTGTCACGGCGCTGTTTGAGTCGTGTTTGTCAGCAAAAGGGCTGGAACACTAGTAAACTGCGGTGGTTAGTCTCGAGTGTCAGCATCGAGCGCCCCTTCACCTGGTTTTTTCCCCTCTCACCTGTATTTCTGTCTTGACTGCACACAGAAGACCACTTTCAAAGACCGTTAACCTCCCTGACCCCGTAACAAGATCCAGGCCCCATGTCTGCTCTCTCTTGCTTTGACTGGCCGGGCTTTGTGGCTCGAGTGTGCCTGGACCTTGGATGCAACTGGTCTCCCTTCAAGGTGGTCTGGATTGTTGCTAGGCGACCGGCGGCTTTTCTTCCGTAGTTACTAGCTTACAACAGTCTCCCAAACTCCCTTAACATTCGCACTCTCTCTTTAATCCCCTAGTGGGACTCCTAAACTATTTAATTATCCCGCTCTAGCCCTCTCAGTGTGACCTTAGGCTGATTCTCAGTATCTCTGAGTTTCACCCCCCTTATCTGTGAAATGGGGATTGTAGTATTAGCTGCCTTGTGACGGATAGAGCTGTGTGAGCTCCTGCAAGCAAAGTGCTTAGCACAGCGCCTGGCACATAGTAAGCGTGCAACGAATGTTGGTTGCTCTTACTATTGTGATTGTGATGGTGGTGACTGATCGCATCTCTTTGCAGCTGGTCTAATGGGGGGAGTCACCGGCATGAATGGCCACTGTTGTGGTTCTGGGGTTATTGGCCATGCCAGGGGCAGTGAGTTCACTTCCCAGGTGTGGTGGGACCCCCTGGAAAGGCTCACTCCCCCAAGCTTTGCCCAGAGCATGTTAGACCAGCCTCAGCAGAGCTGGTCTTGCACCCGCCCTGAGGTGGTTAATAGTTTTAACGTGAAAAGCCTCTTTTCTTCTAGCTTCTGGGGGATTAGGGTGAAGAAGGACAATGTCAGTGTCAGCCACGGGCAGTTCTAAGCACAACTGTTGGCCTGGAGGCCAAGACCTCGAGATCCAGGCTCACCTTGGATGAGCCCAAGCAGCAGTAAATCCTCTTCCTGTTGTCTTTGCTTGCAAAGCACATCCAGAAACAGTCACGTCCCACCCGCTCTGTAGCCACCGCGGCGGGCCTCCCTCTCTCCCCTGGGTTCCGGCGTGGGACCCCCGCCGCCTGAGCATTTCCAGCGTTGCCCCCCACGCAGGTAGTTCTCTACACATGCGGTGGCCAAGGCCTGTTAAACACAATGTCACCTCGCGCTCTGCTTGGAAAGGCCTCCCTGCTGAAAGCTGGCCGTCGGCTCGCTTCTCACTCAGAGTAAAAGCCTCAGTACCCGCTGTCTCTGTGAGCCCTGCTGGGGGGAGTGTGGACCCCTCGCCCCCTCGCCCCTCCCGCCCTGCCCCACTGTCTCTGTGAGCCCTGCTGGGGGGGGTGTGGACCCCTCGCCCTTTCCCGCCCTGCCCCGCTGTCTCTGTGAGCCCTGCTGGGGGCGTGTGTGCACCCCTCACCCCCTGCCCCTGGTGTAGCCCCCCGGTGGTCCTCGACTTTGTGGGTGTGCTCTGGCCCAGGCCTTTGCCCTCTGCTGCTCCCTCTGCCTGGAGCATCTTCCCCAGACATCTACTAGCTTGTCCCCTAAGTGCTGCCTCGCTAGAGAGGCTTCCCTGACCCCGCAGCCCACCTGAGGAACCAGCAGCCCCCACACCCCTTTCTTTCCTCTCTCTGCTTCGTTTTTAGCATTTAAGTCTGTCTCCCCACTAGAATGTAAGCTTCATGGATGCAGGATTTGGAATTGCGCTCACTGCTGAAGCCCCAGTGCCTAGAACTGTGTCCGCGCACCCTCAGTGTTTGCTGAATGAATGAATGATCACATCTTTCCTTGAGAGCAGTTGTGCAGTCTACAGAGAATGGGCAGTTCAGTCAGTTCAGCTCAGTCGCTCAGTCGTGTCCGACTCTCTGCGACCCCATGGACTGCAGCACGCCAGGCCTCCCTGTCCATCACCAGCTCCGGAGCCTGCTCAGACTCATGTCCATTGAGTTGGTGATGCCATCCAGCCATCTCATCCTCTCTTCTCCAGTAGCATATTGGGCACCTACCCACCTGGGGAGTTCATCTTTCAGTGTCCTATCTTTTTGCCTTTTCATACCGTTCATGGGTTCTCAAGGCAAGAATACTGAAGTGGTTTGCCATTCCCGTCTCCAGTGGACCACGATTTGTCAGAACGGTCCACCATGACCTGTCCGTCTTGGGTGGCCCCACACGGCATGGCTCATGGCTTCATAGGTAGACACGGCTGTGGTCCATGTGATCAGACTCGTTAGCTTTCTGTAGAGAATGGAAAGCCAGTACCGCCTTCTCAACTGAACCAAGCAAAAGAGCGTGACTCCAGATACCAGCAGGGTGCTCAGATGAGCTGACCTCAGAATTTTCTGGCATTGAGTTAAACACTGGCATGGTCTTGTGGGTGCATTATTGAATTGACTTTTGAAGCGGTTTGAAAGCCTCGCCAGCAGGATTATGTGTGTAGGTAGCTGCTGGTAGACCTTTCTGTGGGAGATATGGGTCTGATTATGGAGATAAAGAAGAAATCCAAAGAAGTGACAGGACACCCTCAAGATTGCCTGCTGATTAGTAGGAGCACGCATGCACGCTGAGCCGCTGCAGGCGTGTTTGCCTCTTGGCAGCTGTGGACCACATCCTGGCAGGGCAGGGTCTAATCAGGCCACCTCAGTCAACCACCCTCATACCCGTTTGGGCTTCCCGGGTGGGTCTGGTGGTAAAGGACCCACCTGCCAATGCAGGAGGCATAAGAGACGTGGGTTCAATCCCTGGGTAGGGATGATCCCTGGAGGAGGGCATGGAAACCCGCTGCAGTATTCTGGAGAATCCCATGGACAGAGGAGCCTGGCGGGCTGCAGTCCCCGGGGTCACAGTCAGACACGACTGAAGCACGTGGCATGCACGCGTATCCATCCACTGAGCACCTACTGAGTCTTAAGCTCTGAAGATTCACACATGGGTGGCTCCTGTCCCTGAAGGGCTCGCTGTCTAGATCCTCAGTCTTACCACCTAAGCCTCCCATCCCAAATCACATCATTTAAAGCTCTGTCAACCTTCCTCCCCATAGCTGGATATTTCTAGCTCACCCTCCATCTAAATGTTTCCACCACCTTCTCCACCTCACTGCCCAGTGACTCCTGCTGGTTTCCCATTTCCCTTCCAATTCAGTCTGGCTCAAAACACCATCCCTGGACTTCCCTGGTGGTCCAGCAGTTAAGGATTCTCCTTTCAATGTAGGGTTTGATCTCTGGTCAGGGAACTAAGATCCCGCATTCTTTGGGGCCACTAAGCCCAGCTGCTTACGTGCTCTGGAGCCCGGGCACCACAACTAGAGAGAAGGACCACAAAGGCCATAAGGAAGGACCCCGCACGCCTCAGCAGGGATTCTGCACACTACAGTGAAGACCCAAGGCGGCCAGAAATAAACAAAACCCCGTTCCCGGTCCAGCTCAGTCTGGACCCTTGCAGGTGATGGTTGGGGGCAATGCCTCTCTTTCTCAGGTATTTGTGGGAGGCTGAGTGTTATATCCCTCAACATGCCTGTGGCTACTGGAGCCCAGAAAATGCGTCTCACAGTCCAGGGGCAACAGAACAGCTTGGTGGAGAGACCCGAGCCCTTGTCGTTGGGTGGGAAGCCCAGCGTCTAAGTCTGGGCTCACTGTGCGCCTCAGGGTTCTCGCCTATAAATGAGGATGCGAAAATGCTTCATCATTATTGGGGAGGTAGGAAGCGTCACAGCGTGTGAGGAGCCCATCACGGCCCCTGGCCTGTTGGAAACGGGCAGTGCAAAGCCTGTGGGGTGGTGGCTAAAGGCGTGTTTCCTGGAGCCCGAAGGCCTGGGTTCAAATCCTGCCTTTGTGGCTCTCCAGCGCTTTGACTTTGGAGAAGTCACTCGGCCTTTCTTTGCCTCATTTGCAGGCTGGCATGGATGTCTGCCCGAGGGCTGGTGGGAGTCTCTGAGAGTCTGTGGGTGTCTTGTAATAAACCCACTAATGGCTCAGGGAAAAGACTGGAATCTTCTAGGAGAAAAATAGGAGCAGCTCCCTGATTTACAAATGGGGAAACTGAGGTCCAGGGAGGCAGAACAGAGCCCCTGCCCTCTCTCAGTCCCGAGTCGCTGTGTCTGCTGCCCCCCAAGGCTGGCTGTACCCCGGGGACTCTGTGACACCTCTGAGGGGCGCATCCCTGGGGCGGGGCTGGAGCTGACATGCCTCTGGTTCCACGGCTTCGTTCCCCCTAAATGAGAAAAAATGCCTTGGATACGCTTTGTGTCACAACCACCCCTCATCTGCAAACCCTGTAATTCTCTGAGAGAAAAGAGGGGGAAAAATGCCGACGTAGTCTGCCCGACTCCTGGGCCAAGATTTAGTGATGGGAACTGTAGCGAGGTCTCGCATTACTGAGCCCTCATTACTTTTACAAAATATGTTCCGGTGGGTTCACCCGCAGCTCTAAAGCGCTGTCGTAAATAATTAAACTCCGCTTGTCAAGGGGGCTGAGAGGGGGCTGCAGAAACTGCGATTCTGCAGGGAGCAGGGGACCGGGAGACGGGAGGTCTGGGACCTGTGGGGCTGTCTGCTCCCTGTGACCTTGAACAGCAGGCTCCTCCATCCGGGCCCCGGCTCCCCAGGTGCTGACGCGGAGGTCGGAGCAGGTGTTCTCCAGAGCCCCTGCCGGCTCTGACAGTCAGTGATGCTGTTTCACCGAGCATGCCTTTTGGGGAGGGCGGTCCTCTGCATCCTTCCATTAATCCAAGTTCCAGGCGTGCTGTCAGACCCTTGGAGAGCAAGTGGGCATGGCACGCGCAGTCTCTGCTCATGGTTCAGTGGAGAAAGACATCCAGGAAAGGGATTCCAACACTAGCATAAGCCCAGCGCAGGGGAGAGCCCAGGAGGGCTTCCTGGAGGAGGTGCTGTTGGACTTGCCCTGAGACAGTGGGTTGGAGTTAGACAAAGGAGGGCTTTTGAGGAAGAGGTCGTCCCATGCAAGGGTGCAGAGGAGGACCTAGGAGCTAGAAGGCTGCCGGCCAGTTCTGTCAAGGGAGAAGGTGGCCCAGGCGTGCTGGTGGGTGATAGGAGCTGATCTGGTGGTCTTGAATGTCAGGCTGAGGAATGTGCTTTATCGCAAAGGCAGTGGAGCTTCCACAGGCCTGTGCCTCCACCTAGGAAAGCAGAGTTAGGGTTAGGTACCTTTGCCCCTGCCCATCCCCCCCGTTTACTCCTTCCTTGGATTTGGGGATGTGGAGTCACTTTTCCTGGAGGAGGGCATGCAACCCACTCCAGTATTCTTGCCTGGAGAGTCCCATGGACAGAGGAGCCTGGTGGGCTACAGTCCACGGGGTCGCAGAATCAGACACGACTAAGCGCGCACACACACGCGCGCAAATGCACACGCGCGCATGCACGCACGCACACACGCGCACGCGCCCACACACACACTCGCTTTTTCGGGCTGCTTGACAAAATGTCCAGCCTGGGGGCTTAAACAACAGGAGTTTCTTCACTCAGGGGTTCTGGAGGCTGGCGCCCCAGGCTGGGAGCGGGCAGGGCTGGGGTCCGAGTCCCCTCCCTGACTCGCAGGTGGCACCTTCTCTCTGTCTCACGTGGTTTCTGCTCTGCACGTCCCTGGCGTCTTGCTGTGTCCCGGTCTCCTCTTTCAACAAGGACACCCAGTCAGACTGGACCAGGGACTAAACGGCCCCATTTAACTGGGCCACCCCTGCCTTCAGCTGGTCCTCGGGGTTCCCGCCATCCTCCACCTCCTCTCTAGCCCCCAGCTGCTTTGTGCGGGGACCTCTTTGCTACCCCAGGGGCCTTTCTGATCTGCCCCGCCCACCCCCCGCGGTGCCCACGTCGGCCCCTGAGGGGCCCCGTGCTGGGCCAGCGCCAGGCTTTAGGCGGCCCTCCCCTCCCCGGCACTGTGGCCTTGGCGTTTTCCGAATCACTCATCCCTGTTGTGCGCCTACCATTCAAGCCCCCGGGGTCTCATATCAAACCCTCTTGCTGAAGACCCCGCTCCCTGGGCTTGAGGGAAGGGTGGGCACCCCACCTTCTCTTGGTAGGGGGAGCTCTCAGAATCCCAACGGTCCCCCCAGCCCCCTTCATCCCCAGCTCCTCTCGGCCTTTCCACTCCCTTCTAAGCTGGAGGTGGGAGCGCAGGGTGGCAGGGCCAGTCCTCACCTTCTCTGTAACCCTGCTTGGGTGGCTCATGGCTTGCCTGAGACTGCGGGCATGCTTGGCAGCTGTTATCTATCGCTTTTAAGCCTAATCCCAATGGAAACCCAGTGGCTGCCTGTTGGCATCCAGTCACCCTCACCTGCGCCGTAAGCCCCCGCACCCCAGGACCTTTGCGAGGGCTGTGCCGTTTCCTCTTCCTCTGCCTAAACAGCCTGTCCCCAAGCCCCTGTGTGGCTGAGGCCTCGCGTGACCACCTCCGATGTCTCCCCTCGCCATTCACGCCCCCTCCCCAGCTGGCCACGCTGTCAGATCGCCCGCCCTTCTCCCTCTCGGGAATGCGTATCAAGCCCTGAAGCGGCCCATCGGCTCGTTCCTCGCCCGTCTTCACGCCACAGCCCTTCCCCCAGGGACCTCGGCACATTCGCTGCGGGAGACTTGGTTGGGTTTGTCGCTCTAATCCCAGAGGTGAGGGTGGTGCCTGGCACAAAGCCTACAGTAAGGATATGTTTGGGTGACCTTTCCCCTCCCTCTGCTCCGTCAGCGCAGGGGGTCTGCGCTCTTGCCTGTAGGGTCTGATCAAGGCGTGGGCCCATCTCAGAGGGTCCAGGTGACGGGGGCTGCAGAGCTCTGGCCATCTGTTAGATGCAGGTGGCAAAGGTGAGTCACTGCTCAGAGCGGCTCGAGCCAGCCTGTCCAGCTCTCGCTGGGTCCTCATCCACACTGGATGAGTCAGGAGCTGGCCCGCAGACGCTCAGACTCCAGGCAGGAGCTCTCTGGCCAGGGTAGGTGGCTGTGAATATTGAAACAGGAAGAAGCAGGGGAGTGAGGAGTCAGTGTGATGCTGACCACCTCCCTGCTCAGATGGAGGTCATGCAAGGTCCCCGTGTTGCCGGGAGTGGGAGGTGGGCGGGCTTGCCTGCGGGTTGGGGAAAGTGGAGCTTCCCCCAGGGGAGAGCCAGCCATCAGAGCAGGCGGCCCGATGGCAGAATCTGATCCGACTAGGGATGGGAGGGCAGCAGACAGGGGTGTAGACAGATCCCCAGGGCAGGTGGCAGTCGGGCAGAGAAAGCCAGTCTAGCCAAGGGAGGAGAAGGTGGAGCTTCGCTTCCTCAGGGGCTATGACCCTGGTCTCAGCTTTCCTTGGCTTCGACCCATGTGGGGAGATGGCCTAGTGGCCTGGGACGCAGTACCTGGCCTAAAGCTCACAGGCATTGCTGTTTGTCCTAATGTTAATGAGATCAGAATTTTAAACAAGGCTGTTGGCTTGGTGGGCAACGGGGCAGTTGAGCAGCTGTTCGCGGAGCATCCGCTGTGTGCTCACCGCTGTGCTAGCCACGCAGGGAGGTGAGTGGGGCTGTGCCTCCCTATGCTGTGGGCAGACACCCCCACGCACGCTGCCAGCCCTCCCCTGGGAGTCAGAGCTCCGCGCGGGGCGGCAGTCCTGAGCTGTGCCCATGCAGTCTTTCAGAGCACCCCAAGGGGATGGGGCCATTTCTCCTGGGAAAGTGCTCAGTGCTCACCTTCGTGGCCTCCCTTCCCCCTTCCTCTCCCTTCTGACTCCCGTGCTGGGCACGTGGTGTCCTGGGATCACCTTCATAACTGACCTGCACCCAACTCCTTGTCTGCTTTGGAGGGAACCCCAAGAAAGAAAGGTGGTTGGGAGAATAGAAGAATATGGCGCGTCTCATGTTTCTTATGGAGGAATCGCGGGTTCAGAGAGGTTGAGCAGCTCCCCCGTGTCGCCCAGCCAGCGAGGGCGGGGCCTGGCTCGGAGCCCAGGCCGTCTTGGTCTGCAGTGCCTGTGAGCAGCCTGAAGAGAAGAGCGTGCAGCTGGGTCTCTGGAGCCTCGCTAGCCCCTTGCTTATGGGGTAGCAAAAGGTCCCTGGGCTTGGCTTCCAGAAGATTCTGCAAGGGGCAGAATTTAAAAGTTACTGAAAGTGAAAGGGTCAGTTGCTTACTCGTGTCTGACTCTTTGCGATCCCATGGACTATAGCCCATCAGGCTCCTCTGTCCATGGATTTCCCAGGCCAGAGTACTGGAGTGGGTTGCCATTGCCTTCTCCGGGGGATCTTCCCTACCCAGGGATGGAACCGGGTCTCCTGCCCTGCCGGCAGATTCTTTACCATCTGAGCCACCAGTAGACCCTGCGGACCCCAGATTCAGGGGCTGAGAGGCCAACACTGTGTTAAAACGAGGAGAGTCAAGGGCCCAGGCGTCTAGCCAAGTCCAGGGCCGTGGCCCGGTGGCTGTGGGGTCAGAGAGGGAGGGCCGCGCGGCAAGAGCCCTGCAGATGGGGATGTGGAATTAAAAGCCGACAAGGCAAGGAGGGGGAGCGGCGGAGGCCCAGCCCGCCCCCGCACAGATGGCGCAATTAGAAGGTTGGACAGATTCTCTGCTGAAGACGCCGCTGGGGGAAAGGAAACAGTTCTGCGGGGGGTCTTTTCTCTATTTTAAAAGCAGCCGGCAGTGTGTAATTCCTTCAAGTAAATTGTATGTTTAAGTGCTGGGGGGTGGGGGGGGCGGCGGGGGCGGGGGATGCAGCCGCTTACTGGCTTCCCTGTGGAAATTAGAAAGATGCTGGGCCCTTGTCTCGGCGCTCCCACTGCGGGCGGCGCGGGCAGACCGCTCCCCTTGCATTGTCTCCGAAGGCAGCGGGGGTCCGCCCCGGGCCCCCTTCTGAGATGCCTGTGCCTGGGCCCCCCCACCCCCGGCAGAGGACACTCTCCCCCGCGACTCCTCAGGGCTCAGACCGCCTCCACTGCCCTGTGTCCACACAACCGCAGGATTGCCAAGTGTCTGTGGGAGTCCAGGAGGGTGGGGGCCCCATCGACGGAAGAAGGCCTACCCGGGGGACTTTGAGGAGATTCTCGGAGATGGAGAAGGCAATGGCACCCCACTCCAGTACTCTTGCCTGGAAAATCCCACGGACAGAGGAGCCTGGTGGGCTGCAGTCCATGGGGTCGCAAAGAGACGCGACTGAGCGACTTCACTTCTTCGGAGACGGTGCCCTGGAGCAGAGTCAGGCACACAGTAGGCGTTTAGGAGGCGCCAGGCCCGGTGTCCCCCGACTCGCTCAGCCCCGCTTCCGCCCCGTGACCTCTGGGGCAGGGTGGGGGTGGGCTGCACTCGGAGCCGGGGGCCATGGGGCGTCATTCCCTCTCCCCCTGAGCCAGCCCCTGCCCCCAGGCCCCCAGCTCCCTCCCCTCAGTCCACACACCACCGGAGGGTGGAGGAGGCCAGCCAGAGCCCGCCCTTCACACCGGCTCTCTGGGTTTACTTCAAGGGCAGGGACAGGATGAAGAGCCCGGGGACCCCCCCACCCCCGTCCCCTCTCAAGAGGGCAAATCTCCCGTTCCCCTCCGGAGCCTGGGATGGATGGTTGGGGGTAGGATTCCAGGGAGCTTGAGTTCCTGTGTGCATGTGTGTGTGTGTGTGTGTGTGTGTGTGTGTGTGCAGTGCCCTCCTCTGTGTGTCTGACCGCTGCCTCTGCGTGTGTGTGTGCGCACGTGCGTGATGCAGCGCCCGTGTCTGTGTCTCTGCGTCTGTGTCTGACGCCCCGCCTCTGTGTGTGCACATGCGTGCGCGCATGTGTGATGCGGTGCCCGTCTCTGTGTCTCTGTGTCTGATGCCCCGCCTCTGTGTGTGTGTGCACGTGCGTGTGCGCATGTGTGTGCACGTGTGTGATGTGGCGCCCGTCTCTGTGTCTGTGTCTGACGCCCCGCCTCTGTGTGTGTGTGTGTGTGCGTGTGTGCACATGCGTGCACACGTGCGTGATGCAGCGCCCGTGTCTGTGTCTCTGCGTCTGTGTCTGACACCCCACCTCTGTGCGTGTGTGTGTGCACGTGCGTGTGCGCCTGTGTGATGCGGCGCCTGTCTCTCGGTGTCTGTGTCTGACGCCCCGCCTGTGTGTGTGTGTGCACATGCGTGCGCACGTGTGTGATGCGGCGCCCGTCTCTCGGTGTCTGTGTCTGTGTCTGACGCCCCGCCTGTGTGTGTGTGCACATGCGTGCGCACGTGTGTGATGCGGCGCCTGTCTCTCGGTGTCTGTGTCTGTGTCTGACGCCCCGCCTGTGTGTGTGTGTGCACATGCGTGCGCACGTGTGTGATGCGGCGCCCGTCTCTCGGTGTCTGTGTCTGTGTCTGACGCCCCGCCTGTGTGTGTGTGTGCACATGCGTGCGCACGTGTGTGATGCGGCGCCCGTCTCTCGGTGTCTGTGTCTGTGTCTGACGCCCCGCCTGTGTGTGTGTGTGCACATGCGTGCGCACGTGTGTGATGCGGCGCCCGTCTCTCGGTGTCTGTGTCTGTGTCTGACGCCCCGCCTGTGTGTGTGTGTGCACATGCGTGCGCACGTGTGTGATGCGGCGCCCGTCTGTGTCTCTGCATCTGTGTCTGACGCCCCGCCTGTGTGTTTGTGTGTGTGCACATGCGTGCACGTGTGTGTGATGCGGTGCCCGTCTCTGTGTCTCTGCATCTGTGTCTGACGCCCCGCCTGTGTGTGTGTGTGTGTGCACGTGCGTGCACACGTGTGTGATGTGGCGCCCGTCTCTCGGTGTCTGTGTCTGTGTCTGATGCCCCGCCTGTGTGTGTGTGTGCACGTGCGTGTGTGCGTGTGTGATGTGGCACCCGTCTCTGTGTCTCTGTGTCTGTGTCTGACGCCCCGCCTGTGTGTGTGTGTGTGTGCACGTGCGTGCACACGTGTGTGATGTGGCGCCCGTCTCTCGGTGTCTGTGTCTGTGTCTGACGCCCCGCCTCTGTGTGTGTGTGTGTGTGTGTGTGTGTGCGCGCGTGTGCGCGCGCTCGCTTGACCCAGCGCCCATCTCAGTGTCTGTCTGTGCCTGACGCCCCGCCTCTCTGGCCATCTAGGGGCACCGCCCCTCCCCGCCTGTGTGCCCCAGCTCCCTCACCTGGATGTTGCAGGTGCACACATGGGACAGACTGTCTGGGAAACAGGGCCTGGGCCAGCCCCCAGCTTCTTCTCTCTGCAAGCTCCTGCCAGCCCAGACCCCTGGAGGCAGGGCTCTGCTGGCCTCCCCAGAGCAGGCAGCCCTGAGCTGAGTGCACCCCGGCCACCCTACCGTCCCTTCACCAGGTCCTTTCCTCGGCCCTCGCCTGCTCCGTGGACACCCTGGGCAGGCTCTGTTGGGGCGGCGGGGTAGAGGGTTCCGTCTGGGGGTGGGGGACACAGGAGGCCTGAACACCAGCTTTTCTGGGGGCTCTTTAGGCCACTGTGGGCTCCAATGCCAAGCAGTCTCCCCAAGGGCCTGGAAAATGTGGAGTGATTTCCACCCCAGCCAGGGCCCTGGAACACAAGGCAGATGCCTGTGGATGAATGGTGGGCTGCCTTTGACCACTGAGGCAGCCGTCCTGGCTGGGTGGGCAGGCTCAAGGTGGGGTGCGACCTCGCCTCCTTTTGGGACATTCCAAACTCACATACTTCCCTCTACCGGGGACTCCTGGACTCTCAGGTGGGATGCTGGCTGCCCCAGACTGAGGAAGTGTGGGGATGTTAAGGACACCGGCAGGCCCAGGTCCAAGTTCTGCTCTCTGCCCCTGTGAGCCTGATGAAGCCCCTGATGGGGACTGGCCTCGGTTTCTCAGCCTGCATACTGGGGCCTGGTGTCTGCTAAGGGTCTTCAGTGCAGGTAAGAGGGACCGTGAGCCTCCCTGGGCCACGTTCCACCTCTCAGGCGTTACACGGCGGACCTTGACGGAGGGCAGTGGTTTGCCGTGAGCATGGGAGCTCCATGCAGTGGGGTTTATTTCTGGCACTGCTGGAGCACCCAGCTCCTGGCACATGGTAGGTGTTCCAAGTATGTTTGTGGAATTTAACGCTCTGCGAGGGCAGGGACTTTTGTATGTTTTGTTCACTGCTGTATCCAGGGAGCAGTCTCAACAGGTGTTCTAGAATGAGCGAGGGAAGGCCCCCAGGGTGTCTTTGGAGCTGAGAGGTCCAGGTGGAGCTCTAACACTCACCTCCTCTCTTTACTCCAAGAACCTGCACTGAGCCCCTGGCCCAAGTCTGCAGCTCTCCTTGTTCCCTCCATGCCCTCCCCGCCCTGGCCGGGCCAGGTCAGCCTGGTCCTCCGAGGTCAGCTCTGGCCCGGCCACCCCACCTGCCCAGCCTGCTCCTCTCTGTCCTCCGGCTCCCATGGCAGGCAGGAGGTGGTGGGAGGCATGGTTGGACCAAGGGTTGGAATGACTGCTCTGGACTCAGCTTCCCAGGCGGACCAAGGCACTCAGGAAGGTCAAGTTGAACGGGCCCCTGGAGATCTGGGCTAGCCTCCCCACTGTCAGTAATGGGACGCCAAGCCCCAGACTGGGGAAACGTCACGTATCAGTCCCTCATGAGGCAGCTTCGGGGTAGAGTCTGGTGGATTTCAGTCCATCAAGAAGCTTGCCAGCTGAAGCTTCTGAAGACCTCCCAGCTCAGACCCTTTCTCCGTGGCCCCAGCCCTTGTGGCAGCTCCCGTCTCCTCTCCCCGGAAGGCGGCGGGGCTCCTGGGGCCTGCTGTCCCCGCCTGGCCTCTGATGGAGTGACCCTCCGTTAACAGAGCCCAGACCCCAAGCCCACCGCCCCTCCAGCCTTCTCTCCACCCAGCTGCCAGAGCGAAGGTTTAAAAATACAAATTAGACCATGACACTCCCTGCTTAGAACTCTCTGGGGGTTCCCCTGCAGTTAGAATAAAATCCCTTCAACAGGAGTCGACAACCTTTTCTGTAAGAACCAGATAGTAAATATTTTTGGTTTTGTGGACCATATGGTCTCTGTTGAAACCATGCCAAGAAGAAGAAAAAAAGCACAAAGGCTGCCACAGTTCACGGGTGGACAGATAGACGTGGCGGTGTTCCAATAAAACTTTATTTACAGGAAAGGCAGTGGCTGGATTTGGCCCTGGGCTGGGGTTTGCTGACCCGTGACCCACAAGGTCTTGCGCAGTCGCGTCCCCAGCTTCCTCCCCTGCCTCGTCAGCCACCATCCTCCTCCTGTCTCTGCCCACGCCACTTCATCCACCCTGATATCTCTCAAAAACTTCTGGCTTCCCCCGTTCCAGGGTCTTTGCATTTGCTCTTCCCTCTGCCTAGAATAATTTCCCACAGATCTTTGTAAGATGGACTCTGTGTCGAAATACAGATCTCAGGACAAAAGTCACCTCCTCAGAAAGCCTTTCGTGGCCTGTCTGGCTAATAAGCATTCCTCCCTGCTAATTCTTGCTTTATCTACCCGGCTATATTTTCTTCAGTGCGGCCTCTCAAGGCTCTCCAAGATGCTGCTTTCCAGGCTGCAGCCTCATTTTGCCCCAAATAAAACTTACATTGCAACTCTCAAGTTATGCATCTTCAGAGCACAGAATTTGCTTAATCGTTTGTTTGTTAACCCACCCATCCATCTATCCATCATCCAACCATCAGTCCATCCATTTACCTAACCATCCATCCATCCACCTAACCATCCATCCATCCATCCATTTACCCACCCATCCATCCATCCATCCATCCATCTACTTGTCCATCCATCCATCCATCCATGCACAGTCTAACCCTTGCTTCCAGAATGTAACCTTCACCCGGGCGTCATTTTCCCTGCTTGCGAATGTGTGCTCATTGCCTAACTGAACTGCCCACCCAAGGTCCCAGAGGTGCTGTGTGACGAGATCAGGACAGGCTGCCCTGCTTAGAGGAAGACTCAGAAACTTCACGTTTCCCCAGCCCCCACCCCGAGGCAGCAGCTCTCCACCTGCTGGAAAGCTCTTTGCCAGCTTCTGGGCCACCCCGTCCTTCTCCAAGGTAAAATGAATCTAAAGAACGAAGAAGTCGCCACCTTTGGGAGCCTCCACATGAGCACAGTTCAGGTTGAGTCACGGAAGCTGTGCTCCGGAGGCTGAAATGATGTTGTTGAAGCCCTTGAAAGTGAAGTGTCTCCCATATGAGTGTTTAATTATCCTTTTATAGGACAGCAACTGGGCATTTGGATTTTTTAATAATTATTAATAGGGTATTAAACAATGAATTATCATGAACAATTAAAATTAATTGCGTTTCTTGGAGTTAATTAAATTATTTCTTTAATAGAACAAGTGTCTGAGCAGACATAAAAATGAAGAGCCAGTCCTATGAAAGTCTGCAGGGCCGTGTGTGATGAGGCAGGGCGCTTTCCCTCTCCCACCAGGGGAGGGGATCAGAGAACAGCCCAGGGCCTTGGGAATCCCACAGTCTCCTGGGAGGAGGGTGAACTGGACCCGGGTGGACCCAGGCCGCCTGCTCAGCCTCCTGACTTGAGTCCTCACCCATCAGGCCTGACGCCTCCCTCCCTTTGTTTCTTTTCTTTGTTCCTCTTTCTTAAGCCCTTTCTTCTCAGTTATGATCCAGGAAATGTCCTAGGCCCTGGAAATACAGAGACAAATCAGTCAAAATTCCATCCCTCCTGGAGTTTATGGTCAAGCGAGAGAGCCGACACTGTGTTAATAATGGCTAAGAGTCAGACAGCTGGGGTCAACTCTGGACTCTGCCTCTTACCAGCTGGGTGACCTTGGGCAAGTTACTTTCTCTGAGCCTCAGTTCCACCATCTGTAAATTAATACCTACACTGTGGAGCTGTTAGGAGACCAATGCGTTACCACATGTGAAGCATTTAGTACCGATGCTTAGAACACAGTGAAGTGGAAGTGAGCGTGTCAGTCGCTCAGTCATGTCTGAGTCTTTGCGACCCCGTGGACTGTAGCCCGCCAGGCTCCTCTGTCCTTAGGATTCTCCAGGCAAGAATACTGGAATGGGCAGCCATTCCCTTCTCCAGGGGATCTTCCTGACCCAGGGATCGAAACCGGGTCTCCCACATTGCAGGCAGATTCTTTCAGAAGAATCTTTTAAGAGAATTAAGACAAATTTTCTAGAAAGAAGGTCCTTATCTGAATCTTGAAACGTGAGTAGACCTTGGCCAGGCTGAGATGTGAAGGAAAGGATTTCCAGGCAGAGGGAACGGCATGTGTGAAAGCGCAGAGGCTTGGCAAGGGCAGTGCCAGGGAATGCAGCGGGTCCCGTTCCAGCAGCATCGCCTGAGTGTTGCGGGCTGGGGAGGGGTGTGGCTCGGGAGCCAACCTACAAAACGGTATCCTGCCCTGTGTAGTCCTCTCCCACACCGTACTGGGCTTGGTGTGTATTCCTGAAGGAAAGGGCAGAAGTCGTGGCAGGTCACTCCTGAGGCTAGATCCTGAAAGGCACGGGGGCTTCCCTTCTGCTCTGGGGTCACTTGCCTGCGGGGAAGCCCGCCACCATCTCAGGCAGCCCTTTGGGGAGGACCCTGTGGTGAGCAGCTGAGGCCTCCGGCCAACAGCCACGTGAGAAGTGGATCCTTCAGCCCCATGCAAGCCTGCCAATGGCCACCGCCCCATTCGACACAGAGACTGCAGCTTCAAGAAAGATCTGGAGTTGGAAACACCCAGACCCTGGGTGAGATCGTCGATGTTTCTCATTGCTTTAAGCCGCTACCTTCTGGGATAATTTGTTACACAGCAGTTGATAGCTAATACAAGTGCTAAGTGGAATCCCAGCTGTGAAGGGTCTAGTGGGAAGCACTTTCCATGGGAGATGAGGGCAGATTTGCAGATTAGGACGATCGCTCCAGCTGCATCAGAGAGGATGGACTGAGGAAAGATAGGAGTCGCCAGTTACTGCTCATTTACTGTGTGTCAGGCACAGTTACGACGTCTTCATATGCACTCAATCCTCTGAACAGCCCTATAATGTGGGTGCTATTACTGTGCTAATTTAATTTTAGTTTTTAATTGAAGCATCGTTGACGTACAATGTTGTGTTCGCTTCTGATGTGCGGCAAAGTGACTTAAAAGGACTAAAGTGAAGAGGAGCTAAGGAGCCTCCTGATGAGAGTGAAAGGGGAGAGTGAAAAGCTGGCTTACAGCTCAACATTCAGAAAACGAAGATCATGGCATCCGGTCCCATCACTTCATGGCAAATAGATGGGGAAACAGTGGAAACAGTGACAGACTTTATTTTGGGGGGCTCCAAAATCACTGCAGGTGGTGACTGTAGCCATGAAATTAAAAGATGCTTGCTCCTTGGAAGAAAAGCTATGACCAACCTAGATAGCATATCAAAAAGCAGAGACATTGCTTTGCCAACAAAGGTCCGTCTAGTCAAAGCTATGGTTTTTCCAGTAGTCATGTATTGATGTGAGAGCTGGACTATAAAGAAAGCTGAGCACCGAAGAATTGATGCTCTTAAACTGCGGTGTTGGAGAAGACTCTTGAGAGTCTCTTGGACTGCAAGGAGATCCAACCAGTCCATCCTAAAGGCAATCAGTCCTGAATATTCATTGGAAGGACTGATGCTGAAGCTGAAACTCCAATAATTTGGCCACCTGATGCAAAGAACTGATTCATTTGAAAAGACCCTGATGCTGGGAAAGATTGAAGACGGGAGGAGAAGGGGACGACAGAGGATGAGATGGTTGGATGGCCTCACTGACTCAATGGACATGGGTTTGAGCAAGCTCAGGGAGTTGGTGATGGACAGGGAGGCCTGGCGTGCTGGAGTCCACGGGGTTTCAGAGTCAGTCAAGACTGAGCAACTGAACTGAACTGATACATATATACCGCATCGTCTCCGTTCATTCATCTGTCGATGGACGTTTAGGTTACTTCCATGTCCTGGCTGTTGTAAACCGTGCTGTTATGAACATAGGGCTACATGTATGTTTATGAAGTACAGTTTTGTCCAGATATATGCCTAGGAGGGGGATTGTTGAATCACATGTGTGTGTGTGTGGGTGCTTAGTTGCTCAGTTGTGTCTGACTCTTTGTGATCCCATGTATTGCAGACCACCAGGCTCCTCTGTCCATAGGATTCTCTGGGCAAGAGTACTGTAGTGGGTTGCCATGCCCTCCTCCAGGGGATCTTCCCGACCCAGGGATCGAACCGAGGTCTCCCGCATTGCAGGCGGATTCTTTACCACCTGAGCCCCCAGGGAAGCCGGATCATATGGCAGCTCTGTGTTTAGTTTCTGAGGAACCTCCACAGGACTTTCCCTGGTGGCCGCACCAGTTTGCATCCCCACCAGCAGTGTGGGAGCGCTCCCTGTTCTCCACACCCCCTCCGGCGTCTGTTATTTGTACACTATTTAATGCTGGCCGTTCTGACCATTGCGTGACCTGGAACCTCACTGTAGCTTTGATTTGTGTTTCTCTAATAATTATATGCAAATTTTAAAGATAAGTAAATTGAGAAAAGTTGGGAAACTTGTTCTGTATCCCGCAACTAGTAGCTTATGGTGAAGCTAGGTTGTGAACCCAGGCAGTTCCTCGGCTCTGTGTTATGCATCCTTCCTGGAGGCCGGGAAGGCTGCCCATGCCAGCACAGGAGCTCGGGCATGTACTGGGTGTGGGAGAGGCAGAGAGCTAGAGGTGAGAGGTGTGTGAGAACGGGGCTTGGCGGGACCTGGTGCCCGGCCGGACAGGAGAGTGATGGGCAAGGGGATGGCCGCGGGCTAGCTGCTGCTCTCAGCTGGGTCCTGGCTTGAGGTGGCTCCACCCTGAGACGGTGAGGCTGGCGGAGGGGCAGGTTTGAAGGCAGAGTGCGCACGTCCTTGGGGGTGTGGTGAGTTAGCGATCCTGAAGGGCATCCAGGCAGCTCAAGGGAGATGTCGGTCTGAGATCAGGTATTCCCTGTACCCCACGGCTCCCCCTTCCTAGTTCTTATCAGACCCAAGAATGACCCACACACCTTTCTCCCTGACATTCCCCCGGAGCCCGAGCCTTGGGTCTGGGTCATCTCGGTCCCCCGTGCAGAGCGTGCAGCTGGGCCCCCGAGGCTGCCGGGGGCGCCTGTGGAAGGCGAGGCTGAGCCCGGCGCTCAGCTCTTGTGCCGCGCCGCTCCTGGCTGGCTGCAGTGGGGAGCATGGCGGGCAGGCAGGAGCCTGGAGCCACGCGGCGGATCCTGACGGCCAGCTCAGACGTGTGGCCGCCCATGTCTCTCCCCTATCGGCTGGCCTCTCCCCCACTCAGCTTCTCCAGATCAGGCTTCTTGGAGCCTGTGGGGTTGCGTTGCTGTCCCTTCTGTCACACTGGGTGGGCTGCCAGGGCTGGGGTCCCCTGCTCACAGCACCAGTGCCTGGCTCCTGGGCGATGCTGAGAGGCTCATCTCCTGGGCCCTCCAAACTCATCAGGGCCTCTCCTCCCACCAGCCCTCCCCTGAGGGTCGGAGTGCTGGCCTTGGCCTTTGTCTCCTGTGTGTCCCTGGAGTGGCTGCTGCCCCGGGCCCCATGCTGGCTCTGATAGCACTTGGTTCCATGCGGGAGTTTCCTGGGACAGATGGCCAGGTCCACGGGGCAGTTTCCCCTCACATAATCACATGGGCTGGCCGAGACCCAGACGTTCCCACCTGTCTGAAGGATTTCATCAAGTGACTGGGTACCAGGGTTCTGAGGGGCTTAGGTGAGCAACCCTGACCTGGAGAACCTTCTAGAAAACCATCAGGAGACCAGAGGGACCGTTTAGAGCAGGGATGCTCAGCACAGGGAAGCTGGGGCAGGGAGGACTTGGTTCCCCGGGGTCACCTGGCAACGTGTGGTTATCACTGGAGGCTGGGCGATGCTACAGGCCTGGGGGGAGAGGCCAGAGGGGCTGATGACCGCCTCCTATGATGCACAGGAAAGCCCCACAGTGCAGAATGGTCAGCCCCAAGTTCAATAGCACCGAGGCGGAGCTGTCCAGCCCTGGGGACCCACAGCATCCGGGGAGGGCGGGGCTGCCATAGGAGCCCGGCACGTCCTCCCCAGGTTCTGAGCGGACGTGCGCTCGCCAAGTCCTGCTCCTGGGTCAGTCCCCGGGGCCGCCATCTGCTCTGATCTGTGGTGACAACTCAAACATGGGGAAAGAGGGGCTTCCCAAGAGCAAGGGTGGGCGGCCTGCAGCCATCCCCCGCTCCACACCCCTTCCCCTGGGCGGGGGGAGCAGTTTTCAGACTGTTTCTGGAACCTCCCCGTGGGACACGGGGGACGTTGAGAGGGTGGGGGTCTGGGGTGCCTCCTCGCCCAGCAACTCTTTCTGTTGTTTGCAGATCCGGGGGCTGTGTAGGGACGAGGAATCTCTAAGCTGCCTAGTGTGGTGTGCCAAACACAGTAACTTTATTTTTCTCTCACTGAACAGGATTTCGGTCCCAAGCTCCCTTTCTGCCTGAGGGCAGAAAATGTAATCTCAGACAACTGCAAGTAAATTCAGTCCTTTCGAGTTCACGTTTGGTTCGACTCAGGGCTGTGGTCCCTCTCTGCTCCTCAGGGTGATGGGTTCCGGAGGCATCGCGGCGGCGGCAGGCGGCATCGTGTGACTGCGGTCAGCATCGGTCCTCGCGGGGCCCCTCCACGGGGGGCGGCGTCCAGCGGGCGCTCGGCGGGCTCGCTCCTCCCCAGGAGCAGCCACAGGTTCTCAGGTCTTCAGGAGTTCGATTCGGGCCTCCTCTCTGCTCCCCTCCTCTTCCTCCCTTCCCCCTCCCTGCTGAAAGTGAAAGTGTCAGTCCCTTACTCGTGTTGGACCCTGTGATCCCACTGGCCCTAACCCGCCAGGCTCCTCCGTCCAGGGGATTCTCCAGGCAAGGATGCTGGAGTGGGCTGCCATTTCCTTCTCCAGGGCATCTTCCCAACCTAGGGATCGAACCCCGGTCTCCTGCACTGCAGGCAGATTCTTTACTGTCTGAGCCGCCAGGGAAGGCCCCTCCCTGGTGGAATCCACCAAATCTCTGCCTGCTTCTCCAGGCAGAAGCCCAGAAGTTAACCCCAGTTCCCCAAGGGCAGCAGCCTGCACGAGCTGTGTTTGCAAAGCGCTTCTGGAATCTCTGGCTAGTTTCAGACATCTCAGGTGAGCTCTGCGGGGCAGAGCTGTATGCGTCAGTGTTACAAGCGATGTTTGCCTAAGAGCCCTGTCCTCCCCCTCACTCAGGCACTATCCAGAGGCCCCACTGCAGAGCCTGCCCATCCCTGAAGTCACTCCAGGCCTCTCAGGGAGGCTAGGTATGGTGGGGGCGGGGTGCACGCCTAGGAAGCCAGTGGGAGATAACTGTCTTTTCCCGGGGTGGGGGTGCCCACTGGATCTCAGAGCAGGATGGGCATTTGTCTAGGTCATTCTGCTGCAAAATGATGGAGGCCGGCTTAGCCTTTCCAACAGCCGGGGAAGGGTGGCAGGGGGATGAAGGCAGAGTCTACCCCACCTCAGTTACAGAGATGGTCCTGTGGGAGCTGGGCCGCTGGGTGCACAGGTGTGACCTTCCCTTTCCCCCCTCCCACTTCCTGCAGAGGGGAGACGGACCTGCTCTGTGCCGTGATCTCTTCGATCCGCCCAGTGAATCTTGAGGCAGCCGTTGCAGATTTCATGTTGAAGATGAAGAAACCGAGGCTCGTCAGAGTGGTATGCTCAAGTCCCACAGTAAATCAGCGATGGAGATGGGAGTTTTAAAAATTCCCGTTGCTTTGTTTTTTAAACATGTCCTCATTAAGACAGTTTAAACAGACGCTAATGTATGTGGAGTATGATTAGACTGCCTTGCTTTGCTTTCTCTTTCTGTCCCTCACGTTGGCTTCCCGTCTGGGGCTTCAGTGGTGCTTGCAGACCTGTAAATACATACAGATGTGCCCACACGCACAGAGAGACACTGGGGGAGTGCAGCATGCAGCCGTGCTGTCCCTTAACTGTTCCTTTAACGTGTTTTTCCTTAATGGTATCCTTTTGCTTGATAATGTATTCTGGACACCTCAGGTCAATGCGATGGATATAGGCTACGGCTTTTACAGGTTTTGAGTGGCTGACAGCATGATCTCCAGTGTTCACTCTGTCCTTTGAATGCTCCTCCCTGCTGTTTCAAGGTTTCTGCTCTTACAATCCTGTGATAGCTACCCTGCAAGGGACGCCCATCGTTAATGGTGCTTTAATGTCTGAGGATCGATTCTGGAAGCGGGACAGCAGGTCAAGGGTTATAAACATTTTATGCTTTCATAGATATCAGAGGCAGGATTTGAATTCGAGAATATCTGACTCCAGTGCGTGAGAAAGACCCAGGATACAAGACGGAGGCATGACCCCTGGGTGCTATCCTAACAGTCAGGCCTCCTGCCTCACCTGCGCGGAGCGTCTGCCTGGGGCACAGGGAGGCTGGCCTCCCAGCCTGGCAGGAGGCTCTGGCCACCTGACCGGGGCTTGGTCCATCCTCTGCGGCAGCCCGTGAGGGGAAGGGTGAATGGGCTGTCATTTCCCCTCTGCAGATGGGGACTCCCAGACTGCCGAGTGGCGGGGGCAGTGCCAAGGCGGGGACGGAGGTTTGGGGGCCAAGTGGAGGGGAGACTCGCCAAACACCATGCAGCTGGTCAGTTAAGCCTGGGAATGGAACTCGAAGTGGGGTCCGAAGCAGGGTCAGTGTGGCAGCGGGGACCCCCCTCTGCTCCCTAGGGGTGGAGCCGGCGCAGGCGAGCCTCCGACCCTCTGCCCGTGGCCGGCTCCAGGCGTGGGCTCTGGGCCGCCTTCCGGGGTAGGACCTGGCGGGAGCATGGGCTGTGCTGCTGCGACCAAGGGGGTGGATTCCCTTCTGCTCCGGCTGGTGGAGGCTGGGCATGGCCGTGGATGGCACCTGTTTGTGAGATGATGGACGTGCTGCTTATCTCGAAGAGAGAAGCCCCAGGAGGGGGCCTCGGGGAAGAGATAGCACGGTGGCCAGATGCCCGGAGGGGGCGTAACTGACAGGCGGGGGCGGCAGCAGGCAGCTCGAGCAGGGCAGGGCCGGGTGGGGAGGGAGCGCTGGGGCTCCAGTCTGGTGAAGGGGCACAGCTCCCCTCTGCAGGGAGCTGGTCTGATGGGGAGGTGCAGCTTCCCAGTCTGAGAGGAGAGGCACAGCTCCCACCCTCGAGGAGCTCCTGGTCTGGTGCGGCCAGGGATCCTGGCCCGTGGAGAGCCCCTGCCTCATGGAGATGATAGAATAATGGTAGAAAACTTTGACAGTTTTCCGTCACTGAGAAACCCACTTCAAACACAGAAAGAGGCCCCTCCGTCAAGGAGTGACACGGGCAACGTGGCCTGGTGGGGAGAGCACAGGCTTTGGAATCTGGTTGGAATCCCTACCCAACCTCACACAAGTTGTACAACCTTGAATACATTACCTTGCCTCTCTGAGCCTATTTTCTCACCACATATGGGGAGATTACTAAGTGAGTTAATACTCAGGTAGCCCCAAGTACAGTGATTGGCTGTGAGTGCCCAAATCATGGTAGCAACTCCAATCTTATTTGGGCAGGTTTAAATCATGGAGGGCTTCCTGCAGGAGGAGAACCCCGAGGCTAGACTTTGATGACTTGGGCTTCTTTCTAGGTTCTTTCTGAGATCCTGGAGGATCTCAGCCTTTTTGGGCCTCACTGCTTCTCCCCGCACCTCTCCTGGGCGGCTGAGCCAAGCGGTTCAGGAGGGCTGATTTCTTCAAAGTAAGAGGACACACCTAAACGGAAAGGTGTGACGAAGGTAATTAGAGGAGACGGAAGATGCCCATGGAGGGCCCAGCTTGTGATGGAGAAGCCTCTGGGTTTGGCAGCCCGCGTGCCCCCCGTCGGGAACACTCCGTGCGTTGCCACCTCGGTCGTTTCTGTTCACTTGACGGCACGGTCAATGCAGACAGATTGGAAACTGGAGTCAGGCCAGACTGCCAGAAGCCGGAGTGTTAGGAAACAGTCCAGCCAGGCGATGAGGCAACAGACAGGAGCTGCAGAGGGCAGGAGAGGCTTGGAAGCTCTGAGGGTCTCGGGAGGGGGACTGGGAGCCGAGCAAGCTGCTGGGAGCCCCTTCTTTGTAGGTGGTCAGCCAGCTTAAGGGCTGGACGCTGCCTGACGCACCTCCCTTGGTGGGTCTCTCTGGCCGTGACCTCCAGGCTGCCTGACCCAAAGGACTCATGACTCGGGTCCTTTCCGTCTGTTTAAACTCCAGTTCAGTTCAGTTGCTCAGTCGTGTCCCACTCTCTGTGACCCCATGGACTGCAGCACGCCAGGCCTCCCTGTCCATCACCAACTCCTGGAGCTCACTCAGACTCACGTGCTCCACGTCGGTGATGCCGTCCAGCCATCTCACCTTCTGCCGTCCCCTTCTCCTCCCGCCTTCATTCCTCAGGAGGCAGGTAGGTTGGTCTGGTGTTCCCGTCTCTTGAAACATCTTCCAGTCTGTTATGATCCACACAGTCAAAGGCTTTGGCGTAGTCAATAAAGCAGAAGTAGATGTTTTTCTGGAACTCTCTTGCTTTTTTGATGATCTCACGGAAATTCCAGGCCCCACCACGTGTGGCTTGGGTCCCAAGGTGGAGCTGATGAGCACAGTTATTGTGACAGGCTGAGCCAGATGGAAGCCAGTGGGAAGGGAGAGGGCCAGGGCCCAACGTTCGGTGTGGCAGGAGATCAGGCTCTAGTGAGCAGGGCTGGGACGTGGGAGGGTCACCGCGTGTCCTGTTCCTCGCATTTTCATTCAGTGAGCAGCTCCTCTGCCTTGGATGCTGTGCCAGTTATGTGCATTATCGCCCGCCCTGTGAGTGAGTGTGACTGTTACTGCCACTTTGCAGACAAGAAAACAGGTTCAGAGAGGTTAAGTCACTTTCCTCAGTCACGCAACTACTTAGCGATTGGGCCAGGATTCAGGTGTAAGCCTGGGAAATTCCAAAGGCAGTGTTCCCAGCAGGCTGGTCCTAGAGAGCTCCTGGACGGGCGGGGGTCCCAGCCCTCCTGGGAGCACCGCCTATGGGTGGGAAGCCGTGGGAGTGGAATCGGGAAGCTGGGGTCCTCTCCTCGGGCTTGTCTGTGCCTTCACCCCTTTTGAGAATTGACGCAGGTCTCCATGGTGGGGCTCTTCTGGCTTAGAGGCGTGGTTCTTCGGGTCCCAAGGAAGTGCCCTTCCTGGGCAGAGTCGTTCGGGTCTTCCGACCGTGGTCCCGTGCCTTGGAGCTCTCCACACGTTCCCCGCCCTGCACGTCACAAGGGGGAACCGGGATGCTCGTGACGCTAACCCACCTTCCAGGGATCGAGCCGGCTCAGGGTCAGTCTTCGCCTTGAACTTGCCGCCTGGGTCTCTCGTGGCCCTGCTTCAGGCTCTTCCCTTCACCTGCACAGCTCTTGGCTTTGGCCGTGGGTGTCCCTTCCCACCTCTGCCTGCTCCCCACTCCTCAGAACGTTTCTCCGGCCCAGCGTGGTGCCCGGATCCACGCCTGAGCCCTCCGGCTGCTAGTGCCTCCAGAGATGTCCGGTTCCTGCCCGGAGGGCCCGTCTGCCTGATGTCCTGAGCTCCATGTTGCCCAGAGCAGAGACGGGAAGGGTTAAGGCAAGCCTGGTGCCTGGGAGAAGAGAGAGAAAACACCCCCGAGGCTCTTCCGTTGCAACCCCTGCTCTCCAGGACAGGGCTGCTCTCAGACAAATGGGCCAATAGCGGGACGGTGTGTAATGGCAGCGTCATTTCAAAGCGGTTATCTGGGAGAACAGCGATTATGTCCAAGAACAGAGAAGGTCAAATGGGCTGGCCCCACCGCTCGACTCCAGGGAACCTCTTGCCAAGAAAAGGCTGTGTGAGCCGGGGTGCAGGCAGGCGCGGGAAGTGGGAGGAGGGGGTGGGGGCAGGGGCAGGACCCCCTCGACCAGGGTCTCAGGGGGGCTGCCCGGGCTGAGCCTCCGAGACAGCTTGGCTGCCCGTCTCTTGTGTCAGCCGTCTCTGGTTGGTCCTCGGTCCCCGTCTGGGTGCGACTGTTTCCCCGGGGCCCTCAGAAGGTGCCTCTGAGATGGGCCTTTTCGGGCGCCCGCGGCCGGGGGAGCCTCCCTCTCTTGGCCCTCACGTCTGCTCCCCCTTCCTTCTCTGTCTCCATCACGATGCCGTCCGCACGCTCTCGCAGCTGCTCATCCGTCCTGTCACTCACTGTCTCTCAACCCAAAGGCCCGGAAAGCCCTTCCATGCCGCTCCCCACCATCACCCGCTGGCTCATTCGGCCCCCGCCTGGGTTCCCTCTTCTATCGCCCATCCTGCCCGCATTCTCAATATTCCACTGGCTCGGGTCCACGCTTAGCCCTTCTGCGCACTCCTGTTAATACCCGTCGGGCAGCTGTTCAGCCTGCGCATCCACCCGCCTGCCTGTCACTAACCACCCTTCCACCTGCCTACCCGTTCTTCCGTCACCCACCCTCGCCGCGTCCCTCCCTGCCCTGCTTTCTTTTCCCCGTCCGTTCATTCATCGCTTCCCATATCCGTCCACCACTCACTGTGCATCCTCCCATCCATCCTTCCAAGCGCCGTCTGCTGTTCACAGCCTGCCCGTCCGGCCTCCACCTTCCCCTGCTCCGCGGCCGTCCTCACGCCTGGCCGCCTGGCCACTCTTGCTTTCTCACCGCTTCTCTGCAGTCACGTGTTCTCCCCTCCCCGTGAACCCACACATCTGTGCGAACCTCTGGGTATTCAGTGTTCTCTGCTGATCCCCATTGTTTCCTGCCTCTTTGAGTTCATGCTCGTCTACATCATCCACCGGCAGCCTCCTCCTCAACTCTGATTGCTGAAATCATACTCACTCCAAGGTTTACTCTAGGGTAACTGTTTCAGGCGAGTGCAGCGTACTTGCCTCTGCAGCCAAAGAGAGGGCTGTAATTGTGGCCTCAGCTTTGCACTGACTGCTTGACCTTGGGAAGGACACTCAACCTCCCCAAGCCTCCATCGCCTGGTAGGTTAAGGGAGTTGATGATACCTACCGTGTAAAGTAGTTAAGTAAGAGTATCTTTAAGGTGCCCAGCACATACCTGGGCTTCGTCGGTGGCTCAGCAGTAAAAGAATCCACCTACACGGCAGGAGACGCAGGAGGCGCAGGTCTGATCCCTGGGTCGGGAGGATCTGGAGGAGGAAATGGCAGCCCACTCCAGCGTACCTGCTGCAAAAATCCCACGGACAGAGGAGCCTGGTGGGCTACGGCCTGTGGAGTCGCTGCGTGTCAGAAGCCACGGAAGCGACTGAGCACGCACGTGTGCACCTGGCACCTGAGACTCCACAGGTGTCCAGCTCCACCGAGGAGGAAGTGCAAGACGGATCCGAGACCCTCCTAGACTCTCGGCACACAGCTGAGGTGGCCGGCCAGGACAGGCATGCTCCCAAGCCTGACTTCTTTACTTCTGTTCTCTACTTTGCATCGTCTCCACTCGAATTATTGACACACCCAGCAGAGACCCTGAAGCAGCAGCGACGAGCGTGTGGTGTGGACGGGAGGCTGCGGCCTAATCAACTTCATCTCAGCGGGCCCAGGAGGAAGCCGTGGGCGTCATGCCAGTTGCTCGTTAGAGACAGGAGGGCCTGCTCTGACGTGGGTAGCAGTGACCAGAGGGGGCTCGGCGTTGACATTTCCCAAGGGAGCTGGATATCTCTGGGAAAGTTCTTCACCTGGATCCTGTGGTCACGGAGGCCCCCCTGTCGAGATGAGCAAGGCCGCTGGACCCCAAAAAGGAAACTGCATTGAATTTTCTACCTCCCACAGGGAGGCTCAGAAATGCCAAAGTTGGTGCTATTTCCTGCAGTGAAATGTCCCTTTTGAGTGAGGATGCTTTCTCTTAGTCATCCTGGTGTGTAGTGGAGAGTTGTATAGCCATCCTTTGGTTTGCGGCCACATCCAAGGCTGTAAATGCTGATAACTGTGTGAAAACAGTCTCTCCGGGACCCTAAGAAAAGCAGGAACAGGTTGGTAGTGGTTGCCAGTTTCCATGGTGTAAACTCTCCCACTATGCCTGATTGCAAGCTACCAGCTTCACAGAGGGGTGGAATCTTTGAAGGTGGAGTTGGAAGAGATGAGCAGGAGGATGTTGTCAGAAAGCAGCTTCATCACACCAGAACGACGGGCTTGGAGACCTTCAGAGCGGAGACAGTGGAGCACAGTCATAGTTGTGACGCGGTTAGTTTGGGGAACGTGCTGTCTTTGCTCTTCATGCAGTTTATTCCATGGTGAGTTTGTAGA
This sequence comes from Capra hircus, assembly GCF_001704415.2. Lineage (NCBI taxonomy): Eukaryota > Metazoa > Chordata > Mammalia > Artiodactyla > Bovidae > Capra > Capra hircus. The sequence goes on along the minus strand of NC_030809.1, from coordinate 1,187,518 downwards.
GTTTAATTTTTAAATAATGACTATGTTAAAACAAGTGGGTCACGAAATCCCTGAAAATTTGACAGCTGGCTCTCATGAGCTCTGCTTATTTTAGTTCAAGTGAATTTGCTTTTCCCCTGAAGATGAGAGCATCGTGCAGAAGTCTGAGCTGGAGAAATGGAGAAACCACCTTGGCCTGGGACTTCTGCTGCGTTACTGTCCGGCATGCGTCATCCCCAGGGCTGGCCCGGCGCCGTGCTCATGAAGAATAGGTGGGAAACTGTGATTTTCCTGTATCACTCGGTTAAGAGGCGAATGGTGGATGGACTTTGACCTCCATAACGCCTGGGTTATAGTTCAGGTTTTACCATTTGGCAGCAGTGTAACTTTGGGCAAGTTACTCAACCTCTCTAAGCCCTTTGAGTAAATTAGGCAATTTATTAATTCAACAAATATTTATTGAGCACCTACTATGTGCCAGGTACTAGAAACAGAGCAGTCAATAGCTAATAGAAGCCTGTCTGTACATATAGCTCACCCTCTCAATGAAGGGTCCTGCTGTCTGCCATGTAGTAGATATGTTGCCTGGAGAAGGCAGTGGCACCCCACTCCAGTCCTCTTGCCTGGAAAATCCCATGGACGGAGGAGCCTGCTGGGCAGCAGTCCATGGGATTGCTAGGAGTCGGACACAACTGAGCAAATTCACTTTCACTTTTCACTTTCTTTTTTTTTTTTTTAAATTTTAAAATCTTTAATTCTTACATGCGTTCCCAAACATGAACCCCCCTCCCACCTCCCTCCCCACAACATCTCTCTGGGTCATCCCCATGCACCAGCCCCAGGCAAGCTGCACCCTACGTCAGACATGGACTGGCGATTCAATTCTTACATGACAGTATACATGTTAGAATTCCCATTCTCCCAAATCATCCCACCCTCTCCCTCTCCCTCTGAGTCCAAAAGTCCGTTATACACATCTGCGTCTTTTTTCCTGTCTTGCATACAGGGTCGTCGTTGCCATCTTCCTAAATTCCATATATATGTGTTAGTATACTGTATTGGTGTCTTTCTTTCTGGCTCACTTTTCACTTTCATGCACTGGAGAAGGAAATGGCGACCCACTTCAGTGTTCTTGCCTGGAGGATCCCAGGGACGGGGGAGCCTGGTGGGCTGCCGTCTATGGGGTCGCACAGAGTCGGACACGACTGAGCGACTTAGCAGCAGCAGCAGCAGCAGCAGATATGTTGCCTGTTATTTATATATGATTGATACCATGTAGATTTGTGATGTGGACATTATCATTTCCTCCACCTGCAGAAGTTTGTTGAAGTGACAGTTGGGTTCCGGTCTTTATCAACAAAGGCATAGCGCCACCGAAGCACGGTGCTCCTTCCTGGGGATTTGACATCGGTGGCTTTTCTGTCTCTAAAGGTTTCTCTTACTGGAGCATAGCTGCTTACAATGATGTGTGAGTTTCTACTGTACAGCAGAGCGGTTCAGTTGTATATACTACGTGTGTTTGTGTGTGTAGACACACACACATTCTTTTGTATTCTTTTCCGTTACGGTTTCGCACAGGATATTGAATATAGTTCTCTGTGCTAAATAAGGAGGAGGACCTGCTGGCTGTCCTTTCCATATGTAACAGTGTATATCTGCTGACCCCAGACGCCCCACCCGTCCCATCCCTGCCACCCTCCCTCGTGGCAGCCACCAGTCTGCTTTCAGTGTCGGTGGGTCTGTTTCTGTCTCACTCGTAAGCTCATTTGTGCCATAGTTTAGATTTCTACGTATAAGTGATTTCATGCAGCATTTGACATTTGTAGCTTTTAAGGGCAGAAGTCGACTGCCTGCTCTGGTGTGTTACGGCTTGCCCTGACTTCACATCATCTGTTTGTTAATCATCCATCCAGCCATGTATCCATTCAAGAGGTGTGCACCTCCAATTCCAATATTTCCTTTTATGAAAAAGTCACTTAATTAATGTACATTTTGGGTTGGTGGCTCAGAAGGTAAAGATCTGAGTTCCATCCCTGGGTTGGGAAGATTCCCTGGAGAAGGGAATGGCAACCCACTTCAGTATTCTGGCCTGGAGAATGCCACGGACAGAGGAGCCTGGCGGGCTACAGCCCATGGGTTGCAAAGAGTTGGACTCGGCTAAAGCAACTTAGCGCGCGTGCCTCGGCCGTTCCCCTCTGTCCCGGGACAGGTGGAGCTGCTTATCTGACGGATGAGTTGGCCTTAGGCAGTCTCTCCCCTCCCCTCTTTCCTGCTTGAGTCATGGGAGCAGGCATAATTCCTTAACCCTCTGAGGCTTTCACCGTCCAGTACGGCAGCCTCCACCACACGAGGTGGTTAGCATTTGACATGTCGCTGTCCAAACCGCGGTGTGCTGTTAGTGTGAGACGCACTCGTATGAAAACAGAAAGTAAAACATCTCACGAATATTTTTTGTTGTTGCTTATGTATTAAAGTGATCACATTTTGGAGCTATTGGGTTAAACAGAAAGTCTTAAAGTGAATATGTTCTTTTGTGTTTTTATCATGGCTACTAAATGTTGAGGCTTGTGTTCCGTTTCTGTTGGACATCGCCAGTTTAGATGTGGGCTTTGTTCCTACGATGGGGCTTGGAGGTGGGCGGCTTGTCCTCACCGAGTTGTCTGTGCCAAGGTGGGTTGGTCTGCTTAATTCTGGGGCCCATTGAGCGGCCCGTTTGGCTCTCACGGAAAGCTGTATTCTGCTCCCCAAATCAGCCTTTAGCGGCGCCAGCGGTGACGTGCTGGCCTCCCCCTGCTGCTCCTCTGTCTTACTTTCTGGTGGGCTCAGAACTGGGGTGGAGAAGAGGGAAACTGTTTCTGGGTCTCGTTAAGGACCCCCTGCCATTCATCCAAACATTACATACCAACCACTTACTGTGTGCATGCCTGGTGCTGGGAACCACCCATAAAGCAGTCATGCCGCTCAGCACCCTGCCTGGCCTCCATGCTGGCCTGAGACTTTTGGTCAATGATGATCACGTGGGAAAAATCCACACATATACCCAGATCTTAAGTTTCGCTAATGATTTCAGGGGGCTGCTGGGATTTCTGGAAGGGCATCCGTGGGCTGCTATGGGTCCTTGAACTCCCGGTTGAAATCTCTTTCCTTAGAGCAGGGCTTGTCAGCCTCAGCGCTGTTGGCATTTGGGATTGGATAATTCTTTTTTTAATATTTGTTTTTGTTTATTTATTCCTTTGGCTGCACCAGGGCTTAGCTGAGGCACACAGGATCTGTTGTTGCGGCGTATGGGATCTAGTCCCCTGACAGGGGGTCAAACCCCCGCCCCTTGCATTGGGAGTGTGGAGTTCTAGGCACTGGACCACCTGGAAAGTCCGGAATGGGTAATTCCTTATTGTAGAGCTCTCCAGAACCTTGTAGGGTGTTTAGAGGCATCCCTAATCTCACTCGGTGCCAGGAGCATGCCCCCGACAAGTTAACAAAAATCAAAAAATGTCACCAGACGTTGCCAAATGCCCTTGAGGGGTCAAACAAGCCCAGCTGGTACCCCTGAGTTGAACGGAGCTGCTGCTGCCCAGCTTCAGATGCCAGCATCATGGGGTTGCTGTGTTTCTAAAGGGATGTGGGCTCCGAGTGTTCTCAGCCTGGTCTACCTCAGCCTGGCCCCCACTGCCCACCCCCTGTTTTTCTGGTCTCTCCTGGTCCCGCCCGGTGCTGGGTGAACAGCGGTTTGGCTGAATGGAGGCAGAAGGAAAGGCTAGAGGCCCTGTTCTGTTCCCCTCTCATGATACGCAACGCTCCCTAGGACCCAGTCCTAAATCTCCTGTCAGGCCCTAGGGACATGCCATCTCTAATTGTTTGTAACTCAGACAGGCTGAACCATCTTCCTCACCTCCCAGCTAGAAATCACTGCTTCTGAACAAGTGAGATGAGCATGTCCCCGAACAGCCTCCAGCCAGATGTGCCTGGACCTCCCCTGGCCTCTGCCTGCCTCTCCCGCCTCCGGCAGCTGTGAGTTCCACAGACAGGTGGGCGGTGCGCAGACGCCCGCCTGGGGGCCCACAGAGCCTCCCCTGGCTCTGTGAGTGGCACTGCTGCCTTGGATGCAGACCCGGGGTTGGGAATTTTCACCGTCTCCCGAGAGCTGGCCTCCCTGGAGTCCAGGGAGCCCGGCTGACTCTGGAGCTGGGTGAGAAATGGCTGTCTGTTGAATGAATGTAACAGAAATCAGGCAACAACGAGAACAAGGTCACAAAGAGCTGACCCCATCCTCAGATCCCAGTGTGGACACTGGCACCTCGTGTGTGATCACCAGGACGTGCCTCCCCCCTGAACCTCTCTCTCTCCTTTGGAAATGGGAGTGTGGGTTGAGTGTCTCTAAGACCCTTCCGCACTGATGTTGGAGGTTATGTTTAGTCCTTGTGGCTGGCACGGGCTCTTGCTCTGCTTTGTCCAGGCGAATTTGCTTTCCATTGTATGCCGAACGGAGCTCTTCCGCTGTGGACTGAGGTGTTCAGCCCCAGCCTGCTTCTGCCTTCTGCCCCCTCTCAGCTTTGATTTCTAGGCCCAGCAGCTGTCCACCCAGCGGGAGCTCCCTTATTTGATCCACCCTCAGTTTCCCCATCTGCACAAAGGACATAATAAATAGTCCCTATTAGGACGATGGTAGTAGTATTTCCTCTTTGTGGAGGAAAGAGACTGGCGAGCTGTCTCGCCCTAGGTTACGGAGCAGCAGGTGGTGGAGCTGGGATTAGGCCTGGGGAGGCTGAGGCCCAGAGCCCAGGTTCCGACCCATCTGGGGACATGGGCTTCCAAGCCAGAGAATATTCTTTGCAAAACCCCTGGGAGAACCTTGCTGTGAGACTGCGCAGAAGGCGCGTAGTATGCAGGGTGCAGGCGGGTCCACAGACAGGATACGTTAAGGGCTCGCCTGCCACCCAGAAACCTGAGGGTCTGCACGTGTGAACCCGTATTGTCTGGCACCCTGTGGGAACAGAGTCCCTGCCTCTGCGGTGCTGAAACTCTGGCAGCGGGAGACAGATGATGACGATGGTGATAATACACACGTGAGGAGTGCGAGGTGCAGCGGTGGGCGAAGAACAGAGCGGAGAAGAGCTAGAGAGGGAAAGGGAGGGGCGGCTTCAAGTGGGGAGTCCGCTGTGTGCCGCCACGTTGCCCAGGCGTGTCCGACTCTGCGACCCCGCCGGTGTGACCCACCAGGCTCCTCTGTCCGTGGGGTTCTCCAGGCAAGGAGACTGGAGGGGTTGCTGTGCCCTCCCTCCGCCAGGGGATCTTCCCGCCCCAGGGATCGAACATGAGTCTCTTACGTCTCCTGCACTGGAGGGTTCACCAGCTGAGCCACCGGGAGAGCCCGTCAATATTTCAGCCAAATTCTGGAGGAGGTGAGGGAGCTGGCTGTGCGTCAGTGCAAAGGCCCTGTGGCGGGCCTCTGCTCGACCCGTCGAGTGGCTGGAGTGGAAGGAGCAGTGTTGTAGAGGTCGGAGGGGCTGAGGGACGTGACCGAGCGAGACCGCGCAGGGCCGGGCGGGGCAGCACAGGGGCCGGGCCTTGACTCCGAGTGAGACGGGAGCCGCGGAGGGCTCTGAGTAGCGGGAACTTGGATGTGTGAGTCAGAATGGCTCGTCCAGGGCCCCGCCTCAGATGGAAGGTGCTCTAGGACCCTTCCCTGTGGTCTCTGGGCCGGAGGTCCAGCGCAGGAGTGGCCGCCTCTCCAGGAAGCCCGAGAAGCATCTGAAACGCCGCTCGCAAGGCCAGCGGGTGCTTGCTTCGCTCGGCTGCCCGGCTCCTGGGACAAGCCGGCTCCTCGAGACTGAGCCTCCCCTCCCTCGGCCCTCCGCGGCCCTGGGCTTTTCATCTGTGCTTTGTCCCCTCGGGCAGTTATTCATTATTTCCTGCTCCACAGTGTTTCTGAGGCGGCGCTTAGGGAAGATGCTGCACTGAGCAAAGTGTGGCGGCGGCGTGATTCGCCCTGGACCCCGCTGAAACACTGGAGCGGCGGCACATCACTGTCCAAGTTTGCTGCTGCCCGCTTCGAGGGAGAGGCAGGAAGCCCCACTCGGGCGTGCTGAGCTCTTCGCAGCGTAGAATGAAGCAGCCCGAGCAGCCGCGGCACCGAGTGGAGTCACAGGACGGGGGACTGGGGCCGAATGCGGCCAGAGGGGCTTCGCTCTGCTGCCCCGCCTCCTCCAGAAGGGAAGGCCCTGCAGGGAGGGGTCTGCCTCTGCTCTTTGCTCATGTCTCCCCTGGTGCTGGTCCAGGACGCAGAATGAGAGGCTGTGCCAGGAGGCGGCTCTGGAGTCAGGCTGGCTCGGTTTGAAGCCCAGCCCGACCTCTTGGTGACTGGGTCTCCTTGGACCAGACCCTTAGGGTTCAGTCTAGGACGCGATGATGTTGCTGGTCAGTGGTTCAGTCGTGTCTGACTCTGCGACCCCGTGGACTGCAGCACGCCAGGCCTCTCTGTCCTTCACCAACTCCCGGAGTTCACTCAAACTGGTGCCCATTGAGGTGGTGATGCCATCCAACCATCTCATCCTCTGTCATCCCCTCCTCCTTCTGCTTTCAATCTTTCCCAGCATCAGGGTCTTTTCAAATGAGTCAGTTCTTCGCATCAGATAGCCAAACTCAGCTTCAGCATCAGTCCTTCCAATGAATATTCAAGACTGATCTCCTTTAGAATGGACTGGTTGGATCTCCTTGCAGTCCAAGGGCCTCTCAAGAGTCTTCTCCAACACCACAGTTCAAAAGCATCAATTCTTTGGCGCTCAGCTTTCTTTATGGTCCAACTCTCACATCCATACATGACCACTGGAAAAACAGTAGCCTTGACTAGACAGACTTTGTAGGCAAACTAATGTCTCTGCTTTTTAATACACTCTCTAGGTTGGTCATAGCTTTTTTTCCAAGGAGCAAGTGTCTTTTAATTTCATGGTTCCAGTCACCATCTGCAGTGATTTTGGAGCCCAAGAAAATAAAGTCTGTCACTGTTTCCATTGTTTCCCCATCTATTTGCCATGAAGTGATGGAACCGGATGCCATGATCTTAGTTTTCTGAATGTTGAACTTTAAGCCAACTTATTCACTCTCCTCTTTCACTTTAATCAAGAGGCTCTTTAGTTCCTCTTCACTTTCTGCCATGAGGGTGGTGTCATCTGCATATCTGAGGTTATTGATATTTCTCCCGCAGTCTTGATTTCAGCTTGTGCTTCCTCCAGTCCGGCGTTTCTCATGATGTACTCTGCATAGAAGTTAAATCAGCAGGGTGATAGGATGCAGATGACCAACTAAACTAGATTAGCTAACTAAGCCACGTTTTCACATGGATCGCCACGTGATAATTTGTATTAGCTAGCTCTGGCCGAATAACAAGTGAACCCCACATGTAGCAGCTCAGAGCAACAAACAGTTCCGTTCATGCAGTCTCTGCGGGTGGGGGTCTGTGATGGCTGCAGCCCAGCCGGACGGGTCAGTCTCTCTCGAGGTTTGCTTTGCTTCCAGGACACCAGCAGGGTCTGCCGTCAGCTGCAGGCTCGCCTGTGACTGAAGGACCTGCTTCCTCAGCGGCACCCTCGGGTGCGTCCTGGGAGGCCTCCTTGGTCGTGACATGGACCTCTCCATAGTCGTGACGCGGCAGTGCAGCGCAGATGATCAAGAGAGCCACCAAGGTGAAGCCACATGCCTCTTCCCCCCACAGTGGTTTTAATACATTTACGCAACAATCGTCACCACAATCCAGTTTGAGAACATTGCTAGCTTCCCCTGTGGTCAGACGGCAAAGAGTCCACCTGCAGTGCCGGAGACCTGGGTTTGATCCCTGGGTCAGGAAGATCCCCTGGAGAAGGGAATGACTACCTGCTCCAGTATTCTCGCCTGGAGAATCCCATGGACTGAGGAGCCTGGCGGGCTACAGTCCATGGGGTCGTGAAGAGTCAGACACGACTGGGTGAGTTTCCCTTTTCATCATCCCTGCAAGGTTCCTTGTGCCCCTTCACAGGTAACCCCTGCCCCGCACTCTCAGCCCTGCTGGTGCTGCTGCTAAGTCGCTTCGGTCGTGTCCGACTCTGTGCAACCCCATAGACGGCAGCCCACCAGGCTCCGCCTTTCCTGGCAAGAGCACTGGAGTGGGTTGCCATTTCCTTCTCCAATGCATGAAAGTGAAAAGTGAAAGTGAAGTCGCTCAGTCGTGTCCAACTCTTAGTGACCCCATGGACTGCAGCCCACCAGGCCCCTCCATCCGTGGGACTTTCCAGGCAAGAGGACTGGAGTGGGGTGCCATCGCCTTCTCCAACTCTCAGCCCTAGAGAGCCACTATTCTGCCTTCTATCTGCCTGCTAGTCATTTCGTATAAACAGAATCATGGAATATAGTGTTTTGTGCCTAGATTCTTTCACCTAGTGAAATGTTTTTATTGTTATTTTTACCACCAATTTGTGGGAAAACTATTTCGTTGGGGATTTATGTAACAGAATGTAAAGGTGAGCATCTTCCTTCACTTCCATTCTGAGGGTTTCACAGAGTGTATGGTCTATCAGATACAAGCTTCAGTGTGAAAATAAATGCCGCCTGATGATTTATTTTAAACCAAAGAGTTAGCGCTATGGTTTTTTTACTCATTTCTTGTTGTTATTGAAGTATAGTTGATTTACAGTGTTGTGTTAGTTTTAGGTGTATAGCAAAATGATTCCTGAGTGTGTGTGCGCGCGCGCAAGTGTGTGTGCACGCAAGTGTGTGTGTGCGAGTGTGCGTGTGTGCACGTGAGTGTGTACATACGTGTGTGTGCGTGCACGCGCGTGTGTGTGCACGTGTGCGCGTGTGTGTGCGCATGTGTGTGCGAGTGTGTGTGTGCGCGCGTGTGTGTGTGCGTGTGTGTGTGCGAATGTGCGTGTGTGCGAGGGTGTGTGTGCGCATGTGTGTGCGCAATGGTAGTAGTTTGCCTCAATGAGTTGGGGTTGCCACGAGTAACTTGCTACTGATACATAATAAGGTGCCAGCTATCGCCACCTTAGGGCCGCATAACAAATCATCCCCAAACTCAGGCACATTGCAGCTACACGTATTTATTCTGAAGTTCGCAGGGCTGCGCTTCAGCTGATGAGACAGCGGGTCCGATGTCTCTATTTCTGCTTGCAGGTCAGGTGGGCTGGGCTCCAGGCTGCAGGCTGGGCCCAGGTCTGTCCCGCGTGTGCCCAGACGGGAGCCGGGCTGAAGGGCAGCAGTTGTCAGGACGCAAGGAAGGAGCAAAGCGCGTAGCGCCTTGGAGGCTTCGTCCTGGAATCGGCGCCTCTGCGGCTTCGTCCTGGAATTGCCACAGATGCCTCCCGACCACAGCGCACCAGCCGAGCCGAGCCACGTGACCCCGGCCGAATCCATGGGGGAGGGAGTGCACTCACTCCACTCTTTCCGGTGGGTGTTTCTGCAGAAACGTATGACTGTGAGGATGGAAGTGCAATCTTAATGGGGGGTGGGCGTGAAGGGTGTGAATGTACAATCCATCATAGGTACCAAAGCGTGAGAATGATTTGCCTTCAAAAGAAAAAGCTAGACTGGATGCCAGCCCATCCATAGGTGAATGTGCTCAGCTGTCGGTTGCAATGATGGGCTTTCTCGGGGGGACAGAGCCGAGTGACATGTAATGGACTCGTGGGGGTTCATCTGGGACCCCTTGCCATCCCCCATGAGCTGCAAGTCAAGACTGTGCGTCACACCTGTGAGCCTCTGTGCTCTGGGCACCAGTGTGGGGAAACGGGGCAGGACCACCGTCCCCGCTGTGGCTGACGTCATCAGGCCGCCTGCCCTGACCGACCCTGTGCTAGGTGACGAGCTCAATCAATCCTCACAGCACTCTGAGAGATGGGCTAAGCAGTATTTCCATTTCACAGACCAGGAGACCAAATCTCAGAGGGATGAAGACCCTTCTCATCCCCCAGCGGGGCCCAGGACACAGACTGCGTGACTGAGAATACGGGAGGTGCGCACCAGGGCGAGGGTACTGGGCCTTCCTCCGGGCAGCGGGTTTGAGCTCCAGCCTGAAGACAGACTCAGCAACTGTGCAGCTGTCTCTCTGGCGATAGGATGGATGTCCTCCTCCTGAACAGGGGAGTGAGCTTCCCCTCTTTGGGGGGTATTGACCCAGAAGCTAGATGGTCGCCCTTCTGGGATGCCAGAGGGAAATTTAGAGGAGCTGGAGGCTGAACCTGTTCATACAGGAAAGTCCTTCCGACCCTGAGCTTTCAAGGTCGTTAGGTCAGTTAAGGCCACGGCTGCAGCTCAAAGCCAGGTCTCCCGATTCCCAGGTTTTGTAACCGTGGACTGTGACTTTGCGAAGGTTGCCCTTGGAGGCCAGGCCGTCAGCCTCCCCATTTTACAGAGATGAGGAGTAGCCGCGGACCAGAGAGGGGGCTGCAGGAGGGCCTCTGCAGACTGAATGACAGGCCGGACTTGAAGTCAGGGGCTGAGCGACTGCAGCCTCTCCTGGCCGGGCCGGGAGGGAGGGAACAGGATAGCTGAGTGACAGGCACACTCAGCCACGGCTCTTCTTGTTCAGAAATGCAGATGCCCCTCAGGGTCACATTTTTACACGGCACAGATCACTCTTTCTCTCCCTTCCCTCTAAGACTTGTCTGGGATTGTTTGTACTACAAAAACCGGAGGGAATTGAGCCATTTGCTTGAACAATCTTGCTAAACCTGGCCTCTGGGATGCAGCCTGCCTCAGCAATGAGGACCCTGCCCACCCCTGCCCGCTTGCCGTCCGCTGGCGGGGATGGATGGCAGCAGGGCAAGGCTGGGCCAACAGGGGTACCCTGCAGGGCTCACTGCCCTTATGCAGGTGGGAAGGCAGAGGCAGGAGTCTTCCAGTCCCAACTCTCCTTCATGTTAGGAAACCAAGGGCAGATCTCCAGTCTCCAACAGCTGGCAGCGCCTCACATTCTCTGAGCCCCATGACCTCTATTTCTATGCTGTCAGCAAGGCCCTCAGTGATCCCCCAGGGATCACGGGCCATCCTGTGTGCTCTGAGGCAGCCCACTTACGGTGTGCAAAGTCGCTTTACCCTCAATGAGGGGCCTTACCTTTATTGCAGAGAAGGAAACTGAGGCTTAGGGAGTTGGAGGGCCATGTGGAATGACATGAGGCTGCTATTAAACGTGAAAGTGAAAGCCGCTCAGTCGTGTCGGACTCTGCGACCCCATGAACTATACAGCCCATGGGATTCTCCAGGCCAGAGTACTGGAGTGGGTAACTTTCCCTTCTCCAGGGGATCTTCCCAACCCAGGGATTGAACCCAGGTCTCCCGCATTGCAGGCGGATTCTTCACCAGCTGAGCCCCCAGGGACGCCCAGGAATACTGGAGTGGGTAGCCTCTCCCTTCTCCAGCCGATCTTCACGACCTGGGAATCGAACCAGGGTCTCCTGCATTGCAGGCGGATTCTTTACCAACTGAGCTATCAGGGAAACCCTATTTATTAAAAAGTAGTTGCAAATTGGCTATTTCGCATGGTTCAACTTAACAGTTTTCCCTGGGTCATATAACGACCTTTGTCTAGTGACCACCAAACCATCTACCGTGTTTTAGCTTGACCCTCTTATTGGTGACTTCCTTTCATTGGAGTCACTGGCTCCTGTTTTGATGAGGAGTGGACTATATATGGGGCTTACCTGGTAGCTCAGCTGATAAACAGTCTGCCTGCAAAGAGACCCCGGTTCAATTCCTGGGTCGGGACGATCTCCTGGAGAAGGGATAGGCTACCCGCTTCCGTATCCTTGGGCTTCTCTGCTGGCTCAGAGAGGAGTCTTATACTTCATTGCAGTTACCTAGGCTCAGCTGACATATACCTTGGGCTCTTCTGTACCCTCCAGGCATAAAGCTTGCTTCGGCTATCCCCTTGTGCAGCTGTATTAGTTACCTGTTGCTGTGTAACAAATGACCCCATACTTAGTGATGTAAAGCGACAGACGCTCATTATCTCAGTTTCTATGGAGCAGGAAGTCAGGAAGAGCTTGGCTGGGTGTTTCTGGCTTGAGGTCTCTCGTGAAGTTGCCCTCAAGATGTTGGACAGGGCTGTGGTCAGCTGGTAGCTTGACCTGGGCTGGGGGATCCACTTCTCAGAAGGTTCACTGGCACGGCTGTCGGCCGGAAGCCCCAGGTTCCCACCAGTGGCTCTGCTTCATGGTGCTGCTCGTGTTTGCTTACAGCGTGGCACACGGCTTCCCCCAGAGCAAGTGGTCCAAGCGAGAGGAAGGCGGAAACCGCAGCGCCTGTGATAGCCTCCCCTTGGAAGCCATTCCCTCCACATTCTGTGTGTTAGCAGGAAGTCATTAAGCGCAGCCTGCACAGGGAAGAATATTAGATTCTGTAAAGGCGGGAATGTCACAAAACGCGTGGTACTTTCAGACCTGCATATTTGGCCCTGGCCTAGATGCTGGCAGCACACAAGCGTGGGAGGAATTTCCCGGTGGCGTTTTGGAGCTTTGTCCCTAAGCCGACCACCTCGAACATTTCTCTTCGAGCAACTGTCCCTTCACTGGAAACTTTAGTCTGCCAACCCTTTTCTCCTGTGGAGGCTCACAGATGAGCATGGGCGGTCTTCGGCCCCTGCTCTCCAGGCGGGCCAACCCAGTTCTCTCCTGGGAGGATTGCATTACTGACTGACTCCGCAGGGGATGGGCTAGGCCACGGAGCTTGGCTAATGGGAAGCTGTAGGGTATTGTGGGACGATTATTGGACTGGGGAAAGGAGCGACTGGGTTTCCTTCTGATCTGCACAAATGGACTTCAGGACTCTGCTCCATATCAAGAATCGCTTGGCACTCACAGCAGAAAACCCAGTCCAAACTGGCTCAAGTAGAAGTAGGAAATGTAATAGCTTATGTAGATAAAGAAGATCAGGCTTCAGGAGCCGCTCGAGGGAAGCACTTGACGATATGGGGGTGGAGGTGGCCAGCTGGTCACCTAGGGTTCAGGGCGCTTCTTTCTCAGTGCAGACTGGTTGCCAAGAAGCAGATGTTGGCCAGGAACTACATTTCCCAGATTCCTTTGCATTCAGGTGCGGTCATGTGACTGGTCCTCCCCAATGGAACAGAGTGGAACTGGTAGGAGTCACTTCCAGACCAAGGAGCTTAAGAAGCAGATACGCATCCTCCGCTGCAATGTTCCCCTGCGGGCTGAAGGCAGAGAATTCCAAGGCCGTTGTAGGAGAAGGTGTGGCGTAAGACAGAAGGATTATGGACCTGTTGTCTCCAGAAAGACCTACATCAGACTGTTAGTGAATGAGGACTGCGTTTCTTTGGGCTAAGCCACTGAGATTGTGAGATTTGTGTCCCCGGTGGCTCAGTCGGTAAAGAGTCTGCCTGAAATGCAGGAGCCCTGAGTTCCATCCCTGGTCAGGGAAGATCTCCCCCGGAGAAGGAAATGGGAGCCCACTCCAGTATTCTTACCTGGGAAATCCCATGGACAGAGGAGACTGGTGGGCTACACTCCAAGGGATTGCAAGAGTTGGGCACTGTGATTAAACCACCACTAAGCCACTGAGATTTGGAGTTTCATTTGTTATGAAATTGCAGGTCACTAAGTCATGTCTCATTGTGACCCCATGGACTATGGAATTCTGTAGGCCAGAACACTCTCCAGGGGATCATCCCAACCCAGGGATCGAACCCAGGTCTCCTGCATTGCAGGCAGATTCGTCACCAGCTGAGCCTCCAGAGAGGCCCAGGAATACTGGAGTGGGTAGCCTATCCCTTCTCCAGCAGAGCTTCCCAACCCGGGACTCGAACCAGGGTCTCCAGCGTTGCAGGTGGACTCGGCACCAGCTGAGCCTCCAGGGAGGCCCGTAGCCGTTAGCATTGCCCTAACTAACGCAGACATCATCCGAGTCTCCTGTTTCTCCAGCTGTTCACGTTTAGGCTCCGTAGGATGGCAGTGTGGCTATCAGCAACTCTAAACATCTGCTTCCCAAGTCCGAGGCCAGCAAGAAAGATTGTGCACTGCGCTCTTAGCAGTGTGAGCAATGTCTCAGGTCTTGTATCTTTTTGCTTAAGCTTGTGAGTTTATCCCGGAATGAATTCCTGTGTCCAGGGGTCTGTAGGGCTTGGGTTGGTCAGCCCAGCCGCATGTCTGTTCCTGGAGTCAATTGCACATGGGCTGAGGTTTGGAGGCAGGAACTAGATGCTGGGCATTTGTCCATAACGATGTACGTGGGGCGTGCTCACAAACTCCCTGGGGCCCTGGTGCTCATTGCTTTGCGTGCTCACCCACTCAGCCGTGTCTGACTCTTTGTGACCCTGTGGACTGTAGCCCGCCAGGCTCCTCTGTCCATGGGATTTTGCCAGCAAGAATACTGAGTTGCCATTTCCTCTTCCAGGGGATCTTCCCAACCCAGGGGTGGAACCCGCACCTCCTACACTGCAGGCAGATTCCTTGCTGCTGAGCCACCAGGGACGCCCCTGGGCCCCAGTGGCCATCCCCAACTGATGAGCGGGCTGGGCACGAGGGTGTTCCCGAGGGATTTTCAGGATGGACTGACGTTGGGGAGCTGCTCTGCCTTGAGAGGTGCTCACGTCTCCTTCCGGCTGGGACGCCATGGCGTTGGCTCACCCGGCTCTGGGTTGTCTCTCCCAGCCGAGCGTGTTCTGTATCTCCATCCTTTTGTTCTTCTTCACAGCCACACAGGGCACTTTCTGGAAGGACATCAATGTCTGGGCCCAGAGCACGCGGTTTTGAACATCACTCGCTCGGCCCCGCCTGCTGCCAGCCCTCTGGTTGGTTCCGCTGCCATTCCCAGCCCTTTGATCGGAGGGGATTGATCAGAGCCTGCTTCTCCCCTCACAGGCAGCAGCTTTCAAGCCTCGAGGCAGCGTTTTTCTGTTCTCACCCACATTGCCGGTCCAACCTCGCCTAATGGGAACACGGTCTGCGAGGCTCTTTCACGTGCAGGTAATGAGGTGGATAGTTCTTTCAAACACCTCCTCCCAGAGGCCCTCCAGACTGCCCCCGTCCAGGCTGAGCTCTCTGAAGCCCGGGGTGGCTCCTGCTTCAACACCTAACTGCAGCTTGTCCTTTAAGCGAACACTTTCCTACTCTTCTGCCTTGTGTAAAGTTCCTTCAGGACAAGAATACATTTTCTCCTTCTCTTGTGTTCCCCATGGGTCCTTGGGCAGAGCTGAGCACGGCCAAGGAAATGAAATAAAATCAAGATGACATTTGTTTAACATGGACGAACTGTCAGACACCCTGCTGGGCGTGTTTGCATTTGGTTCTCACCAGCAGCCCTGCGAATTGGATATTCAGATCCATACTTTTACACAAAGAAACGGACACTTCAGAAGTCTGTGTCACATGCCCAAGGTCACATAAAGAGTACGAGTAGGGATGATGGTTCAGAGGGTTCACTCAGCGTTTATGTCCCCTAAGTGCCACGCTCCGGGCCAGACTCGGGAGAAATAGTGAGCGGAAGGGGGTCTCTAAGACTTGGTGGTTAAGGATGGGGTCAAATTGCTGTCGTGTTGCCTTGACAACTTTTGAGCTGTGCCACCCTGGATGAGGTGTTTCCTCTTTCTGGTCCCAGCTGTCTGTATGCAGGGATGCTGGAGGACGTCCAGGGCCTCTGTTTACCCCGCTGCTTCATTTACCAGTTCCCTAGACAGCCCTTAGTTGGCACTTACTGTATGCCTGAAAAGATTTCAGGAGCTTAAGAAGTACTAATGCATTTCGTGTGCATACAGCCCTGTGGGGTAGGTGCCGTTACAATCCCTATTTTACAGAAGGGAAAACTGAGTCCCAGGAGAGGCCAAGTGACTGGTCTAAGCGTTAGAGCTGGGATTCAAGCCCAGTTCACCCGGCTCTGGAGTCCCTTAGCCTCTGTGCTCAGCTGTCTGTTTATTTAATAAATAGTGGCTTGAACTGGATTGAATTCAATCACCTGAATGATTTTTGCCAGGCCTGCTAGGGAGTGAGTTTTCATGAGTCTCTGTGGGGCTGAGCTGACTACATCCATCTTTTCCTTGGACCCTGACTCGGGGAATGAAGTCAGGCTCCCACGAGGGAGGCCCTGACAAGATTCCTAGCAGACTGGCTAGCATGGATGAGAGATGCTCCCAGTCTGCCCTGGTCCAGAGGCTCCGAAACACAGTGCTCTCCTCAGATTTGGGTTGGTGGGGCCAGGTGCTGCCAAGCCCTTTCTGCGTTTGGAACCCTCCAGCACCCATATTCCCTCCATCCTCCCATAATCTTCAAGCAAAATGCTCCCACTTCAAGGCAGCTTGCAGGCTGTCACGCTGGCGCCTGCCCTGAGGCTTTCCCCACTCAGAGTGGCTTTCCAAGGAGCCTTGTTTGATCTTGAGGGTCTCTCTTCCCCTCTTCTCGACTGGCGGAGATCAGACGCTGCCTCTGACAAATCTCGGGATCACTGCACAGTCCCTGGCTCATGCTTCCGGCTGAGGCAGGAGGAACCAAAACTGGCCAGCTGGCGATGACTCGGCTTGGGGACGGATCCAAACGAGGCTTGTTCCCAGGGGCTTTTTCCTCCCTTTGTGGCTCTGGCTGTTTGCAATCCAAGATGCCCTTTGAGGATAATTCTGCTCCCCAAAGGAATGGTGGTGTTTGAGGAGAACACGAATCCAGTGTAGAACCTCCCTGCCTGCCACCCTCCGCCGCTACACCCCCTGTCTTTCTTTTTTGTATGAAATATTTCCACATGCAGAAAGGTCTAAAGAATATATTTACCAAGCCCTGTTTACCTCCCATTTCAAAAGTGCAATTATGACTTTCTAAAGTGTTTCTAGGTCCTTTGTTTGAAAGAGGCAGGTTGGCCTAAGCACCTCCATCTTGCAGGAATTCGGGTTCAGAGAGGCGGGCTGTGACCTGCCATTGGCCCCACAGCCCGGAAGCGACGGCGCCAGGACTTGTTCGTGCAGCCCCTCCCGCTTCTCTCCCTCCGGAGCTGAAGCCGCTAGGACAAGGGGCGGCTTTGCTGTCGCTGTGTGTGAGCCCTTGGCCGAGGCTGTGTCTTCTCTGTGTCCTTGGTGCCAGGCGCCTGCTGTGGTGGGTTACTTACTCAGTCCTGGCTGACTCTTGCAACCCCGTGGACTGCAGCCCGCCGTGGGATTTCCTGAGCAAGACTGCTGGAGGGGGCCACCGTTTCCTTCCCCAGGGGATCTTCCTGACCCAGTGATCGAACCCGGGTCTCTTGCAGATGGCCTCCTGCATTGCAGGTGTATTCTTGACCTACTGAGCCACCAGGGCACCTGCTGACTCTCGGTGAAAGCTTGTGTGGCCATGATATGGTCATGATCACGGAGGTTAGTGTGGGCGAGGCGTCAGAATAGCCACTCTCAGAGGCTGTACTGTATCGGCTCCTGTAACAAAGGACGGCAACCAGGTGGCTTAAAGCAGCAGAAATTTATACTCTCGCAGGTCTGGAGTCTAAACGCAAGTGGTTTGTGGGGCTAAGCTCCCTCCGAAGGCTCTGGAGGACGGTCCTTCCTTGTCTGGATAAGCTCCCTCCGAAGGCTCTGGAGCACCACCCTTCCTCGTCTGGGAGATGGCTGTCTTCTCTGTCTGGGATTTGTTGGTTTTAGCTGCTCCGCGCTGACCTCTGCCCACGTCATCGCCTGGGCACACGCCCTCCCTCCCCTGCCCTGTAGTGCCTCTGTGTCTCTGCAAGTCTCTGTGTCCTTGTAAGAATTGGCTTTAGGGCCCACCACAACCCAGTATGATGTTACATTAGTTAATTAATCTGCAAAGACCCTGTTTATCAGCAAAGTCATCTTCTAAGGTCTAGAGGGGCTTGAAATTGAGGGAGACGCTAATGAATCCTGTACAGATTCTAATCCAGCTCTTACCAGCTGTGTGTCCTTTTTTCATGGGCAGAAATGAGGCTGACTGAGTCTACTTGGGGTGGGGATTGTGAAACTAAGTGTAATAATTAATGGTGCCTCTGCACCTGGCGTACTGCAGATGCCAAACAGCAGCGATTTTTTCTTATTACTGTTATTTCTATTATTAAACAAAATGTGATGTGGAAGAATGGTAATATTTATGCTTAGAAGGGGTATATTTAGATGGTGAGTTCCAATAGGGGTGAACACTATTGATTTATTTATGTATTTATAATTACTGGGGTTTAAGGGAGGACAGCAAAGAACCGCTCACTGTGTGCCAGCCTTGGAACCAATTGACAAACAGGTGCCCGAGGCAGACAGAACGGGCCAGACGTCAGCGCAGCTGTTGGTGAAGGGGTCTGGGGGGGCGCTGGGCTTGGTCCAGGGGGCCTCCTGCCGGGTCTGGAAGGCGCCCTTTGCTGGCAGAGCCGGGGAGGAGGCGGGCAGAGTGAGTCAAAGCGAGCGCAATGCCTGCTCCCCAGTCACCAGTGCAGGGTGGTGGGTGGGAGGGCCTTGCTGGGGAGGGGAGATGCAGTCTTCTCGGGGATGGGAAGCCAGGGAAGGCCGTCCCCTTCCCTCCCCAAGAATGTCCAAGTGAGTCTGGAGCTACTGCTTTTCCACTGGGCACCTGTAGCACACAGCTTCGCCTCTCGGAGCCCTCACTTTTCCCATCTGTAAAATGGAAATTATGGGGGATCTTTGTTCTTTGGTCTGTGTGTGAATGAGATGATTCAACACCTGGAAAGTACTTGGAACAATACCTAGAGCTTGATTAATATTGGCTTCTACTTTTAATTACCCACCTCATCAATAAAGCACGTGGCTCGGGATCAGCGGAAGGGCCAGGGACTGAAATTGTACCCTAACGCTTCTGTAACACCATCTGATTCTGGGAGGAGGCAGGACATAGTGACCCCCTGACCCTTGAGTTTCAGGAGAAAAGGCACCTTGGGGTGAGCTCCAGGCTGTGGAGAGTGGTCTGCAGTGAAGAGATGCCTGATGTTACTGTGAGAGCTGTGGGCAGGGCCTGGCTCCCGGTAGGTCCTGGGCAGCCCGTCTGTGAACGTGGAGAGGACCATGCTGGGGTGCTGGGAAGATGGGCAGGGGGATGGCGCCGCCTGGGGAGACTCTCCCCGCTGCTCTCCAGCCCAGCGGGTGCGGGAGGGGCGGGGAGGAGGGGGCAGCGCTGGCTCGCTGGCCGGAGGGGCTTCCTGTCTGAGAATCCGGTGCTGCAGAAACCAGTGCTTGAGGAACCAAGCCCCACGCTCGGAGAGGCGGAGAACTCAGGCCTGTTACGCCGGCGGGCCCAGAGGAGTTAACACTCCAGGCTCTGAGTCCCGAACAAAGGGGTTACAGGGTTTTTATAGACAGACTGTAGTGGGCAACACTAGCTGCTAGTAGGCTGGTTTAAACTAAGGGGCTTCACGCACACGGGAACATCAGTCAAGATGGGGAGGAGGATGCCTGACCATTAGACAGGCCTCATCAAGCAGGTTTTCCAGGGCCCGGCGACTGCACAGAGCAGGACAAGGGGGAGTGAGGTAAGCTCCAGTTCCTAGTATGCAAGGCCCCACCTTCTGAGACTGCGTGACCTACGTGATCCAGACTTTGCAAGGAGCAGGGCGAGAGTTACAGAGGCGGAAGGGGCAGGAGGTTGTGTAAAATTTTAACTTTTCCTCTTCATCATCACGTCGTCCGAGCACCTGGCTGCTGCCTGGAATTGACCTTTCCAGGGCCGAGAGGCTTGTGGTGCAACTGTGCAGGGCCAGACCCTGGGCAGAGTCTGTAGGCTGAGTGGCTGGGCCCAGAGCCTGCCTTCAGGGGAGCAGATGGTGTCAGAGAGCGCAACCCCAGAGGCTCACATCCAGGGTGTGCTGTCCACGGCTGTGTGGGGATCCACAGAAATAAGTGGCCCTCTGAGTGCTTGGCCTCTCGAGACATTCCAAAGTCAGGCAGAAGTACTGTCGTCTGAGGAGGAAGTTTGAATTATCCAGGCTCTTTCCCTGTCTGAGGGCTTCCCTGGGGGCTCAGAGGGTAAAGCACCCACCTGCAGTGCAGGAGACCTGGGTTCAGTCCCTGGGTTGAGAAGATCCCCTGGAGAAGGGGGTGGCCACCCACTCCAGTATCTCTCCTGGCCTGGAGTGCTGCATGGGCAGAAGGGCCTGGCAGGCCACAGTCCATGGGGTCGCAGAGTCAGACAGGACTGGGCGACTCACACTTCCCTGCCTGGGTGAGGGAGCTCTGCTGGGCTGTGAGTGCTTGGGCGTCGCGCATCTCGCTGAGCCTTGGTCTCTTCACCCATGCCGTGGACAGGAGTGTGCACCCTCCTCTTCAGTGGGCTGTGAGTGGGAAGTGGTGCCCGCCCTGTCGGTAAACGAAGGGCCCTGCATCCACCAACCTGTCCCTTCATAGACTCCCGGAAGCCGAACCCCGAGGGAAGGGGGTGGAAGCAGGTGCCCAGCATGTGGCAGTCAGCCGCGGTGCCGGCCAGCGCGAACCGCACAGGCTCAGCGTGAGGGCACAGGATACCGGCCCGGAGGGCTGAGCGCCTGTCGAGAGAGCGCGTGCCGTGCGCCCAGCTCTTGCCTCTTCCATACATAGGAAAGTGCTAAGCTCCTTACCTTGAGAGATCTGTTTCCTTTTATTGATGATCACCTTTCGACCTTCCAATCACTTGGTCTTTGTTGCAGAAACTCCTAATAGCCTGGCTCCCCACCCTCACCGGCCTCTTCAGATTAGCCCCTCAGAGCTATCTGAGACTCCTGTCTCCTGAGCTTGAAGTCCTTAGAAAGTCCGCCAAATAAAATGCAATTCTTAACTTTCAGGTCGCACCTTATTTTCCTTTTTAAGTCAGCAGGAATGTTATGAAGATTAGCAGAGAAAATGATGTGACGATCTTAGTATACTGCCTGGCACACAGTGAGTGCTTAACAAATGTTAGTTGTGGACAGTGGGCGGTGATGGCGGGGAGGGCAGTGACGATGGTGATGGTGGTGTTGACGGTGGTGATGGTGGTGGTGGTGGGGGTGTTGTTGATGATGGTGGTGTTGACGGTGGTGGTGGTGTTGACTGCCGGGGTTCAGCCCCGGTGGATCCAGGGAATTCAAAGTGGGGATGGAGTCGGCGAGGAGAGATTTACTTATTGAGATATAAAGAGAGATTAGGAAAGAATAGTGTAGTGAGAGAGAGGAGAGAAAATAGAGGAGAAAAGAGGGTGTATTCCTTGGTTTACACAGGAGACCAATAAAGCTCCGAGACAAGGGTCTTGCACTGTCTACGTAGGCCACTGGCGCCCACTTGAATAGCAGAGGGTGCCCCACCTTGGGCTCCCTCTCGCGTGGGTCTTAGAAGCCAGGGCAAATAAGTAGACACAGAGAGCCTCTGTGCTCCAGACGGGAATTCAGCCTGAAAAGGGAGAAAAGAACGACAAGGGGGAGCCAAGCATCGGTGCCAGACCCACAATTGTATAAGAAATAATGGAATGTGCAGAGTTATGCAGGGGCAGCAGTCCTGACCCTCACTGAGACCAGGCTTTCTTTTTGCATACCTTCCCGTATACAAAAGGTCTCAGGTGGTTTTACATCATCTTATGGCCGGGGGCCTGTTAACATTTTTATGGCTGTCTTCCTAGATAAATGTCTATCAACCAGAAAACTCTTTTTCCCTTGAAGTGTTTTTTCTTTAATCTGCATCACCCTCAAAGTACTAAATAAAGTTACATTCCTGTAGAACAAAGGTGCAGTGGGTTATAACAAAGAAAGTACTTGACTCAAAGATCTGATGTTGCTAATGCCAGGGCTGCTACCTGTTTTTTCTACCTACCAACTATATCTACAAATAAAAGATATGAAAACTTGGCAGCAAGTATTGGCTCAACAATGAAACCCTTAACCAGTCCTATTCTAATGATTTTGACTCCTCGGAAGCCCCTACGTTCCTAGGATGTTTTAAGCTGCCTGTGCCTCTCGTGGTCGGGAGGCCGCAAACAATCACATGCGCAGCTGTAAGAGTCCGGATAAACCTGTCAGGCAGGCTAGAAAGCCATCAGAGGGGTTTTTGGATTGAAACACTCTTATTATGCCAAGGAGACTTAGTATCTAAAAGCTCTAAATTAACTTTTTCCAGAAAAAGGTGGTGGGGGGACAGCCCCCTGTTAATGGCAGAGGAGTAGGTGGAAAGCATAACACAGTAAAGCAGGCAGACTCTGGTTTTGGGGGCAGATGCTCGAGAAAGTCCAGGCCTGATCCCGCCTTTGCGTATGTCAGGCCCCTTTCCTCATGACCTTTGCCACGGGCAGGATTCCCCATGCTGGCTCCCAGCAGTTGACGGTGGTGGTGGGGATGGTGGTGGTGGTGGGGGGTGTTGTTGACGATGATGGTGTTGATGGTGGTGGTGGGGATGGTGGTGTTGATGGTGGTGATGGTGGTGTTCCTGAGGGTGGTGGTGGGGGTGTTGTTGATGATGGTGGTGTTGACGGTGGTGGTGGGGATGGTGGTGTTGATGGTGGTGATGGTGGTGTTGCTGAGGGTGGTGGTGGGAGTGTCGTTGATGATGGTGGTGTTGACGGTGGTGGTGGGGATGGTGGTGTTGATGGTGGTGGTGTTGACAGTGGTGATGGTGGTGGTGTTGACGATGGTGGTGGTGGGGATGGTGGTGGTGGTGGGGGTGTTGTTAATGGTGGTGGTGGGGATGGTGGTGATGGTGGTGTTGACGGTGGTGGTGACGATGGTTGTGGGGATGGTGGTGGTGATGGTGGTGTTGCTGGTGGTGGTGGTGATGGTGGTGGTGTTGACAGTGGTGATGGTGGTGGTGTTGACGATGGTGGTGGTGGTGTGGGTAGTATTGACGGTGGTGGGGATGGTGGTGTTGACGGTGGTGCTGGTGGTGTTGCTGGTGGTGGTGGTGATGGTGGTGGTGTTGACAGTGGTGATGGTGGTGGTGTTGACGATGGTGGTGGTAGGGATGGTGGTGGTGGTGGGGGTGTTGTTAATGGTGGTGGTGGGGATGGTGGTGGGATGGTGGTGATGGTGGTGTTGACGGTGGTGGTGACGATGGTTGTGGGGATGGTGGTGGTGATGGTGGTGTTGCTGGTGGTGGTGGTGATGGTGGTGGTGTTGACAGTGGTGATGGTGGTGGTGTTGACGATGGTGGTGGTGGTGTGGGTAGTATTGACGGTGGTGGGGATGGTGGTGTTGACGGTGGTGCTGGTGGTGTTGCTGGTGGTGGTGGTGATGGTGGTGGTGTTGACAGTGGTGATGGTGGTGGTGTTGACGATGGTGGTGGTGGTGTGGGTGGTGTTGGTGGTGGTGATGATGGTTGTGGGGATGGTGGTATTGACGGTGGTGATGGTGGTGTTGCTGGTGGTGGTGTTGACGGTGGTGGTGTTGACAGTGGTGATGGTGGTGGTATTGACGATGGTGGTGGTGGTGTGGGTGGTGTTGACAGTGGTGGTGATGATGGTTGTGGGGATGGTGGTGTTGATGGTGGTGATGGTGGTGTTGACGGTGGTGGTGGTGTGGGTGTTGTTGACAGTGGTGTTGCTGGTGGTGTTGACGGTGGTGGTGGTGTTGATGATGGTGGTGGTGGGGACAGTGGTGGTGGTGTGGGTGTTGTTGACGGTGTTGTTGATGGTGGTGATGGTGGTGTTGCTGGTGGTGTTGACAGTGGTGGTGGTGTGGGTGTTGTTGACGGTGGTGGTGTTGGTGGTGGTGGGGATGGTGGTGATGGCGGTGTTGGCAGTGGTGGTGGGGATGGTGGTGTTGACGGTGGTGGTGTTGACAGTGGTGATGGTGGTGTTGCTGGTGGTGTTGACGGTGGTGGTGGTGTTGACGGTGGTGATGGTGGCGGTGTTGACGGTGGTGGTGGTGGGGACGGTGGTGGTGGTGTGGGTGGTGTTGACAGTGGTGATGGTGGTGGTGTTGATGGTGGTGGTGGTGTGGTGGTGGGGATGGTCGTGACAGTGGTGATGGTGGTGCTGTTGACGGTGGTGGTGTTGGTGGTGGTGGGGATGGTGGTGATGGTGGTGTTGCTGGTGGTGTTGACGGTGGTGGTGGTGTTGACAGTGGTGATGGTGGTGGTGTTGATGGTGGTGGTGGGGACGGTGGTGTTGATGGTGGTGGTGTTGACAGTGGTGATGGTGGTGTTGACGGTGGTGGTGGTGTTGACAGTGGTGATGGTGGTGTTGCTGGTGGTGTTGACGGGTGGTGGTGGGGACGGTGGTGTTGATGGTGGTGGTGTTGACAGTGGTGATGGTGGTGGTGTTGACAGTGGTGTTGCTGGTGTGTTGACGTGGTGGTGGTGTTGACATGGTGATGGTGGTG